>NC_137466.1:202826887-203317270 GCF_964235325.1 Thermobia domestica | reverse complement strand
ATTGTCAACTCGAAGCCAACCAAGGCTTATTTTGGACTTACGCAGCATCCACAGTGTCACTTTTCATCTTTGCATATGAATTCGACACTATACAAATTTCGTTCGTATTTGACTACTTTTACATGTCACCTTCATCTCTTGGTAGGGATTTTTTCAGTATCTCGCCCCCACAACTATGGAGAAATTTCAACCAACTAAGTATAATTATAAATTATCATCTGAAACACAACAGTACGGGTGATCTTTTTCGCAGAGGAATTCGTTAACTACTGTTTCAATATCAATGTATTGGCTTTTTTTCCTGTCCATGCTGAAGATTGCCAAAGGGCTAAACTTCATCTGCACTATTGTGCAATGAATATAGGTTTTAGTGGTTTAATTTACTGAATACTCGCTTAGATGTTGCTCTCGTCACAGAAAAAGTGATATACAGTTATAAAAGAAAAATGAAATGAAATATCTAATTTTTACGTCCCACGTTATGCCGACTACGCTAATGGAGAGAAATAAATGAAATTGTTTAATGAAAAAAGTGGGAGGAAACGGGAGAAACCCGAGGACACTCATGCACACGGTGTTTGTCCATAATAAAGTTCATTCGGCGTGAGCTGGGATCGAACCAAGGACCCCATGCACCATAGGTAAAGTTATAAAAGAATAGGCGTCTAAACAAATACGGAACAGGTACCGATTGACGTTTGCATGCAATGTTAAGGTAGAGGACACACTTTTCATCCCCTGTCATTCTATCTAGAAATAGCCCAACAGGGAACGGGTGAAAAGGTAATTGCACAAGTCCACTCGCTGCTGCTTTTATTGAGGCGTTCACGCATGGGGTACTCATTTAACGAGTTTCGATACAGCCAAAGTCCTGCAGATGCCGATAAATGGTCCAATAAGACACATAGGGCCTTATGCAGAGTCGTTCTGACACGTGATTAGTGCCATACTAAAGGGGTTGGACTAACATGTGTTTCCTGTAGTACTCAGGCCTTTACTATGAAGCTAATCATACATTAAAACGACTCTGCATAAGGCCCATTGAGTTCGTTGGCCAGTTTTTCAACAGTTTGCATTAGATTTCGCTGCTCGCAGGGCATTGTTGTCCAAGCTGCACAAGTCTCCCTTCTCGTATCTTAACTGTAAGGCTGGTTTCCGCAGACTAGGATGTTGAAATTTTCTTCAGTCAAAAGATCTCTACCTTTTTTTTTTTTTTCCGTATAACTCACGATGAACCCGATGAAACAAAACAAAAACGAAATAAACCGTCTCTATAAATATACTTCAAAATTTGGAAATCTTGAAAATACAATATTTCAGTTTTAACATCTCATGTTTAATCGATACCGTAGACTTTTGATGTTTTTTTTCGAAAATTGATAATGGAAGAATTGGTGGAATGAGATGTAAGAGGAAAGGGGAGTACCCCGAGAAAACCCACAGAAACGATGTTGTCCACCACAAACTTACTTGGCCAGGGATCGAATTAGGAACCCTACTAACCAGAGGCAAATGCTCTACCACTGAGCAACCGTGGCCCCTTCAACACTTGGATTGAAACAATAACCTTAATGTGACTATACTACTTTCTTCAACCGTGTTCTCAGTACACGCTTCGTTTCGGAATTGGCTTAAAATATATTATTTATCAAGAGATCATCACCGGAACAGAATACCATTGAAAAAAAAAAAAAAAAATGTTCGAGAATCCTTTATAACGAATTTTATTTACGTTCGATCAAATTCGCTGTAACGGTGTTCAACTATAATCTGCAATTAAAAAAAAAGCAATGCGACTACGTTCCCTTTTGCTTTTGTCGTAGATACTCGCATATTAGTCTAAACAAATAACAAAGTATCTTTGTCCATGTGTCAATTAATTACAAATCAAAAACGCTTCACTTAAAAAAAGGAACTTACTAAAGCTATACCTCTTCGTCTTAACAGTATGGGCAATCAGATTGGGGAACTTCCGAATTCTTCTTGCATATCTGGTGGAGTATGTGGTACTCTTCAGGCAAGAGCATAAAAAAAAAAAAAACCTTAGTGGGTGGTACAGAAAATTGACTTATTAGCCTTCTCCTCCCACCACATGGTAGTGAAACAGATATTTTCTCCGAAATTCGATATTGCCAACAAAATTCGGACGGCAGCTCTCGGCGAAAATAGGGTGAGTAAAAGCTGATCTTCTCCGTCACATGAGTAAGAAATGGAATGTCTTAAATTTTTTGGCGAAAAAACAAAGTAGTCTGGAAACCGCGAGTGCTTCGTGTTGTTTTGTTATTTCACACTTTCAATCTGCTTTTAACAGAAAATTTCTTCTATTGAAAAGGAACGACCCATACAGGGTGGCCCAAAAGTAGGTATACAGAGAAGCATCGATCAAGTATGACATTTTAATTTATTAAGATAATGAACTTATTTGCTGTTTGTTCCGAGCTTAAGGTATAATTAAAAATAAATTAAGAAGAGATAAAGAAGAAACTAACTTAATATGATACCTGTATGGATAACAATAAATGATATAAACTGTCATGACCGATCAGTACGGGACTGTATACCTACTTTTGGGCCACTCTATCTATGCAGGCAAGTTGGTCAATGTTTCTTCATTTCTCCCATCTCCATATAGAAAGAACCCACATGTATAAGTCGTTAATCACAGTGTAACGGGGACCAAATCTATGGCAACGTCGTTGGACTCACATTAAGTTACAATGTCACTAGTAAGAGAATACGAACAGTTCCGATTACCACCCACTAAACTAAGGCTTTTAAGCTCTTGCCTAAAGAATATTGTATGTTACAAAAGCAAATTGGCAACTGGAAATATGAGAATTGAAAAAAAAAAACTTCAATATTTCAGTTCTCCCCGTCCCCCCCCCCAAAAAGCCTACTTTTTATTTTAAAATAGAACATTCATTCAATAAAACCGTTCATCATCTGTGGCTTCTGAACCTGATATATTACCTGAATCTGGCATGTTTCGACGAAAACTGAAAGAATCTTCGGTCACGACGACTGGCCCAGAGCTTTAAATCCTCACATGAGCGTATTTTACTCTATTCTATATTATATAGAATTACCCACCTCTTTGTTATTCTATAAAATTGTATGCTTTCTTATTTCTCGAAATCGAAATATAAGGGAGTGTCAATGGTGCAAAGTGTGCCCAACAAAACGCGGATGGCACTTCACGGATTTTCTTTGTGCGACTTTTTATCTTGTTACTTTTAACTTTAGTTCAATATCTTACGATCATGCATTAAGGCTAAGGACGACGGTGATATGATGATAATAATAATAGTGGGGTGACCACATTGGGAGGAAACAGAAGAATCCGAGAAAAACAATGTACACAGTGGGGGCTGAAATCGAACCAGTGGAACCCACTTGGGGAGCTGGAATCGAACCAGGGACCCCACGGGACAGAGATGAGCGTTTTATCTCAGCACTAAAGCACCGCGGCCTCAAAGAGAATTCCATAGGTTCATTGTGTACAATAGAACTTGACTGCTTAAATGATATTTCATAGCGCTTTCCAAATAATAAGTTACATGGCCTTGAGTGGACTGTCTACTTTCTCCAATTGCAGTTAAGAAGTGTTGTCAATTTCTAGCAGCTGACAGTATACAGTAATTTCTCGTATCACTGTGAATGTTGAGTTGAGTTGATCTTGATTTTAACGTCCCTTTCAGCAGCTAGGCTATATGAGACGTGGACCTACTGATTAACGTGGTATCCGAACCACATGAACACCCACCGGGAATCGAACCCGGGTCTCCCACGCCAAAGGCGCGTACGCTAACCGCTTAACCACGAAGGAGATCCACTGTGAATGTTGTCAATAACAGACGCTGTACCTAGGAATATTGTATATTATATTAATTGTTGTCATAAGCAAGGAGGAAAATGAATCAAGAACACAGACGTGCAAACGGCATGTTTCTATGTAACTGGTTGTCATGACACAAACCTTTATATGTTTCCACATCAAACAACTGTGAAAATCTTTAGAATACGTTGTCTCGTATAACTCCTAGTAGACTTTGATTCAAACTTTTGTTCAAGATTTTCCCTCTTATATGTTATCGAACCTGTATCTTATCATAGAACAGTACATAAAATAACTTACTAACACAACTTGGGCTTCGCCCTTAGAATGTGAAACGCCCCATATATAATTCCCATTTGGAAGCAAACAAGGCATCTAGTCAAAATGAATAAAAGAAATTGTCAAAAGTTTTCACGATGAAACATGTGGGTTAACTTTACATTACACGCTCCAGCTGGTATCTTTACACAAACACGAAAAGTAACTAGATTATACACGTTTCGAGACATTAGCTTCACAAATAGGGCATGCACGATGCAATTGTACAAAAAAACACCCACCAACTTGTGTTAGATGCTCAGTATTGCATTTAATTTATGCCACCACAAGAGAAAGTAGGATGGCTCATGAGGGGATGCATCCGTAGGAAGCAGGAGGTTACCAAAAGTGGGTTACGCACAAAAGAAGACATATTTGCTACAATATTTCATAGAGTGATTGCTTGCTCACATGGTTGAAAACCTATGGGGGGATCTGTGTTCTAGAACCTTCCCGTTTAACAGTTGGATTTCTACACACTCTCGTTTAACTGCCGCTGAACTTATTGACATGCTCCTGAGAATGAAATACAGAAGTCACGCAATATTTCTTGACGATTAATAACAGAGTATTTTGCACTAATTCGAAATGAGTGATGATATTATTGAGTTCACTCGAGCAGACGTTTCTACCAAATAGAAAATTTATAGGTAAAATGAGATGTGAAAGATTTATCGTGAAGGAATGAAAGTGTGAATATAAGTATCTACTGTCAATTCACAGCATATTAAATGAATTTCGAGTGATAACGAAAGTATTATATCTAGGGTTGACTGGTTTAAATTAGCTGGTTAAAAAAAAAAAAAAAAAAAAAAAAAAAAAAAAAAGCTTTAAACAAAAGTAAAAAGAACGAAAAATGCTTTAAATCGTGTGAACTTCATGGTGACGTTTCCACATATCAAACCATCCGCATTACGTTTATCTACTTTTCACCTTCTAATCAAGGGGTCCCGTATTCAATTCTCGGTCGAACCACAAACCATCTTTCAAGTGTAAACCAAGTAGCGATTCGAGGTGTCCCTCTAAGCGAAAATCTTCTCCGTGATAACCTTGGTATTTCATAAGGATGTTAAGCCTAAACATATGAAAAGAAACCAAATTATGTGCTTCTACTTGAATGAATGCTTGTTGTTTTATAAAGAAGCCAAGCTTTCCTCTTATTGATAGAAATTGGCAAAATTTATCATCTGCCTACGTAGCTTCCAACATCAGCTTGGATTTGACATGGTTTTTATTTTATTGAATGATATCTACATACCAAGTTTGTAATTTAATACCTCAGTTTTAGCGTAGTGATTATAATACGTCGACCTTAAAATTTTGCATACAAATACATTTAAAGTAATAACAGGATTTTCCCAATTGTTAAGGCGGGAGTTTCCCGATTTGTATATAATTCTGTATAATGTTTTTACTTGTGTAACTGTCTATCTTCTTGTCCTTCTGAAATGGCTATTGACAATTATACTAACAAGTAGGCCTATGTAAAGATCAGTACAACGTATTTTTATCAGGAGTCCTTCGAGAGTGAGTCGGCAATCTCATTTGTGACCAATTAGTCCCAGTTTCGTGCCCAAATGGACAACTTCTCTTGGATGTAGGCCGAGAAACGATTTGGATTCCGCTTTAAGCTTATGTGACCCCTTCCAGCATAACCTTGTTGCATAATAACACCACAGCGAAAATACATAGAGTAAATTATTTAAACAAAAAAAAAAAAAAATACTGTTTTTTTCAATAAAAACCATAGTTTTTGCCAACCCTGATTATGTATAAGTGTGCTCTTCAACTAACCTCTTTTATGCATATACCCACCGTCGCTGACTTGCCTGCTCCCTATAAACACGCCCCCTCGCTACTGCTCAGGCCTTCCTGCTGCGCTCCTGCCCTGACTCGGTCTGATAGCATTCATGTTTTTTAATGACCACCTTGCCCAAGCTGGTTCGTATTTTATGCACTGTAGTTTTTATGCCATACGTCCACAATGTATTTAACAGAACTCTCTTGAAGTTAATCTGCAAGTAGTAATGGAGCTCCTCATTTAATGCATGCTCTGCAAAAAGAAATACAGAGCTCTAACCTAACCTAAAAATGTAAGACATCCCAAAATTTTTATAAAATCGTCTCCTCGAGTAATGCCGTAATAAGTTCATTACGAATAGCAAAACTCGCCCTCCAATATTATCATTGATTGCAGACGCAGGAATTACACTTAAACTGAAGATTAATAATACATCTTATTTACCGTTCATTACCATACATATATATCAAAAGAATATAAATACAGTATTTGTAACATATCACAGTCAATTTTTATATACAAGGTCCGAGATTCTATACAAATCTATACACAGATGAGCAGGTACTTCCATATATTAATATAAACTCATATATTTTATAACAAACCGTATGGAAATATTAGTGTAAATGCTTCAAAATCAAACTTGTATATCATTAAATCAACAGCCAGTTACGTATCGTATAGAGATTAAATATACCTCCGGTACAAATCTCAAATGAAAAGCATAAGAGCTGAATATAGAGCAGCAATTCAAAATACACGAAATGCTTACTCATATAAAGATAACTTTTGCCTGAAAAATCACAAAATAAAACTTTTATATGGTTTCTTGACGTAAACCATAATTCAGATTTGATCTGATACTAAAATCTATCCAGTTTGCACCTTTGTTCATAATCACAACTGCTGATATTATTTTCGAACACATCATGCTTTATGAAATCATGACAAGTTATTCACAGACGTCAACTGTGAATAGAAAGAAGTGGAAAAACAATTCCGCAACAGTTACTCTATAAACATTCATTACTTTTAACGGGGCTTCCAATCGGAATGAAATCAGCTGGCATGGAATATCACACAGAAAAATGGTTCTGAACTTCACTCGCCGCGGTTTTTTATAACAAGTGTTCCGTAACGATTCCTTTCGGTCCACACCATATCGTCATGAATTTCTTTTTGAAGGCAACGAGGAATATCACCCAATAAAAAAGCGTCACTTGGTTCTTTTATGATCTTCATCACTGTGCGCATTGCTAGCTCTCTCAAACTAAGCATAGGGAACGTAATTGGAACTATGGGCCTCATAGGTTGGTACAAGGCAAAATTTGGATTTCTGAACACTGTACACGGTTCATCTGTCCACGGGCGAGCTGAGTACAAAAACGAACCACCAATCAACAACTGGCCTAGTGTGTTGGAATCACGAGCAATCCAAGGATGACCACTAAATGTATTGGCATCTACAAATTCACCTGGTCGCAACGTTCGAAAATACACAAGCCGTCCTTCAAAGTCCACCCATATCAGATCAACCAGATGTTCAGTTTTATTTACGAACTTTACGAAGGCACGATTTTGTGACTGCAGTGAACGAATTTTGCTGAAATCAATGGTCAAGTCTCCAGGAACAATTGCCATTATTTGATTTTATCACAGTACTTGGAACACTTATTAAACGATGGAGTTTGCATCAATTCCTGACTCTTTTATCATCAGTGTAACTTGTTGCTCACATAACAACGTAAACTTATGACCGTACCACTTGCCACAAGACTAGGGCTACTATTTATTTCCAGCAAACAATAATATCGTACTATCCTTCTCTTGAGAGATACGTGACAATCTTCACATAAACACGTACACAATTCCCATTTTTGACCCAGCTGATCTTATCAGTGTTGACAGATCAATTTATTTTGAAAACATTGAACTTTTCTTGGTAAAGTGAGGTACTCAAGTTTGAGGGAAATTTTTGGTGAAAATGTTCGTGTTGGAATAGGGAGTGAGAAACAAATAAACAAATTTCGTGCAAATTGAGAATACTTCAGCATACATATTATAATTACAAGTAGAGTGCATGAATACCTACAAAACTAGGTCCAAACGACTTAATAATTCATAATGTAATTGTTGCTTTCAATTTAAGCCGTGATCGAAAGACACAAGTGCGCATTCAAAGTACGCTTTGGAATAATTTAGTTTCCGGGAGTGGGGTATAATCAGCAACGAAACATATACAATCTATATATCAATCGATTCAGCTTGACAAAACAAATCGATCGATACCAAATTTAACTATTTCCGGTTAACCACTTCCGGTTTAATGAGCCTAATTTAGTTTCCGGGGGTGGGGTATAATCAGCAACAAAACATATACAATCTACATATCAATCGATTCACCTTGACAAAACAAATCGATTGATACCAAATTTTACTACTTCCGGTTAACCACTTCCGGTTTAATGAGCCTAATTTACTTTCCGGGGGTGGGGTATAATCAGAGACGAAACATCTATATATCAATCGATTCAGCTTGACAAAACAAATCGATCGATATCAAATTTAACTCCTTCCGGTTAACCACTTCCGGTTTAATGACCCTAATTTAGTTTCCGGGGGTGGGGTATAATCAGCAACGAAACATATACAATCTATATATCAATCGATTCAGCTTGACAAAACAAATCGATCGATATCAAATTTAACTACTTCCGGTTAACCACTTCCGGTTTAATGACCCTAATTTAGTTTCCGGGGGTGGGGTATAATCAGCAACGAAACATATACAATCTATATATCAATCGATTCAGCTTGACAAAACAAATCGATCGATATCAAATTTAACTCCTTTTGGTTAACCACTTCCGGTTTAATGACCCTAATTTAGTTTCCGGGGGTGGGGTATAATCAGCAACGATACATATACAATCTATATATCAATCGATTCAGCTTGACAAAACAAATCGATCGATACCAAATTTAACTACTTCCGGTTAACCACTTCCGGTTTACTGAGCCAAATTTAGTTTTTGGGAGTAGGGTATAATCAGCAACGAAACATATACAATCTATATATCAATCGATTCAGCTTGACAAAACAAATCGATCGATACCAAATTTAACTATTTCCGGTTAACCACTTCCGGTTTAATGAGCCTAATTTAGTTTCCGGGGGTGGGGTATAATCAGCAACAAAACATATACAATCTACATATCAATCGATTCACCTTGACAAAACAAATCGATCGATACCAAATTTTACTACTTCCGGTTAACCACTTCCGGTTTAATGAGCCTAATTTACTTTCCGGGGGTGGGGTATAATCAGAGACGAAACATATACAATCTATATATCAATCGATTCAGCTTGACAAAACAAATCGATCGATATCAAATTTAACTCCTTCCGGTTAACCACTTCCGGTTTAATGACCCTAATTTAGTTTCCGGGGCTGGGGTATAATCAGCAACGAAACATATACAATCTATATATCAATCGATTCAGCTTGACAAAACAAATCGATCGATATCAAATTTAACTACTTCCGGTTAACCACTTCCGGTTTAATGAGCCTAATTTACTTTCCGGGGGTGGGGTATAATCAGAGACGAAACATATACAATCTATATATCAATCGATTCAGCTTGACAAAACAAATCGATCGATATCAAATTTAACTCCTTTTGGTTAACCACTTCCGGTTTAATTACCCTAATTTAGTTTCCGGGGGTGGGGTATAATCAGCAACGATACATATACAATCTATATATCAATCGATTCAGCTTGACAAAACAAATCGATCGATACCAAATTTAACTACTTCCGGTTAACCACTTCCGGTTTACTGAGCCTAATTAGTTTCCGGGGGTGGGGTATAATCAGCAAGGAAACATATACAATCTATATATCAATCGATTCAGCTTGACAAAACAAATCGATCGATACCAAATTTAACTACTTCTGGTTAACCACTTCCGGTTTAATGAGCCTAATTTACTTTCCGGGGGTGGGGTATAATCAGCAACGAAACATATACAATCTATATATCAATTGATTCAGCTTGACAAAACAAATCGATCGATACCAAATTTAACTACTTCCGGTTATCCGCTTCCGGTTTACTGAGCCAAATTTAGTTTTTGGGAGTAGGGTATAATCAGCAACGAAACATACAATCTATATATCAATCGATTTAGCTTGAAAAAACAAATCCATCGATACCAAATTTAACTACTTACGGTTAACCACTTCCGGTTTACTGAGCCTAATTTAGTTTCCGGGAGTAGGGTATAATCATCAACGAAATATATACAATCTATGTATCAATCGATTCAGCTTGACAAAGAAAATCGATTGATACCAATTTTAACTACTTCCAGACAACCAACTCCGGTTTACTGAGTCTAATTTAGTTTCCGGGGCTGGGGTATAATCAGCAACGAACAATCTGTACATCAATTGACTCAGCTTGACCAAGCAAATCGATCAATACAGATTTATTTTATAGTCCTATCATATTCACTTTCAAATGATCGGCGCCAGTTGCCATCTAATAAAGTTGATGCGTTTGTTGCTTCTAGTACACAATCGCTTAGAAAAAGAAACAATAAATGCATCAAATGTGGGAGATGAATTTAGAACACCTAAATAACACATGTCTATCACATCTTGTGCTGTTAGAGTTTTTTTTTAGAAACATTACGTAAAACAATTGAAAACACATCGCGCGGTTTGCATTTTGAAATTTTGCGTATACCTGGATTTGTTTAAGTATTTCTTTCTATTGTGTTTGTCTGTAGCTTCAATTCATAAGCTTTTATAATTACATGCCCAACATATTTGGCAATCACGCAGAAAACAACACCGAAGATTCTACACTTGTGTTAATTTAACACACAGGCTGTGTGTCATTTCAACTACCGGCATTTGACACACAACTCCAAATGGAGAGTGAGTTATTCTAACCACTAGTTTGTGTTATATTTTAACACAATCGTGTTAACACATAGGCATGTCGTTGAAATAACACAACGATTTTTTACAGTGTGAAGTTTCATCACCCATTTCTTTTGTAAACACTTTATGTTTTTCGAAAACTGTTTTTTCTTCAAAATAATGAACAATCGCACATCAAACAATTGATTTTGGTTTTCAATCGAAATTTGTAAGTATAGGGACCTGGCTATATTTGGCCACATCTCAACTTTATTTTGTAAATATCTTCTTACTATTTTCGAAACAAGCTTTTTTTCCTTCAAATCAATTAATACGAAACAGAAAACAAATGATTGGCTTTACTTTTAAAGCAAAATTTGAAAGTATTGGAGAGGCCAGTGTGCAGTTGCCTCTGAACTCCCTCAATTATTGGATAAATATCTCATTACGTTTTTCGAAACAAACGATTTTTACTTCAAAACCATCAATAACAAACGAAAAACAAACTCTTGACTTCGTTTTCGAATCAAAATTTGAAAGTAAGAGGGGCCTGAGTGAAGTTGCTTCCCCAACTGTATTTTGTAACCCTTACGTTTTTTGTTTTTTAGAAACATTTTTCTTCTTCAAAACAATCAATATCAAACGAAACACAAATGATTGGCTTCGATTTCGAATCGATATTTGAAAGCACAGGACCAGTGTAAAGGTATCCTTCACCCTCAACTTTATTTTGTAAATATCTCTTTATTTCTTCGAAACAAACGAGTTTTTCTTTAAAACAATCAATAACAAAAGATTTTGGAATCGAATCGAAATTTGAATGCAAGGGATAACTTCACGTAGATGTAACTACATAACCTAAATAAAAACATCAAAATTCTTAATGTTCTCTGTTCATGTAATGCTTTTTCATGTTTCTGTTTTGTTCTTAAGCAAAAAAGCCTGCTAACTAACTCTATTGAATATAGAGGCTGAAAGTTGAATGCTGCATTCACAAAAACTCTCCATTCACTTCTCTCCTTAGGCAACAGGATCCAGTTTCTACTTTATACTACAATTTTGCGAGATCCGTCCTCCTATTGTCCTCTTATCTTCACCTAGGATCTACCTATTGGTCTTTCTCCAATTAGATTTCCAGTTAAAACTTTCAAACCACTCCTACATTCTTCCATTCTGGCTACATGACCTGCCCACTTGAGCTACCTAGATTTCATAACCTTAACAATGTTTGGTAAACAATATAAGTTATGCAGTTCCTCGTTATGAAATTTCCGCCATTTCCCATTCCTGTCGTTCTTGGGACCGAATATTCACCTAGAGATTTTATTCTCCAATACTCTCAGTCTGTGTTCTTCTCTCAGAGTAAGCGACCAGTTTCAAAACCATACAGTACAACAGGGATGATTATCGTTTTGTAGATGTTAAGCTTCAAAATCTACGACGGAATTCTTGAAGATAAAAGATTCTGATCTGAATAATCCCTGCTTTCAGTCGAGATCTTATTTCTTCGTAGATATCGTTTTGGTCTGTTAATATTGATCTTACCCTAACAGCACAATAATATAGCAGGCATATGCCTATCATGTTTCCTCAGGTACATGGAAATGTGGCCAGTATGTGCCTTATGTACCTGTGAGAGAGAAACCACATGGATGGCAAGTGATAATCACAGTCTATGTCCACCCCTAAGCACATGCCTCATACGTACCTGGGAAACTTACCTAGTATGTACCAAGTAGGTTCCCCTTTCCGCAAGCATCAATGAACCACATAATTATTCACCCAAAATATGTTAAATCGCCTATATGCGTAATATGTTTACATTAAGGTGAGTCTAAAAAACACTTTAACCAAGTAAAAAAAAATGTGCCTTAGGGTGGGCGTGAACCACCAACCATTTGATTACTAGGCGCATTCTCTTCCGACATGGCCACGAAGTCGAGGGCGAAAATGTTGCTTGTAGAGGGATAAATCCTTGAGGTCTTTTTAATTTGGCTGTTGTAACCCTGTATATTTGACAATAACCATTTGGGATCAGATAAAATCGGCTCGCCATGTAATTTTATAACAAAATGACGAGCTTCTCTTTACTTTATTTCATGGTTCTTCCATTTTCACTTTCAAATGATCGGCGACAATTGGCATCTAAAAAATACAATTCTTTATCCCTAACTACGTAAATAATTAACTGTTCACATATGTAGGAAAGATTCATCTTAATTTTTATTCAACAGTTATGTCATTTCTTTATTCTACATTTATCTCCCAAATTTCATGCACTTGTTGCTACTTTTTTCTAAGCGATTGTGTACTAGGACAGAAAGTGAAGCAAAAAGAGCGAGAAACCGTTGCATGTTACTGCGCATGACCAAATGCAAAGAGCTGACTGTCATTCCTGTGTCGCTGCAGATATCAATTATGTCATAAGTATCTGAAAAAGTATGCACCTAAAGTAAGTACCTCGAACATGAAAGATATATATCCCAGACGACATAAAAACAGTGCTAAACTGAACCAGGTATATAAATGCTATATTTGTGGTACATAGTCGCAAATATCAATTAGGTGTAACTAGCACCTAAAACTTTAGCTAGCTGACGTACATACTTAACACATGAATACCATATGTACCAAGTGTCGGGTACCTAAAAAGTAGCTGAGACACCTAAATGACACATGCCTTGCAAATTTTGTGCTGTTATGGTAGTTCTTTGAAAGTATCCACTTTATTGAAAGCATTCTTTAAATTTTGACATTTCCATAACCCAACCCCGGAAACTAAATTAGGCTTAGTAAACGGGAACTGGTTAGCCGGAAGTAATTAAAATTGGTATCGATCGATTTGTTTTGTCAAGCTGAATCGATTGATACATAGATTGTATATGTTTCGTTGCTGATTATATCCCACCACGGAAATTAAATTAGGCTCAGTAAACCGGAAGTAGTTAAAATTGGTATCCATCGATTTGTTTTGTCAAGCTGAATCGATTGATATATAGATTGTATATGTTTCATTGCTGATTATACCCCACCCCCGGAAACTAAATTAGGCTCATTAAACCGGAAGTGGTTAACCGGAAGTAGTTAAATTTGGTATCGATCGATTTGTTTTGTCAAGCTGAATCGATTGATATATAGATTGTATATGTTTCGTTGCTGATTACATCCCACCCCCGGAAACTAAATTATTCCGGTACGCTTACTTTCGGGAACAGACGTCATCTATAAGTGTGTGATAAAATCTCCAAGTTCATAAGCCTGCGACATATGAAAATTTGAACGCTACAACCCAACAGAATTATTTTGAAACAATTTTAAAACTTTTGAGATATATTTTACGTAATGGCGATTTCCATTTGACGTCAGGACAGCATCGCCACTTATTTTTTATTAACATTCTGATTATTGTAAGAAAAATTAGAAATCTCAGTAGCACAATCCACCAAACTAGTTAAACGTAATTGAAAATATATTTGGAGATATTTTGATTGGTGGTGATTTTCACTTAACTGTCGATTCATCATCGCCACTTTGTTTTAATTACTGTTTATTCCAGTTCATAGCTCAAACGAAAATCTCAACGGTGTATCAAGCGCAAACGATTCAGTCTGTTTTTGATAATGGTCATCGTTAGACTGGCTATTTTCACTTGACAGGTGTTCTTCACTTTAGTATCTCCGTCAAATGAAGTATACTTTCATTCTTTCCTCTGGAAAACAGGAAAACCGAAAGGTTTCGGGGTTCAATCAAGTAGTTGGAGACAAACTTCTACACCCGAAAGGAAGAATGTTAACGGTACTTTACGTAATAATGATGTTCTAACATGGTTCTTTAAGGCCCTTTTTAGACGTTATGATAAATCATCAAGGGTAGAGATTTTTTTATCATATGCAGGTGAGATATTTTCTATTTACACACAGCGATATTTTCCGTAGATATCTCTAGCACATGGTCAATAGGGTCTGACATCTTTCGGAGATTATGCGAACTACTTCAGAAACTTTGAGTGTCTCCTAGACAAACAAAAGATGACCACGCTGTTTGTGAGTGTGTGTGTGTGTATGTGTGAGCACCGTGTCAGTTAGAAAAGGACAATTCCTGTTTCTCGCTAATTTGTTCCCGCCGTAGTGAGATAAAGACCTTGGAATGGAAGACAGGGATGCTGCAACTTTCAGCTTTATCACGTCTGTGGCAATGGTATCATTGTATTTATGTTTAAAAAAGAAAAGAAATCGAAAAGTCTGGGTAAAAGATTGGATTAGAAGACGATACGGACATGGGATTCATGCTAACCTCGTACAGGTAATCAGGACTGAAGACAGTATAATGTACACGAACTATTTTAGAATGCCGGATAAATTATTTGAAGAATTACTTGAAATGATAAAGCCAAAAATTGAAAAGAGAAACACGGTTATAAGAACCATGTGTCCGTAGTATACGATTTCCTGACGTGCTTACAAGTGCAGTATACGAGTAAGCTACTGCGTGGAAAGCGGGATCATAAGTTATTGTGGAAGAAGTAGGGAAAATATATGCTTTTTTTATGAATAAAGAAAACATTATTGAAACTTAAAGGTCACCTATTACAATTTTAACTTTTAAAATATTACTTCTCATTAAGATTTTTTCGTTCGTGATACCCGCAGCATTTTCCATTGTCATTTTGTGTTCGAGTTGGTTTGCTGAAGTGGGCAGAAAATATACAGGTAACTTGTATGTGTGATTTTATGCTATAAAAAGAGTCCAATTTATTTTATAAAAACGCAAAAATCTTTGATTATATTCCGGTGATGACAAAACAACAAAGTTATATCCTCAATCTGGTACACTGACAGACGATATTCATTTACACTAGATTCAAGATTTAAAAAAAAAAATCAAAACATTCTTCTACAATAATGACAAATTCCACATTAATTGTAAAGCATATTTACCTTCTTCCCGTACGTCCCTGCGAAGAATATTTATCGTAAATTACATGAATTTTGAAAGGGTGGCTGTAGCCCAATATCAGTCACTGGTACATGCAAAAAGCATCGGAATATTAATTTTGTATCATTTGTGATTAATCTAACGCTTCCTGAAATTTCCAAAATAAAATTTGAAATTTTTATAAAGATCCACCAAATTATGCTTCGCCCCCTCTGCCCCCCTAAGATGGTGCGTTATCAAAATAACATTCCAGATTTCATAAACACATACTTTTTTGCTAAAATGCCGCCAAATTTTTGATTAATTAACAAAGAAATGCCTTCTTCTCGTATGTCCCTACTAAGGATATTTATGGTGATTTTTTATTTTTAAAGGGGGGCTATAGCCCCATATAAGGAGCATTGGAATATTAATTCTGTGACATTTGTGAATAATCTGACGCTTACTGGCATTTCCGGAACAAACTTTTGAATTGTTATAAAGATCCATCATCTGTTGATTCACCCCCTGTGCCCCCCTAAGACCTGCGAAGAATATTTATCGTAAATTACATGAATTTTGAAAGGGTGGCTGTAGCCCAATATCAGTCACTGGTACATGCAAAAAGCATCGGAATATTAATTTTGTATCATTTGTGATTAATCTAACGCTTCCTGAAATTTCCAAAATAAAATTTGAAATTTTTATAAAGATCCACCAAATTATGCTTCGCCCCCTCTGCCCCCCTAAGATGGTGCTTTACCAAAATATCATTCCAGATTTGAAAAACGCATACTCTTTTGCTACAGTGACGCCAAATTTCACATCAATTAACAAAAAATACCTTCTTGTTGTATGTCCCTACTAAGGATATTTATGGAGTTTTTTTTTATATTTTTGAGAGGGGGCTATAGCCCCATATAAGTCCCTGGCACATGCAAGGAGCATTGGAGCATTAATTATGTGTCATTCGTGATTAACCTGACGCTTACTGGCACACCGAAAATAAATTTTGGGATTTTGGTAACACATCACCCATTACCTTTTTACGCCCCTTGCCCCCAAAAGGGGGGCCTTCCCAAAATAATGTTTGAGACAGCTTTATTAACTTTGTTAATGAGTGTTTTTGCATTTTGTAACAAATACAATTCATTTGCCCCAAAATCTTTACGAATAATTATTGGAGAAAACTGCTTCCAAAATTTAACATTGAATCTCCCATAAGGAAAATGAACTTTTGTGTTTACACCCCCAAAAGGGGGGCTAAACAGAAATTTTCTCTTATTTCCTTTAGAAATTCAAAAATTTAAGATATTTCTCAATAAGAGTGCCAAATTTTACATTAATAGTGTGAAAACTTCATATTCTCCCAGTGCTGTAGAAAATTGCATGAATTATGGAACAGTATATTATATATATATATATATATATATATATATATATATATATATATATATATATATATATTGCAAAATTTTTTTCCCGACCTTAATTTTCAAGATACAGGATTGAAATATTGACACGTATTGTCTACATAACTACATTTAAAGAAAAGAAAAAACATATCCCTACCTGAACCCAAGCCCGGGCCAGAAGGACGCAATAATTTCGAAAAAATCGAAAAATCTCCCGGTTTTCCTCGATTTTTTACAGTTTCTGGTGTATAATACGAACAAATGAGTGGTACTGTTGAAAATGATGCTCTATCAGTGGCGGATCCAGGATATGATAAAGAAAGGGACTAAATCGTAGTTTGTAGCTTTATCCAGTGTAAATCAGAATTGAACCCCATTTTATCTAGTGTATACCTGAGCGTCAAGGCTGGGCTAGAGCCCCTATAGCTCCTCCTTCCAGTGTGCGAATTAAATAATCTATATTCGGGGGAGATAAAATTAGGCCAAAGGACATAGTCTGAAGGTTCAAATTTCAAAATGAGACAATAAATGCCCTACCCCCCATATATATATATATATATATATATATATATATATATATATATATATATATATATATATATATATATATATATCAGTGTGTGTGTGTGTGAGTGAGTGACATCTGTAATAAATAACAGATTTATTAATTTAATAAATCTACCGACAATAACAATGCACATATATATTGTCTGACATACACACACCCCACTAAACCTTTCTGAACGTGTTTTAATGTTGTACTCACTCTTGTCCCCGTAGCTCTCTAAGGTTTATTTAGTTAATAATTCGGCTCGAGCGATAGCCATGATCACAAGCATATGTTAATTTTTCCACTCATATTGAAAGCTTCCACTTTGCATTAATACATACAGGTTGCGAAAAGAAATCTACTTCAGTCTTGTGAAAACCACTAAAATTATCAGTTAAACCGGACATTTTTTTTTTAAGAAAATCTAGATATTAGCCTTTCAAATAAATGGATTGTTGCTGGTCCCGATTTCTCACATCAAGGTCAAATCGAAGGCCAAATATTTAAAATCTCTCAATTCAAATTTCGAGCTTGTGCTTCTACTTCCAGCTAAAGCTGTGCTCATCACGACTTTTTTTTTCCTCCAAATATCGATTCCGTGAGGGGCACAGAAAGTCAACACTTAAAAATTACTTTACTGTTAGGTTGAAGATGAGTTGATTCACTATGGGCTACGTTACTCAAATAAAGTAAAACATTGAAGTTTTTCAGATAACATTATTAGCGTGGACAGCAAAATGTACAGCGAAAAGATGGAAAAATGAAGGGTTAACTTTAAAAAAAAAAAAAAAACCCGCTCCAGTTGAAATGCTTATACAGACACGGACAATGACACGGAGAACCAGTCGTATTAACAAATGCTGAAACAAATCTTGAATTATTCGCTTATTCACCTAAAAATCACCTTCATTAACATGTCTGCTCACTACGAGCGTATCCCCCAGCGTGTACGTTAACATATACTTACGAGAGAATACCTATATCTCAGATTTTGAGTACAGTTTCAAAAGTTCATTTCCGTAAACTGTAAAAGCAGTGATTATTATGCTAATTATCACAAATTAAATGCAACTTTTGAGTTGCATACACACAACCTACTAGGGAATGAAGACCATGTGCTAACAAAGAGTACACTGGAAAATGAAATAACATGTTATAACAAAAATTAAAATAAGATGATAATCGATACAAATATAGAGGATGAATATGACATATCCGAACTTCGCCAAGTATGGTAGAAGAAGCTATTTGTTTACTTCTTCTTGGCCAACAGCTAAGAACATTTATAAATCTATATGTGGCTTTGTTATACGCAATTAGTACATTCAAATTCACAAACGATGACGAACTGAAGAGTACGAAGGTACATTTGCAACTAACAACCGTAGTCATAATAATATAGTTCAACTAAACAACATTGAAAATAGTGGGTAATTAGGTGGTAAGTAGAAATGACCAAAACTGAACAGTTTACATCGATCATTTCGAAATACAGCTAGAAGATTAAATTTACAAGAAATAACAAAAATCAGTGAAATTTGGAGTTATACTAAGCATAGTTTGAGGGGGAAAGCGAGCATCCCCGGTGGGGATACTTCAGCTGACTTCTTTGGGGGGGGGGACAAAATGTGATTGAGGGGGAAAATCCCCCTCACCCCCCGGTAATTCGCACCCTGCCTCCTTCGATCCGCCACTGTGCTGAAGAAAATGAAGTATAAACTATGATCCTACGATAAATAATCCCATGATCTTAACATATTTCAGATTCTATCGAGAATCAAATTCATGGTGTATATTTCAAGGCGAAGTTTCCCTGTCTGATCAAGAAACTGGTATTTCAGCATATAGGGGCAAACATTTTTGTTAACTTCATATCACCTGCATTTCATTGCAGTTTTATTTTATTATAAATTTTTGCTTAATTCCATTATAGAATTGTTCATAATATTTGTCTAATTATCTTCGACATTTTCAAGGATAAATGTACTTTTTTTTTCATTTCTTTATATAACGAAATGTAATGCCATAGTGACCTTTTGCACTATGCTCTCTGTTTCGTTCAGAGCTACAGGTGACTATTTTATTTCTAAACGAAAAATAAAATTAGTTATATTTAGTTCCAGAATTAAAGATGATGGATGCCAATGTGCGGACCACACACAAAACAACTTAAATCCATCTTCTTGACCATAGCTAATTATGGACTATAATTGAAGAGCATTCAATTTATTTTTGAGCTGTAAACTTATTAATAGTAAAATCTAGAACAGTTTTACGCTTGTAAAATTCTACTTCATTTTGTTCGCTTGACAATAAATATATAAATAAATACTAGCAGAATATCGAATCACACCTTTAACTGTAACAATATTTTCCTCTTTACTGGAGTCCTATCTGATCGATGAAAAAATAAAAATAAAAAAGTAGTAAAACGAAAACTCGAACACTGGTCGCGGGAATGAGAATTTGCACGGACCCAATGAGCTACGGAATAAGACACAAATCATACTATATATATGGCAATAACCCTAAGCTTCACGCTGTGAAAGAACGTTGTCACTTTTTTTTTTTTTTTTTTTGTAAAGAAGGAATTCAAACCTTATAAAACGTTATGACAAGTGCCTCAATTTGAATGGTGAATATGTTGAAAAGTAATGTAATGTGATATTTTTCCCATGTGTATAATAAACATTTTGTATCTGCGAGTGTGTGCCATTGATATCAAACGGCAGTCCTTTTCCGAATTGACCTCATAGTATTTAGTACATTGATCTTAATTTCAATGTGATTGATTACTCAAGCGACTCTCCAAAACCAGAACTGGAAGTCAAATTTATCTTGACATAAATTTGATTTCTGCAGCCACACAAACAAATGGCACAACCGAACAGTGGCGTCTAAAAGCTTGGGCTCTCCCGTAGACAGCGTGGAGTGGGATCCCTTCTCTACGTCCCACTTCACAATTTTGAGCTCCCTGATGGTGTGGGCCCCCCACAATGCGGGGTCCGCGAACCCCTTATTTACGCCCCTGCAACCGAATACTGGAGCTACGATAAGCGCATTAATTAGATTAATAATGCTGTGAGTTATAATGTAGATAGATATAGATATAATCTATTTAAAACAAAACATTTTACTTGATTTTTCATTTCCGAAGTTTAGAATTTTGCAGTATTAGTTTCTCAATGAATAACTGCAAATTAGAACATTAACTTTGAGCATAGAAATGAACTATGACTCTTCATTTCTATGAACTATGAACTATGTAAAGCTCTTCAAGCGTTGTGAGATAAAGTTGTAAAATAACCACCAGCAGTGTTTTGTCTAATTCTGTTAATTTTGAGGAGAATCTAACACTCTAGGGGATATTCATGACTTTTTAACTTTTGTTGCAGGTATTTTCAAAAATCTTTAGAGGAATTCTACAACTTGGGGGGGGGGGTCGTTTAGAAGACACTGCACTGTAATATATTTGCAAATTGGGTAGGCTATAAGCAATGGCAATAAATTTTTATTTATAAGTTATTTTATACTAGATGGAAAATCAATCTAACAACTCTGTTTAATTTGGATTATCTGTATTATCTGGGGAATCAAAAATATTATATAAAATCATGATAATTATTATTTACAACCGTTGTCAATCCAATGTTTGATAAAGATCTTTCAACATTTCTCCACAACATTCCATCTTGGGCAACCCTCTTTCAAATCATTCCTCAGTGCTTCTTAATTTGACCATACCATACGGTATCAGGGCCTCTTCTAGGTCACTTCTTATCATTTACACAGAAAATAACAGAAGAACATATTATTGAGAGTGGTCAAAAGAGCAGGAAATATTTCAGCCCAAATTAATGGAGGAAGTGGCCAGTGGACATCTTGACAGAGGACGAAATGGCAGGTGGATATAATGATGGTTTATAATTACAAGTACATTGTTATTTAATTGAATTTTACATTATAAAATTTCTAATTTACTGTATGCGCTCATTTAATCATTGTACATATATCTACATCTATATCTATCTATCTATCTATCTATCTATCTATCTATCTATCTATCTATATATATATATATATATATATATATATATATATATATATATATATATATATATATATTATGACATGAAATTGCATGAATTATGGAACAGTATATTATATAATGTTATTACATATAATCTTAGAAGTTCTAGGGAGAAGATTAACCCGACTAACATAATGGTTAACGCGGTGACTTTTGGTTCAAATATTTTAATACGATATTTAAAATAAAATACAATTTATATAGAAGTAAAGTAAGTATGAAATAACTATACATAAATTCAAAATTCGAAATTTTAATTATGAAGTATCTATATACAATTTTGGAATTCGAAATTGATTATAATAACATGAGATAAGCACTAAAGCGCTTGATTGACAAACCAGAGTAAGAACCGAAAATAAACAATATTGAATAGGTTTACAACAGGAGTGGCTAGGCTTTCTAAGGTTTGAGGGCTACTTCTCATTTCCGAATTCTCTAGTGATCTACTAATCAAAATATAGATTAATAATGAGGACGTGATGGACAGTAAAGAAGTAAATACGAACAATAAAATTAAGATTAAATATTTTTTTAGAAACCTAATTAATTCGTTTTTATTTTCTCAGAAACGTTCATTTGTTATCAGAAACTAGAAATCAGTCCATCGAGACTGATTGATACAGATAGTGTGACACAGACCACCGCGGGCTACCTCTCACGATTGCCAGTAGGCTAGAGACCATGGTTGATGTGTTGGCCATCTCTGGTTGGTTATAATGACTTGTTTCGAAGACATGAAAAGGGTTTCAATCAAGGACGTGTCGCTTCTGATGTATGTGGTCCAGGTTTCAATTCCCGGTGCTAGTCGGTCTTATCTCATTTTAAACTATGGATCTATCTTTGCTTTAGCCGAGGTTAAACTTCAGATATCAAAGCAAACCAAATTGAAGCGGTTAATTTGTTGTAGCTTTCGTAGTTTGGAAGTCTCCCCGCATTTCATAAACAGAAACCGGGGAAAAGATATTTCTTTCCTTTTTGTCAACAGAACAAACCACTGGACGACAGGTATAAGCAAATTCTTAACAAAACCTGTTTTTAACCAGATATTTCCCGCTTTCCTTCCAAGAAGCTGGCAGCCAAGGAGGGTTGGAAGCGGTGACCTATTCATTCCTTTGTTTCTCTACGGGGGGCTATACCTGGCTTGCATGCGATAAGTTGAACATGTCGAACTTATCGCATCGTATCATATGCAGGAGAGATATCATGAGATAAACTAATTTAGACGTAATGATTTCTGAAATTTATCTCTACCCTTGATGATTTATCATAACGTCTAAACGGCCTCTAATGGATGTTGCCAGAGGGGTGGCGTGTATGTCATTATGGGTTGATGACCTGCTTACGTGTATTGGAAAGTTGTTATATTTCTGTTTTTAGTTGTGCTGACATGGAAAGGTCATGTGGTCTTTTTTGAGTTTGTATGCGTGTCTCTCTATTCTGGGTATTTTTAATAATAATGGAAATTTGAATTAAATCTGTTGATACGTCATTTTGAGAGAATAAAAAGATTACACGAACAATATGTGAGAGAGAATAAAAGATTACACGAACAATATGTGAGAGAGAATAAAAGATTACACGAACAATATGTGGGAGAGAATAAAAAAAAAGATTACACGAACAATATGTGAGAGAGAATAAAAGATTACACGAACAATATGTGAGAGAGAATAAAAAGATATTTTCCTAATATATTTTATGGATTGATTTCTATTTTTATTGGTGGAAACCATTTTATTAGAAGGTGAGAACACTTATAATGTGTGATACGCACTGGGATCGAACCTGGGGCCCTTAGCACCAGAGATGAACAATGTATGATGGGAGGGAAATATTTATTCATGCGGGACTTTTTAATTTGTTGGATCGTATTTTTTATTCTCTTGTAATTATTACTCGAAAACTGTGAGCATACTCGGTGAGCGTGGTAAAACCTCGTGTACGGTATGATACACTATGATGGTACATATACAGAGCGTGGTTTCTGTACGTCTGTTGCTGATGAACTTAAGACATGAACTGAACTTTTCCCGCGCTTTTGGAAACCCGGTTGGGTAGGAGTGATGATGTGTGCTTGCTAAAACTTGAATTTTAATACAAAGGAAGATTGCTGACACGGTTGGTAAACATTACAGAATACCGCCAGACTGATAGAAATAACTTTGGCGCCGCGGTAGGTGAACAAAAGGAAGATTGCGGACGTGGGAGATAAGCATCACAAATTGGGGACAAACTAATAAAAATAACTTTAATGTTGGGAATGCCGAATACGTGATTACCTTGCGGTTATGAAAATACTTTAAATACAGGTTATAAGAGACAAAATATATAAAGATACATCATGCAGTCGTATGAGAAGAAGGATCTTTGCAATAGCAATATTGAAGCAATATCTGATGCTGAAACAGAAATATACGAATCATCGTCAGATGAAGAATTTGATTTTGATGCAATAGATTCACCAGCGCTAACAGTTTCACCAACACCGCCATCATCTCCAATTGTATTATCAAGAACATCACGATTTTGGGCTTTAGATTGTTCTTGTAATAGTGAAAAAGTGGATCGCGAATGTATAAAGAAGGCTATTGAAAAATGGAATTTTAATGAAACACTAATATGTGATGGGTGTACGACAGGATCTAATCATGATTTTGATCATGATTGTATGACGACGCGTCCAGAATTATTGGAAATCCGTGCTTGGAGTATTATAGCAAGTCCTAGTGTTGAAGATGATGTGTTTTATTTGTACGCAAACACACATATTATCGGAATATTAACAAGAGAAAAATTTTATGACGCCTATGTGGAATTATTAAGTGATACAGACTATTTACCGGAATTACTAGAGATCTTCATAAGAAAAGACAAACGGAAAGCGAATATTTCAGATTGAAAAAATGTATTCGAATAGTGCTAGTGTTTCATGTGTGTTATGTAATGGTGAAAACATTAATGTGAACTGTGTAATAAAAACTATAAAAGTATACTTACACAACAATAATCCAATGGAATGCGTGAAATGCAAGTTACATCTTCCTCATGAATGTAGACATTTTTATAATACTGGATCATTTGCAGTGAAGTATTTATCTCTTGACAAAACTCTTAGTGAACTCTTTGAAGTGTTTGAACAAGAACATAGTGAAATCTCATTTCGATGCTTTATGCAAAAAACTTGTGATCTTTTACAAAATACAGAATTTGTTGGACAGATAATTCCGTTTTTTATTTTTCATACAAATGAAATTTCATCATGTGTAAATCAGTATATTATCGATATTCAAGGTTTTAAAATGTCTGATAACGAATTTATTATTCGTGAGTTTTGTTTAACTGCATGCGATGATACAGTAAATTTCCATTGCTTGGTAAAATCACCAGTTGAATATAATTTATTATCACTAGGATGTCAAAAACAAATTGACTGGTTAACATTAAATTTGCATGGATTGAAATGGAATAGCAAAACTGGATATACTGTATCATGCATACGAAACCTTGTATATCAATTATGCGCAAAGAATTCAACCTTTTATTGTAAAGGTTTAGAGAAATCTCTTTGGATTAAAAGAATATTTGCATTAGATAATGTCATTGATTTAGAAACAAAACATTGTCCTTCATTAAATGAATTATGTGGAAATACATTTAATGAATATTGTTCTTTTCACACAAGTATTGTAAAGAAATCAGGATGTGCATATCGTAATGCACAACAGTTGAATTATTGGTGGAAATATGAAAGATCAACAGCATTAACTAATGCATTATCAAGATTGTAATGAGGAATTGTAAATAAAATGCATGGGTGTAAGTTTAAAAAAAAATTTTATTGTAAATTAAAAAGGTAAATTTAAAAAAAAATAAAAAAAATTTTAAAAAAAATTATTTGTGTTTTCTTTTTAAAAATTTGTTTACATGTTTATAAACAATAGTATCATTCTTTTTCAAAATTTTCTTGTTAAACAATTTTAAACACTTTTCAAATGATTGAGTGCGAATAATATGATGCAGAAAATATAAGACAAAATAACCACATAACACAGAATTATCATGTTGATATTGTTGAGTATTTGTAAAGTACATTTTAGTATTTTTCGACAAAAAGTTTTTTATTTCCTTGGGAATGTCCATAGCAAGACTATCAAAGTAGTACCCATGTTTTTTCTTATTGATGTACACTGCAACCCATTGGGAACCAGCAGAATCAGATGTATCAAGATTAATTACAAGTGCTGCAGGAGGTTTTACCGTTACAGGAAGTTTGTCAATAGGGTAAATTCCAGTAACACTTGCACCAGTCACTTTATCAGTTAGTAACACTTTTAATAATTCATCACTATACATGATAAAGATTATTTTTAATTGTAGTAGGTATGTAATTATCACTGTTATTCACATGTAACACATAATCATACACTTTCACATATTCACTATACAGTAATGCTTCATGAACAGTACATCTATATTGTCCGAAACGATGCTTATTATGTGCACACCGATGAACGTGAAAACTTAATGCAGTATACTTTGGACAGTTTATTTCTTCCAAATTTGTAACTTCTCTTTGAAGAATTTCTTGAAGAAAACACTTTCTATTTATTCCGTATGTGTATATGGTTGTAGTATTTGAACAATATGTTTGAAGAATTTCCTTAAGATGTGAATATTCTACATCCCCTTCGTGCCAGGTAATGCCATACACATTCTCACCTAGATATTTGTTTGTGCTTATGATTGGCTCAGATAAGTTATTTAAAGGAAATGGTGGTTTAAAAATCCAATTTTGAAAAAAGGGAACGTCAGGATTTACAATGGCTAGCTCTTTTATAATAAACTCATCTTCGTTATCATGATACGCCGAGAAGTGAACAACAACCCGCATTGTACTCAACTAAATAAATTAGAAGGTGTTATCAGTATAAATATTTCTGTCTTTGTCTATTTGTGCTAAAGAATCGAATTGTGCGTACACAATGCATGTAACAGGTTCAGTTAAAGTTTCTGAAAATGATACTTTTAAATTTACAGGGGAATCGCGTACTACATCCCACGTGTTATCATCTAAAGTTCCTGTTGGAGATAGAATAAATGCATACAGAGCATATCCGTTTGGATACTCATCAAGAGTAACAGTATGTGAATAATTTTGATAATATATACCAGTACCTGAAATCAAAGTATAGTAACTTAGAAGGTATAAATTATTATTAAAATCAGGTGTGAGGGGGTTGGGAGGAAATGATTTTGAACCGACTTGTAATTGCAGTTTGTTAACGTTAAAGTTTCGAAATTCAAAGGGATTAAGATGTAATTTCCCATTGAAGGCTGTGTTGGAGATGAAACCAATAATCAGGCCTTTAGGAACATTACCCAGGAAAAGATTATCAAGGCTGTAAGACTTTACTTGTGCAGATATAGTATAAGATCTTGTTTCCACTCTTGTCAGAGGTAACTTGGCTGTTTCCGAACCCATTCGTGTATTTAATTGCATAGCTAAATCTGCAGCTACATCAATACGACGTACATGAAGAATAATTTCCTCAAGTGCAACTTTATAACTTGTATTTTCAGCAGACATTAAGCAAAAATTATGTTTACTACGATGTAGTTTTACACGCAAACTTACTTTGTTAGGAAGCATACGATCTAAACTTACAATATCCGTATGAAGGCGTCCATACATTTCAAAAGATTTACTATTTTTCACCATATTAGCACGTTTTTGAAAACCAGCATTAGTATTATCTAATTTATTAAAATTTTTTGCAGTATCTTTATGCCACATGGCACATGCTAAATGTGTTTGAGAAGCATCATGAGAATAATTTAATAATGTTTCAATGTATGCACGATAAGGATAAGATCCTGATGAAGAACTAATTAATTTATCATTTAACGAAATATCAATTTGACTAAATAAAGAATGTAAGAAATTATTTACGGGTGCGACAACATCATCGTTAGCTAAAGTTGTACCATCAGCTTTAGTAATTTTACAACGTACATAAAGATACAGATATGCAGGATGAATAAATTCACCTGTTTCTCCCGGAATAACAAATTCAATAGGTCCTTCTGAGGTTAATGTGGAAATAGGACGATATTCAGCATTTGTAGTTGCTTCAATAGCTGTTTGTGTCATTGGTATAGAAAAGAAATCAAATTCATTGGTACAACACTCAAAACTATTTGAATTTAGGAACGCCATTATGAAAAGATGTCCTGTATATGTTTACGTTTTGTTGGTGGTCCAAACTTTACAATTGCAGGAGCTTTCCTCTTGCGTGACCGTCTCTTGCCGTTACCAGTTAGCAACTGCCCAACTTTATTAATTGCTTTTGTCTTTAAACTATTACCAGCTTCTTTTACACGTGCACGAACCGATTCTTTAAATGGTCGATTTTCTAATACATCACCCGCAACTTGCATACCGGTTTGTAATGCTTGACGTCCTACAGTTTTTGCACCTTGTTTAAGAAATGGTAAAGCAAAACGAAATAATCCTTTAAAGAAACTACCTATACCATGTCCCCTTTGATATACAGGTCCTGAAAAATATGGTATTCCGCGCCCACGATGATAAGTAACACGTCTTGCTCTCATTTTTATTATTATTATTATTATTATTATTTAGAAGATGCCGGAGAGCGTTTAAAATGTAGTGTTACGGTCAGTGTCCCAGAACGAAATGGCAAATTTCGCCCTGCATGATCTTTTAATAGTATTTCAATTGTATTAAAACAAAATTTTGCAAGTGGCATATAATGAATATCTTCAAATGTAATTGTTTGAACTTTTCCATATTTAATATCAGAGATTGTTGCTATACGTAATAATGGTGCTTTTGTATCACCTAAAAATTGATATTGTATAATATCTGTATAAATAAAAATTTGATGTGGATATCCGATATCTATGTATGGTTGTTTGAATCCATGAGATTCTTTTACAAGATCTGATTTTTCAGAAAAACCTAATTGTAAAGCTAATCTAGGCGACAATATAACTGATTCTACATGTTCATCACATTCAACATGTACAACATTTGAAAAACTAAATCTTATAAAACTCGATATTGCGTTTAATTCTTCTAGTAAATGATAAATGGATGGATAATATCCAACAAGAATTTTACTTTTCATAGGTTCTGCATTTTTAAATTTGTACCATATAACGTTTTCACCCGCGGTAACATTATAACATGTTAATGGAATATGTACTTCACTTAATCCTACATACCAATCGGATTCTGATAAACGAATATTATTTTTTAATTGATTAATAAAATGTGTTGGACTATTTGTAGGATATACATCAGCACTAGCATTTGAAACTAATGTAATGTAAAAACTATCATCAATACTTTCAGAAATCATTTTCGTTTAAAGTGAAGTGTTAGGTTTGAAGTTCCAAAACGAAATGGTAATTTTAACCCGTGTTCATCTTTTAAGTTTACTTCTATTGTATCAAAATATTTCTTTTCAACTTTAACATAATGTGGTGTGTGAAATACAAAAGATTTTACATGACCGTGTTGTACATTATATACACTAAGTTTTCGAACTAATGGACCTATATTTTGTTGTTGTTTTACAATATCAATGCAAACATTAATTGTATTGGGAATATTATAATCTAAATCACATGGAAATTTTCCACGTGCTAATATTAAATCAACATTTTTAACTTTTGTGTATATAACATTTTTAACATCAAGCGTATTTTCATTAATAAATCCAAAAATCTGTTGTAAAACCGGTGTAACACCAATCATACATTGATCTTCTAATTTTAAAGAATGTTTAATAACAACTTGATTTTTATTTTGTAAATAGTGTAACATACGAACATTTTCAGGAATTAATTGTAGAATTGATTCAATTGATGAATAATATCCCGGTGTTATTGGAACATGGTAGCGTTCAACTTTATCATCGATAACACTAGTAATTATAATTTCTTCATTTTCACCAACATTGTAAAAACTCCACGGAATATTAATTTGTGTTAATGCAACACCCCATTCCCCATCACTTAAATCAATAGGTTGTGCCAATTTAACTCGAAATGATGATGTAGTATTATTCTCAAAAAGATTGCTACTTGCATTTGAAGGAAGAGTAACGTAAAAGTCGTGTGTAAAGTTCGAATTCATTTTGCAGACTGAATAGAATCTGATCTAATCCACGAATTCATACTTGATGGATATCCTAACCATTTTACATACATCCACCCTTTTTTACGTTTTAATACTTTTTCAATGAGATATGTTTTCTTTGAATTTATAATTACTTTTTGTAATTCTTGTGCATAAAATATTCCTTTAATTTCTTCACCGTTCCAATCTTTTAATTTGTAAGTGACAGGATCTGACTTAATACATTTGTCAACAATAAATATTTCTTGTGACCATTTAGGTAAATATCCTTTTTCTAATACATGTTTATACTTACTAACACGTACATAATCACCCTCATTAAATTTACATGTTATATTCTTTTTATTATTTTTATTTCTGTATAATGTTTCCCACACTTGATTCACATTGGAATCATTTACTTGTGCAGGTGCCATTTTAATACTTGAATGGTATGAATGATTATAATTTTTTACAATTTGATCTAATACATTAATATAACGATAAGTATTCTTTGCAGTAAAATAACGATACAATCTTTCTTTTAATGTACGTATAAAACGTTCTGCTAACGCGCATTTAATTTCGGAATGAACACTATAATGATTAATTTCATATTCTTTAAACAATTGTTTTACATGACGATTATAAAATTCACCGCCTAAATCTGTTTGTACGTTAAACACGAGTAACTTGAAATTTTTAAAAATTTTTGTTATTGCTTTTACCATTTCAGGACCTTTCTTTGTTTTTAACGGAACACAATATGCGTAACGTGAAAAAATATCAATACAACATAATATATATTTATAATTATTATTATACTTTGCAATATTTTGCATATCTGCTAAATCCATTTGTAATGTTTCATTTGGTGCACTAACATAATACTTTTTACGTTCAAAAACTTTACGAGCTGGTGCATGTAATGTATAAGCATCTTGAGAAGCTAACCAATTTTTAATTTTCTTTTTAGATAACTTTGTTTTGCGTTGTAATGTTTGTATACTTGATAAAGAATCAGGATTTGAATAATCATAATATATTTTTGATAATTTTGTCATTTTTACATACTATATTCTTTCCACTGTTTAAATAAATTAGCAACTACTGCAGGACTAGTAGATTTTCTTACTTTACGAATACGTTGTCTACTACTACTACTACTACTACTATTCACTTTTGATGCTGGTGTGCTAATAGGTGTACCAATAAATTCTTTAGGAACATTAAGATCTTCTAATAAATTTTTAAATTCATGAATACCTAAAGGATTTCTTGAATATTTTCTTGTACGAACAACATCATTTACTAAATCTATAATATTTGAACCTGGTATTGTTTTTCCTTGAATACGTACAATGCCAGACTTATCCCACTGAATTTTATCAGAACTTGTCAACTGTTTTAATAATAGATCTGTTTTCCTACGAAGTGTTTTCGGTACTGATTGTAAAATGTCTGATACAAATGGTAAAATAGAAGTATTGCTATCTTGTTTGGAACTTGATGATAATTTTTCTTTTTCTTCTTCTTGAATGATAGGTAAAGTAATAGGCTTATGTGAAGAAGAAGAAGATGTATACTGTAAATAACGATGCAAAGCTTGTTGATATAATTTCCACTTTTGTTGTACACTAAGATCACGGCGTTTTAAGATATTATTCATTTCTTCATCTAAACGTGACTGATGTGAATCTATGGATTTAAGATTTGATTGAATTTCATGTACAGCATTTTCAGGAACTAAAATCATTTTACGTAACTCTGACATATTTAACGACTGAAAATACTACTTCCTACTGCTGCAAGAAGTGGTCCCAAGATTAACGGTAAAAGCGCACCACCTTTTTGTAATAACAACTTCTTCTTTTTATTCAATGCAGTACGCTGCTGAGATAGAGCACGTAAGATCTTTTTATGTCTACGTAAACGTTGCTTCTGACGAGAATTTAAAGGAATGTTTCCTTTTATTGTGTTTTTAGCTACTTGAGATATTGTTCTTATTAAATCCCCTGAAGCATTTTGTAAAATTTGTTTTCGTTTTGCATTTTTGCATTTGCACAGAGCACGGAGCGTGCTGTAGTGTTGTTTCACCTTCAACATCTTGATGCCGACTAAACAAAAATTTCTGTATGCATGTCTTTTACGTTAGCGTACACATGCATGATTTCATTCGGAAAAATATTTGTACGTATTCGCAATGCATCGTTTGTTTTTTGTGTCAAGTCAAATAATAAATAAGTGTGAGGCTCCCGTGTTACTTCTTCGAACACACTCACGACTTCTTTACTATACCGAGGCATAATTTGCCTTGCTAAATATTGTATTTGTAATTTATCACGTGGATTTTTAAATACTATAATATAATGTGCATTTAAACTAATATCACGTGCATGTTTTCCTTTTGGAAATAAATTTTGAATAATAAATATTACAGTTAACTTTTTATGATGTGCATACTTTGTAAATAAATTAGCAACATCGCCATTAGTTTCCGACATTAAATCATCAAGTATTAATAATGAATTTTCTTTAATTTCAAAATTATTCATGTCAGGTATTCCCTCTACAAAACGTATTTTTGCATTTGCATCTAATTTTGGTATTACTGCACCATAACACCAAACAATATCATTAAATTTTATACTAAACATTTGATCACATTCATTAAGTAAACGATTTACAAAACAAGTTTTACCAGCCCTTGAAGGACCAGCAATTAAAATAGTAGAGGGATGTTGAAACTTTAACATCTTGTAATCAAATGAATGCATACAATAGAGACTCTGCTTTATATACGAGCTCCTTCGTGGCTAAGCGGTTAGCGTACGCGTCTTTGGCGTGGGAGACCCGGGTTCGATTCCCGGCGGGAGCTCATGTGGTTCGGATTCCACGTTAATCAGTAGGTCCACGTCTCGTATAGCCTCGCTGCTCAAAGGGACGCTAAACTAAAATCAAATCAAAAAATCAAAATCTGCTTTATATACACACTCACACTCATACATTCACATATTTTCAAACATGTGAATTTTAATATTTTCACAATCGTTGATTGTTCGGAGTATACATACTAATGAAACGGATAAAAAATCTCTGGGATATAAGATTAAAGCTTGAATTTCAAAACGAAAATTTAAATAAAATCACAACGTAGCTGCTCTTACGACTTTCTATAAGAAAGGAGAATATAAAAAAAATAAGAAGCGTACCAACTAAAATTGCACAGCAAACGAATTATTTACAAGTTTACACCGTAGCTGCTCTGGCATACGAACCATTAAAAAAAATCACTGGGATATGAAATTTAAGCTTGAAATGAAAAAAAAATAAATTATGAATAAATTAAAATAAATTAGGAATAAATTAAAAATAAATATTTTTACAAGCGATTTTAAGAACGAGTATACGAGCCGGTTTAAAAAGAGACATTCATACAACTCACATTCATTCATTTGTGGGTCTATAACCGTAAGGTACACTTGCACGTTTTTGTACTGGTTCATCGTCAGTTACGTCAGGTTCGTCAATACGTTTTCGTTTTTTGTTGACCTCACGGTGTGTCTTTGTCTCCCTACAGCTAAAGATACGGAACCCCGGTCTACGAACGATACTGTTTGGGTTTTCTATTACTGTGGACTCTAATTGTCCAGACACTAATTTATAGAAACTCTCAAAGTTAATTTTTTGAGAGGTTCTATCGTTTAGTGTTATCCCCCTAATTTTGAATATATCGCGAACATCCCCTTGGGCATTTGTTAGCCGCATTGCGTAGTTTTTACAGCCAAGACCTATAAAGGTTGTAAACTCCCAACCTTCAGGAATTTCATTTGTAAGATCTCCCAAATAGTTTCCGAGCGGTAACAAGGGTTCCTCATCTTTTTTCTGTAGATACATGATACTGTCAGTGTCACAGTAAATTGCTCTGTCAGGTCCTACAGTCGTCAGTAGTTCGTAAAGTCTAAGTCTAGCCCACGAAGTAATAAATGCGGCTAGTATCACATTAGAAAACGCTAACGGAACGTTTTCGTTTTCAATGTCTCTGTATGTGACAATGAGATGGTCATCATCAATTGGTACGACACTTTGAATGTCATACCTCGCCGTAGTTAAATACCTAAGAAACGTGACCTCATCACTAACAATTATACTCTGTGACATATCTGTGCGCTGCCCCCACTTTCCATACAATGAATTGAGATATAGTTTCGCACATTGCCTCAATCCAGGGTTCGTCCTAATATTATCATAATTTAATCGTATGCCTTCATGGGCATAATATTCTTCGATATATTTATGTTTGTCTTCTTCAGTGGTACAGTAAGCAGGAAAACCAGAGGCTTCCTGCTTCATCTGAAGGAAGGAATTCACATAGCTCCCGAACAGTCCACCTGAATTCCCCTCTTCAGGATCTAAGAGTTCAAATTCCCATATCTCATGTATATCGATTATTTTGTAACCTTTTTTAAGAGCAAGGTGTAACTCTGGAGTGCAAACTGTTCCTGTGAGAGCACACTCAGCATCACTATGAGTACATTCATTAGTGTTTTCTTCTTCCATACATGTGCGGCAAAGGCCGAAAAGTAATCGACCTCCCGCAACGTATGGTAAGATCGGAAAATAGAGGTCCTTTGCAGGGACAATTGTGCATTTGACTACACCGTGAATACTTTCCACATCTGGAAAGTCCGGTCCCGTGTGAATCTTAGGTGATTTAACCGGCATAGGTTTACGCGCCATTACCCATGGGTAAAGGCTAGTTACATCGGCATAAGATATACGCTCATCACTCGTACAATTGACGTAAGAACGAAAGACCTCCGTGCGACCACCATTGTAACAGTTCTTAGGAATAAGAAAATCAGGTAGATTAGTACAACGTTCTTGAACAAACTTTTGCACTTCCTTGTCCGTCTTTATCTTATTATCCCAAGAACATTCCCATATTTCATATAGGTTTACACCTATACTTTTCAGGTACTTACGGCGGCGCATGGTTTGCTCATAGCGTTTTTCCATCGTACTGTACGAGTCTTGTGCATCGTGCAAAACCGCGTCACGGTTAAAGGGAAAACAATGGCGGCAGGCATGGAAAAAACATCCGTAATACTCGAAGGCAGCGTTGAGTCCTTCGTGCCATCCATCGACCTTGTACCTACCAATATACTTTTCCCCACCTCTCCTAGCATGCTGGATTTCTATCCCTAATTGGTCTTCCATATACATAAGCCATTGCATAGCTTTTGTACTATACTTGGTCTTATGATGAAATCCCAACGCGGGAATGATAGGAATAGTATTTTCCGGTAAGTGCAAGGTACGATATGTACGCATTGCAAGACTTGCAATGGTTGATGATGTTATGAAACATTGCAAACCCTCCGTTTTCTCTTCAATAATATCGCTAAATTTGATGACCGCTTCTGTTAGAATTCTAACATCATTTTTACAATAAGCCAACATATCCTTCTGCAGGTTAAACTCCTCGCCACTTTCCGCACGTTCTTGGTGCCAGGCTTCCAATTGTTTTCTTTCTTCTGTGCTTCGTCCCTCAGGGTCATAGTACTTAAGCGGAGGGTAGGGACCGACATAATTTTGATTTTCTTCAGTATTAAACAAATATGGGAAATCTCCCTTCTTTAAATTTTGACTAAGGCCTAACGTTTTCGGTAATTTGGATAATTTAGCACCAATATAGAGGAAAAAGTCGCGAAAAAAGATACGGTTACCTATGTTAATATTAAAAATCTTTTGACCCTGAATAAGAACACTAGGTACAATATGCTAGTCTTCTATTAGAGTTCTAAGACAGAAGAGACCATCATATCTGGATGCATTATGAGCGATCGCCAGGATTTTCTGAAAGACAGGACGTTCTACTAACACGTGGTTAATAAAATCCGTCATTGTCTTAAAAGAAAACGAACGATTTCCAATATTGTCACCGCACGTTTGACAAGGCTCATCGATACCTTTTCGTATACAGACGTGACATACATGATGACAACACACCAGTACAACTTCATGTTCCCTTTCACCGCGCTCATTCGGCGCCTTCAACATCGTCTCTACATCATAGGTGATGTACATAAACCTTTTCGTATGAACAGGTTGCTGTCTCTGAACAAAACATGTATGATTTGTATCAACATACGCGCGGCATGTTGAACAAAAATGTTCACCACACATGTGTTCAGATTTTCGCCCCCTCTTATCAAAGATGATACCACAATCGATGCAGAGCTTTACATTATCACATACGGATTTAGCCGCTTTATTATGTACCAGATGGCTGTCAAAACAAATACCCTCAGCAAACTCTCTATTGCATGCATTACATTTAATTCTGTTTGCAGTATCGTCCCGTTCGTGAGTATGTTCGCAAAAAGTACAACGAGTTTTACACTTGTGTGCACGATATCTTTCATCATAACCTTCCAAACAATAATAACAATACTTCCGTTTGCTAAGAAAACTTGTAATATTACGAATGGGTTCGAAATGACCAATAGTGTTACCTCTTTGATATAGGATAAAAATCTTATTTTCTGCGTGTTCTCCCGGGTAAAGTACTATATATTCCCGATTATTCTTTTCAACCTCCTCATAAACAACGATTTGATATTCCCCTTTCAAATATGCTTGAAAGAGATCCAAATCAGAGATGTCACAACCTTGCTTACTTTTAACGTTAACTCCTGCCATCTCGCAGAGAACTTCTGCTTTAAAAAAGCCACTTATTATAATCTTTTGTTTTTAAATTATATAAAACTTGACTACTTGCGGTATGTTTTGTTATTCCATATATTATGGCCATGGGGAGGCAGTACATATTCTTATTTTCAATGCGAATTAATCGCTTTTCCAAATAATCTTGGTATTTGCAGTATTTTTGGACAGCACTCATTGCATTAGGTCTTCCTTGTCCGTGCAAATTCTCTGCTATATGGAATCGAAACAATACTTCTTCCCCTAAAAGGAACACTTCATTCGAATTTAGTACTCGTTCGATTGAAGTGAGGACTGTTCTAGCAGTGAAATTGTCCTTTCTTCTAAACGGGACATACACTGGTTTGTTATTAGTACTATTACTACTTTCAACGTATAAACCAATGTAGTCCATGGGGCGTGCATTGGAGATCACATGTTCCAACGCAAAATCGATTAAACTCTCGATATAGGCCTCTGGGTTATTAATATTCCTTTCATCACCCACAGGTCTGACGACAATTTCATGGCCCGTAAGATGAAACTTACGAAACCTTTGTCTGCTTTGTCTTACAACTTCGAAATTACTATTGCTTTGATTATCCCCGCCATTATTATTATCACTACTACTACCACTTGTACTACCACTATTATGACTACCAGTAGTACTACTTGTACTATTCTTATTTATGTTGCCATGTCCAACCAATGGTGGGACACTAGCAGATGACGGTCCAGGCTGAGGAGAAATAATCAATTGGTTCCCATAGTCATGATTATCCTGTACACAATATTGAGTTGTATTGTATACAGGATTTTCTCCCTGGACCTGTTGCGTGGGTATAACCACAGCATTGTCCTCATTTTCAACCAATCTCCTCATTTCTTCTTCAATTGGTAATTCAACGGAATTTAAATTGCCAATCCCATCTGCTTTATCATTTAGGAAGGCTAAATCTTCATTTGATAACAAATATAAATTATTAGGACTCAAGTTATGAGTTTCTTGAGGGGTCATGACTATGGCATTATTATTATTTTCAGATGGGATTAAGCATGGTTCCAAAACAAATCGCGAGCCAAAATCAAAAAACTCAGATAACTCTGTATCATTTATCCTATCTACCTGACCTTCCCCACAAGCTAATAAATACATAACTTTATCTAGAGCCAATTCATATGATTCTTTACTACGGAAAAAACCGTACACAAACAAATCCAGTACGTCAGCACTGCTTACACAGTGCTGGAGAATTAGTGTATCATTACCTTCAAAGACACGAAGGGTCCGCAATAAGGCTTCACATCTCACCGATCCCCTATGGCCAAGTCTGCTTAATTCCATGATGGCTTTCCACGTACTAAAAACCCTAGGGTACTCGTTGAGACCGCGCAAAACCTCTTGCAGGTAGATCTCATCAATCATGTTAAATTCTTCAGTCGGACAGAAGAAATCCATCTAAAAAATAAAACAAAGAAAAACTATTTTGAGTAATCAACACCACTTTAATAAAAAAAAGATCAAATAAATACATCTTTTAAGCAACGCTCACATGATAATATCATATAAAAGAAAAAATTAATCACCTTTAGTTAATTAGTAATATGTAAATAGAAATCAATCAAGTTACTTTATGAAAAATCAGTAAATATATTCACCTATATTCAATTATAAACTATTCTATTAAAAATATCCACACACACACACACACACACACACACACAGAGAGAGAGAGAGAGAGAGAGAGAGAGAGAGACAGAGAGTCTCTCTTTGTTCATTAATATTGGTTAAATACAAATCAAGTACAATTAAAAACTATATAATTTCTTTCTTTTTTTTTAAATCATAATAATAACCATAAGAAATACATACCTTTCAAGGCTTAGTTCTCCGTTCACAATCCACAAAAAAAAGAAGAAATCTCAGCTGGGATAGTCGGTACTTTTAATTAATTGCTAGCACCACAACGCTTAGCACAGCTTCAATATCTGTAATAAAACAGGTCTTAATAAATATAGTGGTAATCCTGTATACTTTATTTAATACTATTAAAATAGGTTTAATAATCAGGAAACCTTTCTCTGTGATCTTTAACGCACGCCGACGTAAGAAAAAATGATAATCGTACACATCAAATACATGTTATATCATGTTCTATCAAGTGTTCTCCCCCTCCCACCACTAACAGTGACATCTGTCGGAGAACTTTTAAATTAACTTTAGTTTAGTTTAAGCCGTGCATCGTGTTGACGTATTTGTTATTAGTCCTAAATATATATTTATATTTTAAAAGGTAAAATATGATATATATTTCTTTTTAGCCATTAAATACTACTGATAGCATTAAATAAGTACCCTTCTCGCAGTTGTGTTCTGTTAATAAAACATAATTTGTGAGGGCATAATTGATTCTTCTTCTATCAGTAAACCACCAATCGTTCATTATATTACAAATCCCTAAGGGGGACCCACCAACACATATGGACCTTCAGTTGAACATAATTATCATCATTATGTTATTACCTATTCAGAAAAACCCGTAATTGTAAGAACTAACTAACTAATGGGGAACTTTAACACATGTCAATGTATATGGTAAAAACACATAATTCTCTTTTTTGCTATAATATAATACTGCTAAAATCTCGAGTCGCCTATAACTAATGGGCCCCGCCAGTTATAGCTACGTAATTTTCCTTTTGCTATAATGTAATATACTGTTAAAATCTAAGTAAGCCTGGGGGCCGCGGTGGCTCGGTGGTAAAGCGTTCACCTTTGGTGTTTGGGGATCCCGGGTTCACACCAAATATTTCAACATTTTCATGACAAACATTGTTTGGATTTTTTTTATAAATTGTGGTGGACAAATATCGTACATATGAAAATTTCTCGGGGTTCTCCCGTTTCCTCCCACTTCCTATATACTTTTAAGAGCTTATTTTAGCTCCCATATTTAGTTCAAACACCTTATTTTTAACAACGAGTTTGCACAGCAAACGATTTATTTTGCAAGTTCGCAATTTTTAAAATATTTTCGAAATTATTTGTAGGTTCACACTATAAGTGTTCGAGTAATTCATTACGAGAGGTTAAATTAATAGAAATCGATCCGTAAAATAAGTTGCTCCGACTAATTTATTAGGAGAATATCTTTTTATTCTCTCACATATTGTTCGAACATCTTATTTTTAACAAATAAAATAATCATCGTCTCCTTTAGCCTAGCCGGCATAACCGTGGGACTCAAAAATTTCTAAGTAATCCTGTGACTGGGACCCGCCAGTTATACTGCAAATAGGACTACATAATTTCCTTGTAATACAATACTGTTTAAATCTAGAGGAACCCATAACTAAGGGGGGACGGGCCCCCGTTACTTGTAAAAATATACTACAAATAGTCGTACGTAATTCTCTTTTGCTATAATACTGGTAAATTTAGGCAATCTATCTGACAGGCAAAAACCACTTAGTTGGAGGGATATAGTACAAATAGGACTACATAATTTCCTTGTAATACAATAGTGTTTAAATCTAGAGGAACCCATAACTAAGGGGGGACGGGCCCCCGTTACTTGTAAAAATATACTACAAATAGACGTACATAATTCTCTTTTTGCTATAAGATAATACTGTTAAAATCTAGAATCGCCTATAACTAATGGGCCCCGCCAGTTATAGCTACGTAATTTTCCTTTTGCTTTGCGGATATACAACAGGTTTTCAAGTCAAAAGACAGTGTTCAATAACCAATGTATTTAGGGGTTTGCGTAAAATTTTCTTTCTTAACATTAAAGCTATTGTATGGGTTATGTGGCTAACATTCAGTAATATTTACTATTAAAACACGATAATGTTGGGGGAAAAGCGCTCCCCCCCAAAACTAAAACATTTCTTTCTGCAAATACTAGTCTTAGTTCAAACATTTGCGTTCCTAAAAAGATTATCAGTTGTGTTACCAAAGCGTAGTAGTAGTATGTCATCTATTAGCAAATGAGCTTACTTAAACAGTTCAAGTCCCATCTGTACAACGTACATATATATATATTAGGTATAACTGATTTAAAGTGCTCGGTATAACAGTTAAAAAAAATCGTAACAAATGAATCAAACATATTGTAATTAAGCATCCTATAATTAAGCAAATAAAACTCTACAAGTAAATGGTCCGTCTTTTATTTGTAGGTTCACACTACAAGTGTTCTGAGCTTGTACACCAAGCGATCCGTAAAATAATCACACTGCAAGTGTTCTGAGCTTCTTATTTTAAAACGAGTGTTATTTTAAATAACACGAACCAATAAAATAAAATAACACAAACGAATAAAATAATCACAAATAAATTTGTTCAGAGTATAACATACGATCCGTAATAATAATAATAATAATAATAATAATAATAATAATAATAATAATAATAATAACTTTAGTAATCGAAAATCGCAATTACATTTCAAGCGTTTTCAGTATATCGCAAAGCTTATCCTCTTGCATGATTACAAAAAATGGTCGTAGGTTTATTTCCCGGATAATGTTTCTCAGAAGCAACTCGTGTAGTTTTTCAATAATTATTCAAAAAACTCATTATTATAATTAAGTGAATAATACATGGTATTTAAAAAGTTCTCACCTTAAAAAAAATCAGAGTTCGTTCTGTTAAATCACTCACAAAAAAGTTCAACACACAAAAAATCAACACACACACACACTATGAAACGGTGTAAAAACAATAATAACAAACTTTATTTCAATACTGTATATATATATAAGGATTTCATTATGTCCCTCCCCCAAGCATCATGTTTTCAACCCGATTTCATTAATTATAAATAAATAAATAAGGTCATCATATCCGCTAACATCGTTTATTCAGTGTTACGGTAAGACATCTAAAATTTCTTATTTTCAAGTTCGTCAACCGCTGGAGAAATCTCATTCAGACAGGGTATCGACATTCAGGACAGGCTATATACGGTTTTCATCTAATTAAGGAAAAATGCTTACATGTTCATCAGATATTAGATATTCTGCCAAAATCAGATATTGCCACAAAAATACATCTTCTAAAGGGGGAAGAAACATAAAATTTCTATCTGTCTTCTTCATCACTGCCGATAAGTATCGTAGTAACAATCATCGTTAATGGAAAAATATTTCAGTATGTCATCAGTCAAAGTTCCAACAAACAAGGGAGAAAGTGTCTAAGGTTATTCCAGTACAAGCGGAAATAAAATTAGAAAGTGCATTGACACTCTATACATGCGTGTCACAAGTCATAGTTCTAACGGAAACAAGGAAAAAGCGTGTAAGGCAACGACCCGGAAGTAATGACATTCTAAGCTAGTCTTCTGTAAGAGACGGAACAACAATCATTCGCTCCGTATTTCAAACTTGGCTGTAAACACGGAGTTAACTATAAGGAATAAAAAACGATGAATATTAAATAAATAAATAACCCATTCAAAAATCACACATCGTATTTTCCATATGTTTTTTTTCTCGCCAATTTACATGTGAGAATTGCAATAATTCTCAGTACGATACAGCGTTCACCTCTGGTGCTAAGGGCCACGGGTTCAATTCCAATACAATGCAACGTTCACCAATAATGTTAAGGGTCCCGGGTTTAATCCCCGTACAATGCAACGTTCACCTCTGGTGCTAAGGACCACTGGTTCAATTCCAGTACAATGCACCGTTCACCAATAATGTTAAGGGTAGCAGGTTCATTTTCAGTACAATACAACAATCACCTCTGGTGCTTGGGGGTCCCAAGTTCATTTTCAGTACAATACAACAATCACCTCTGGTGCTTGGGGGTCCCAAGTTCATTTTCAGTACAATGCAGCGTTCATCACTAGTGTTAAGGGTTCCGGGTTTAATCCCCGTACAATGCACCATTCACCTCTGGTGCTAAGGTTACCAGGGTCATTTTCAGTACAATGCAGCGTTCATCTCTGGTGCTTGGGGGTTCCAGGCTCATTCTCAATACAATGCATTGTTCACCTCTGTTGCTAAGGACCAGGGGTTCAATTCCAGTACAATACAGCATTCATCTCTGGTGCTAAGGGCCCGAGGTTCGATCCCAGTGCGTATCACACATTATAAGTGTTCTCACCTTCTAATAAAATGGTTTCCACCAATAAAAATAGAAATCAATCCATAAAATATATTAGGAAAATATCTTTTTATTCTCTCTCACATATTGTTCGTGTAATCTTTTATTCTCTCTCACATATTGTTCGTGTAATCTTTTTATTCTCTCTCACATATTGTTCGTGTAATCTTTTTATTCTCTCAAAATGACGTATCAACAGATTTAATTCAAATTTCCATTATTATTAAAAATACCCAGAATAGAGAGACACGCATACAAACTCAAAAAAGACCACATGACCTTTCCATGTCAGCACAACTAAAAACAGAAATATAACAACTTTCCAATACACGTAAGCAGGTCATCAACCCATAATGACATACACGCCACCCCTCTGGCAACATCCATTAAAGAACCATGTTAGAACATCATTATTACGTAAAGTACCGTTAACATTCTTCCTTTCGGGTGTAGAAGTTTGTCTCCAACTACTCAATCATCGTCAGTAACTATATATATATATATATATATATATATATATATATATATATATATATATATATATATATATATATGGATGATAGCCAGGAAAGTAGTAATAAATTCAATCCATATTTCCATTGTGTTGTGTCGTTGAATTTACAGAAATGTTTAAAAATAAATTCAAGACGTAAAGCGTGACTCTTCAAAAGACACTAACCCATTAATTTTATTATTGTCAAATGAAACCTGAGTGCGAGATCATGGATGTTTCTACCCCTTATCACTTTATAGCGTGAGGAATGAGAAAGGAGGGTCAGGATAGACGCAGTTCAAAACTGTGTCCGAAGTGGCACGTATTGTGTATATATATTGCTTCTCTTTTGGATGAGTGACTTCAAAGTATTTTCAAAGGTTCAAGGTATTTTCCTTCCTTTTCTTCGGAAGTTTGGTTCCTGAAAAAAAATAGTGAAAAAAATGTACTGCTTTTTTATTTTAAAACGGTAACATTTTGATAAGCATCTTGTCGTGACGTAGCAAACAAATCACTGGAGAAGAGAATAATTATGATTCCGAAACTAAAGCGTGAGGTATCTAAAGCTATGGTGATTGTAACAACAGTTCTCGCCGGTCATATTAAACATCGAAAATCACAAAGATGTATGTGGGCAAAGAGCAATCCCTACTCCAACTCGTTTTTCTTTACTACAATTCAATTTCTCACACAAACCCAAGAGCATGGATATTTGGCACAAGATCTTTCGCTTCCTTTTAACACGCCACGGCGCTGCAATCGGGCCAGAAATGCTGGGGAAAATGCTACGAAATAGAGCAAGCTCTATCGACAAGAAATGCCATAGGATATGCCATGGCACGGGGAATGCTATAGCATTTGCTACTTTACACGGTAGAACAGGCCCGTAACCAGCCGTAGAGGTTTGGCGAGGCCATGACTATGTTAGGGCGGGCAAGTCATCAAAAATTCTCTTACAAATAAATAAATTGTGTTTTTGAATTAATACAAGAATTAATAGAATATTGTATTGAGGTCTGAAGGGGTCATGAAAAGCTTAATGTCCAGGCCCCCTAGCCCCCTCTGGTTGCGGTCCTGCGGAAGGATATCGATTAATTTGATTTTTGCTATGATAAATGCTTCCGTCTAAAACTAGCCTTATACTATGGATCCGTGTAGTAAAACTGCACTTTCAGACTTCGTTTCGGGGGGGGAGGGGCAAGAGAACCATCGACATAGGACTTTCACGTTTTGTACTAGTATATTAGTAGACAATTGATTAAGGTATATATATTCCTCAAATTCTTGTGAGGGGCAATTGCCTTCTCCTGCTCCCCTAAATTTCGCCCCTGAAGATATTTCGGGTTGAGTTTAAAATTAATACCGAATAAACATTTGAAAATCTGACATAATTTGCAAAAATCTAGTGCTGTGTTTGGCATCATTGCGAATCACAGTCTGAGAACAGTGTTGTCAGATGGCGGGAAATTTCCCGCAAAACGGGAAATTCTTAGCATTGGTGGGAATACGGGAAATTCTGGTTGAAAATGGGAAATTCTGTCAACTTTACTTGCTTTACATATCGTCTCTTTTTCACCCATTATCTTCATCTCTTTGTACATGAAATAATACATGGATTGGAAGCTTCTTCGAAGGTCAAAAGAACCAGAACAGCAAGACAGGTTTATAAACCGAACCAAATGGAACTGATTGTTAATCGCGCCAATATATATATTTCTCCCTATACCAAATAAACTACAGATAGAAAATAGAAGGATAGCCCTACAATAGATTTGTCTTCCCGTAGGAAAATATGTACTTCTGACTGATTGTTCATAGTTATTTGATTTTAATTTCAAGTTATTAATATAATGATTAATTAATTAATCATTAATTAGTAATTAATTAATTAATTATTGATATTCCTTCTTCGCGGGAAATTTTGCAACCGATCGGGAAATTTCAGGGCTTTGAGCGGGAAGTCTGTTATTCTGAATCTGACAACACTGTCTGAGAAAAAAAGGAAGAAAAAGAAGAAGAAGAAGATTTTGTTCGTAGCCGTAGCGGTGCCCGTGATTGTTGATCTTGCTCCTGAAAGAGCAAGTAAAATGGCTTTGGTAGTAACTGATCAACCTGAAGAAGACGCAGCTGATTTACAATTTCCAAAAGGTATGAAGTATTTACTAACTAATATCTATAAATCGTTACGATTATGAATCTAGTTGCCACTAGGTTATAATGCATTACCGTAAATTCAGTTCATTGAGTTTTCTGCAAATGCATTGAAAACACTTTTGGTAATAGTATACATGAGAACCCCCTTATCTGCGTTTCTTCTGTGTTCTATTACCACTTCTACATGAAATACCATAAATTTTCTACGTAGTGCAATAGTAAGAAGTATCCATGTGCACAAGACATGCGATATGCGTTAAATTCCCCCCACACACATACTCATAGATAAAGTACAAGGGCACTACACATGCAGATATAAAGTACAGGTACGTTCTTTTTTATTTTCGTATTAGTCGATAAGTAAATAAAAGTCGCTTTGTTACCCCCTTTGTAAGTTCGTACATACTCAATGAATAATCCCTTAAAGTATGAGCGTCCTGCCCCTTCGGGAACTGATGCAGCTTCATGTATACTATATCCACACTTTTATACATTGCTTTTGCCTGCTTATCGTGTTTTTCTTAATGTACAATATATAGGAAGGCTTGTGTATAGCCCGCTCCCCCCAGTTCTTTGTCACCGGAACTTGGAGTCACAGATCGGAACATGCACTATATACCATTTCAACCACACCTGCTGCTGCTACTACTACTACTGCTACTGCTACTACTACTACTATTATTACTACTACTACTACTACTATTACTACTGCTACTGCTACTACTATTACTGCTACTGCTACTACTTATGTCGAAAACACAACCCAACCAACCTTGTGGGGCTTCTAACCCGTTCCTACTAGTACTACTACTTTGGTACTGCTACTACTACTACTACACCCAACCCCTGCGGGGCTTCTAACCCGTTCCTACGGGAAGGTTCTAGATTACTGGTCTCCCGTGTAGGTTAGTAGCTGGGTGATTTATTTCTGTACTAAAGTTTATACATTTAATTTTCACAGTATTGCCGAGCGAGCGTCAGCGAGTTAAGGCGTGTTAAGAGTCCCGCAGGGCACGTTGTTTTCTGTCTTTATTACTGCTCAATGGGAAGGGGGACCAGTAATCTAGAACCTTGCCCGTTCCTACTACTACTACGACTATCCAATTCATTATGAACTATTATGAATCGTTAGAATCACTATGATTCATTAAAAATCACTGGCGGGAGCGGGCTATACTCAATAGGGAAACGTAGAATGACAATAAATCGCATAAAAAGTATCACTCCTGGTCGTAGCTGGTCGTTTGTTTCGTGACTCACCGGGAAATGTAAGAAATGTGGAGCGGCGAAAGCGCGTGAATGCGCGCTATGCAATAATGGCTCATGTCAAAACCTATTCATTATATACTCCGGGTTAACTTTAGAAACATAACCCGAATTCGTGTGGGTTTACTTTTGGCACCCATTCGATATAATTGTTTTTAAAAAATGATTCTTTCTCTAATTTCCTTCACATCGTCTTCTAATGAATTGGGCAAATTTTTACTTTGACTCCAACTGTGACTTCAACCGATTCATGTGATCCGGTTCCCGGAACTGACTGCTGCCGGACTGATCATTCCTAAACTGCTCCCGGAACCGGATTACATGAATCGATTACAATTACTAACACAGTGAAAGTAATATACGATGTTAAGAATTATACTATAAGTACAAGGGCCACAATGTTACTATACGAAGATAAGAATTATACTATAAGTACAAGGGCCACAATGTTACTAAACATCAATTCAGGTGAAGCGGTGACTATGAATTTTGAGATCTAAATGGGGGGCTACCACCCCCCAAACCTCCCGCTCAAGTACCATAAAAACATCAAAAATAATAATAAATAATCACACCACTACTATAAAGCTAAGATAAGAAGGGAAAAATTAAAAAAAAAAAAACACTCGTCTCTAATCATAAATCAGTGCATGACAAATAAAAAAAAATTACATCTCAATAGGACAAGCAGCAGCAAACCAAATACTTTGCCTAATACTCAAATGCAAAACAAATCAAGAATAAAAATAATATGAATTAAAAAAAGAAAACACTCACCATTTCACCATAGAACAACACTCATGAATAATGAACTCATAACTGCTGATTCCACACACGAAAAAATAAGATACCAAGAACACATGCGCAATACTCAACATTACTGAAAAATGTTCCTTTCCGCACACACGTCGTTTTATTAAACCGAGCACACTTGCTATTATTACAAACAAGAAAAACCAATAAACGTCCACTTTTACCATACGTCGAAAATATCTTCAGCTTTAGACCACAACCATGATAGGTTTTCTCTAACTCAATTCAACCAATTCAATTACGCGCATCTCGCATGCCACAAACAGCAGTACACACATACATGCACACAGAACATGTGACATCACACTAACAAACTACCATATGACTACACCGACACCTAGTGGGAAAAATATGAACTAAGACCTCACACCAAAGGCACGAACAGTTCCAACAAGTGACTCACGCACAAACACTTGCAGGAAGTGACAACCTATAAGAACCGATTAAAGTCACAGTTGGAGTCAAAGTAAAGACTTGCCATGAATTGTACTGAGCAACATGAAAATTTCTCACTGGCCATGGATAAAATTCCAGGGGACTATCATAAATAATTGTTGAAAAATTACAGTTCTTCTACCATTTTCGTATAAATACGTCGTCCAAATGTATGGTTTAAAAAAAAAAAAAAAAAAAAAAGGCAAGAGTGCACTTTATGCCGAACATTCATTGGAACCGATTCCTCGGAACAGTTCAGAGATCAGTTCCTAATAATAATCTCATAAATCGAAGCAATCGAAAAGTAAATTCTGGACAAGCTTTGCAGACAACCTAATAAGTAATCGTAATCTAACTTCACACCAGCAAACTAAGATATATCATAACAATGATAATAGATTACGATTGCCAACCAAATGATCTACCACGCTCACCAAGAATTTACTCTTCAATTACTACGTACAAGGGCAATATCCTTGAGAACTGACGCTGAACTCTTCCAAGAAATCAATGCAGATGAAACAGTGACTATCAATTTTGAGATCTAAATGGGGGCTACCGCCCCCCAAATCCCCCGCTCAAGTACCAAAAAAACATCCGAAACAACAATAAATAATCAAACCACTACTATAAATCGGAGTATGTTTAGTACAAGGGGTCCAGAAGCACGTAAAAAACACAAAATTTACAGGAGAAATGAATGATGCAAGTACTTAGACGTAACATAACGTAACCAAATCTAACCTAACCTAACATAAACTAACCTGAACTAACCTAATATTAGTACAAATAAGCTGAATTATATCATTTTTTGAAAAATTAAGCTGGACCCCTACATTAATATAACATAAACTAAGCTAAGCTAACCTAACCTAAACTAAACTAACCTAACCTAACCTAAACTAAATGAATGTGAACAGAAATTACCAAAATTGTATCATTTTTTAAAAGCGCTGGACCCCTTCTGTTAACATAGGCCTATAAATCTAACGTAGTAAGGAAAAATATTACTGTAAAAAAATAAATTAACACTTTCCACTAATTATAAATCAAACCAGCATGCCAAAAAAAAAAATAAAAAATAAAAAAAATGAGGTACATTTCACCAACCAGCCGGAACAAGTACGGAATCGGTGTTTCTTGTTTCTCCTGATGTGAAAGTTGTTTTGGTGTTTTAGCGGTTGATGGCACTGATGTCTCCTGTTCCGTGGTTGGCTGGTTGTGTTGAAGTCGCTGATTGGTTGTTATGTAGGGGGCGCGGTGGCTCAGTGGTAGAGCGTTCACCTCCGATGCTTGGGGTCCCTGGTTCGATCCCAGCTCGCGCCGGTGTGGACTTTGTGGTGGACAAACACCGTGCTCGTGGGTTTTCTCGGGGTTCTCCCGTTTCCTCCCACTTTCTTCCTTCCACCATTTCACTCATTTCTCATTATCACCGTCTCCATTGGCATAGCCGTGGGACGTTAAACTTAAAGATTTCATTTCATTTTTGATTGTTATGTATTCCTGACTGATGATGCTCTATTTTCGAATGTACGTTGAACATGTCTCGCTTTGATGTCGTTTCGTTTGTGATATTGTGAAGTGAGTTTCGGTGTTCGGATATTAATTATTACTACTTTTTTATTTTATTTATTTATTTTTGTTCTAATAGGTTTGTGATACTGAAGTGAATTCTTATCGTTTCGCGACTTTGTGTCGATTGATTAATATTAAGAATTGTAGTAAGAGTTTAGGTGGACGAGAGTTTGTTCGGTAGACGCAAATTTAATGTCGGTCGAATGCGCCGCAGTCAAAAGTGAATACTCGGTGGTACGCAGTCTCTCGAGAATACGTGGTTGAATTTAAAAAGGAATTTAAATTTAACTTATCGTTGTGATAATTTGATGCTTCATTTCACTTATATAAAAGGAAGAGAAGGTTTGCTGCTGGTTGTTCCATTCTCTTGGTGAGATGTAATTTATTCTTCTTCGTTATGCTGCACTGATTTATAAGTGGTGATTTTTTTTTTTTTAAATTTTTTCCCTTCTTACGTTAGCTTTATATTAGTGGTTTGATTATTTATTTATTTATTTTTCGATTTTTTATGGTACCTGAGCGGGGGGTTTGGGAAAATTGGTAGTCACCGTTTCACCTGAATTGATTTCTCGGAAGGCTTTAGCGTCAGTTCTCAAGGATATTGCCCTTGTACGTAGCAATTGAAGAGTAAATTTTTGGTGACTCTGCGGGAAGATCATATACTGAAAGTATTTGAGAACAAGATCCTGAGACGAATATTCGGACCCAAGAGGAACGGGAATGGGGAATGGCGGAAACTTCATAACGAGGAACTACATAATTTATACGGTTTATTTAACATTGTTAGGGTCGTCAAGTCTAGGAAGCTTGGATGGGCAGGTCATGTAGCTAGAATGGAAGAAAGTAGAAACGCTTTCAAAGTCTTGACTGGAAGACCAATCGGAAAACGACCATTAGGAAGACCTAGGCGCAGATGGGAGGACAATATGAAGATGGATCTCGCAGAGATAGGAATACAAAGTAGAAACTGGATGCAGTTAGCTAAGGATAGAAGTCAGTGGAGAGCTTTTGTGAACGCGACATTGAACCTCCGGGTTCCATAGGCCATAGAGTTAGTTAGTTAGTTAGAGTGTGGTAGATCATTTGGTTAGTAATCGTAATTTATTATCATTGTCATGATATATATATCTTAGTTTGCTGGTGTGAAGTTAGGTTACCATTGCTTACTAGGTGGTCTGCAAAACATATTCAGAATTTACTTTTCGATGAATCGGTTCCAATGAATGTTCGGCATAAAGTGCACTCTTACCCCAGCAGCAAACTATCCACTTCTGACTACGGCGCATTTGACCCATATTAAACTTACGTCTACCGAACAAACTTTTGTCCACTTCAATTCCCATTCCAGGACCTCCGATAAGGTCACTAGAATTTTTAACGATTGTTTGAAGACACTTCTCCACAGAAACACAACCAATCCGAAACAGTGTGCCTACTACGTTTCGAGGAAATTCCAAAACATTCGCTGATAATGGAATCATAATTAGTAACATTACAAACAAAAAAATGTGGTAAAAATTTTTCTCAATGTTAATCAATCCACACAATATAATGAAACGATAGGAATTCACTTCAGTATCAGAAACAAAACGACATCCAAACTGATTTAACATCACACTTCACCAACGCAACACACACGTTCAACTGTACAACATTCGAACATCAGTTACGAATACATAACAACTAATCAGCGACTTCGCACAACCAACCAACCACAGCACAGGAGGCAACATCAGTGTCACCAACCGCTACAACACCGATTCTGTACCTGTTACAAATAACAGTGATTCCATTCCTCCAATGCCACAACCTGTGACAAAATCGGCATAAAGTGCATAAATTTGTTCGGCATAAAGTGCACTCTAGCTCCCCCCCCCCCCCAAAAAAAAAAGAAAACTACAGTGCAAAAAAATCACAAAACGAGGACTAGGTGGACGTCAAAAAATACGATTGTTATCTAACCGATTCTGGGCAGGGGAACTAGTTCGAAGGAAGCAGGCACGTCAGCGAGGGTAGTGAAAACAAGTAGGTTTTGACAATGATACGAGTTTCAGTAGCACTTGTTATTTCATGCTAGTAGCGTTCCACTTGTACGTAAGTATAAAATACAGCTTCTGTACACTTTGCAGAAATGTGATCTTTATGTCACCGTTAAGGTTTAGCCTAGCCGAAACTAATCTAATCGAACTACAACAAAACTAACTTAACCTATTCTATTCCAGGCTAACGTAAGCCTTAACAGGTTGGACCTACTCTGCGGTACAAAGACCCAAAATGTTTGTATTGAGCAACGGCAATGCGAGGCACTGGAAAAGGTGCTATCCAAGAGTAGGCACCCATACATTTTTAAAAGAATTAAGTTCCGTTAAGTCTCGCCACGATAACTGGACATTTGCACAAATTACTAGAAAGACTTTGTGAGTTTGATTATTATAGGGTATGATAGAAGAAAACAAGAGCAAAAATTGAGGTTTTTGTACGGGTGTTGGTGATAATGAAAACGTATTTATTTTGCTATGGCGGACGTTGCGGTGGAAGGTTATTCTATTGCGGAGGGAATGTGTGGAAGGAAGGTGAATATCTATGGTGCTGTGACTTAAGAATGTTTACTTATGTGCAGTTTTATACAAACTAAGAGAAACATGCTGAAATTACGGGAAAAATACGGATTCAATGTAACGGCATGTTGTTGGAAGTGTTGGAAAGATGTTAAGATAAGGGAGTTACAAGAAACGATTGTACACGGTGTCTTAGTCCAAATACCAGAAGTACATAAACCAAAGTACTAACATAATGGAAACCTAACCTATCAGCCAAAACAGACAATGCTTTCGGCGTACGAATCCTCTTGTATGGCATCCTAGTACAGGTAAACAGTGATTTCCTAGGCGATTTGTAATTTTTGGTCAGCTATTTCTGTTCATTAAAAGCTGGCTGGCAGGGCTTACCGAAATAAACGCTTTATAAAATTTAAATATCGAATAAAATATTGGGTGCTATTTAAAAAAAAAAATTAAAAATAAAGAATAAAGATATGTATAAGTAATTAAAATATATGAAAATCTTACCTCAGTCATTACTAGTACTGTTAAAAAACGTAATTCAAACTGTATGCTTTTAAGCACGTACGAGGGTCACTACGAAAGTTTTGAGATACATTGTTGTGGCACAGTATTTGAATTCCAACAATTGCATTCGGTAGTGGTATCCAGAGCAAAGAAGCGAAGCAAGTTTCAACTCGCCTCGCTTATCGGCGTGGCCGTGTCGCCTTCACTTGTTTGTTGATGTGAGCAGTATTCGGCTGTCTAGAATGGAGCTCGAAAGGGAACATTTTCGGGCAATGATCCTTTACGATTTCAAAGTCGTTTGAACGCGACACAAAGCCTTGACCTTTTGCAGGGGGCATTTGGGGACCTTGCTCCTTCCCGTGCTACAATTTTTCGGTGGTTTGGTGAGTTCAGGAGAGGCAGGACATCGCTTAAAGATGAAGAGAGAGCTGGACGTCCGGCAACAGCTGTGTCAGATGAAAACATTGCCGCTGTGGAACAAATGATTCGAGAAATTTTTCGAACGACTTTCAAGGACATTGAATCTACAGTGAACATTGGTTCACCAGCAGTAACAAAAATTCTTCATGATCATCTTCGGCTCAGGAAGGTTTCATCTCGTTCGATGCCTCACACTTTGACTGAACAGCAGAAGCGCATGCGTGTGGAATGGTGTGAATAAAAGCTTGCAAGATTTGATGGAGGCAATTCTCGACGCGTCTCTGACATTGTTACTGGTGATGAGACTTGGATCTATCAATATGACCCTGAAAATAAACGCCAGTCTAAAGTTTGGATCTTTGTAGACGAAAATCCACCCACGAAAGTGAAGCGACCGCGAAGTGTGGGGAAGAATATGGTCGCAACTTTCTTCTCCAAATCTGGCCATGTTGCAACTGTTCCACTTGAAGAACAAAGGACTGTTACTGCTCAGTAGTACACCACTGTTTGCCTAATAAAAGTGTTCCAGAAGCTTCGGGAACGGCGTCCAAGAACTGGATTGCGTGGGATCGTGCTTCATCATGACAACGCGTCCGCACACACGACCAACATTACAATTCAGTTTTTAGAATCTGCAGAGGTCAAACTTATGACTTATCCGCCATATAGCCCTGACCTGGCCCAGTGGGATTTTTTTCTGTTCCCCAGGATCAAAGATCGGATGCGTGGGAAGAGATTTTGCAGCCCTGAAGAAGCTGTAGTGACTTACGAGAATGAACTTTCAACACTTGAAGAAAAAGACTGGCAACACTGCTTCCAAAAGTGGTTTTCGAGGATGCAAAAGTGTGTACAGTGTAATGGTGGATACTTTGAGAAAATGTAAGTGTTATGTTAATTTTAAGTATGTAAGTTATTTCACATCTCAAAACTTTCGTAGTGACCCTCGTAATAGTTCGTAAAGAAACCATGGTGAACTGCTTCGTATGTCAGTGCAGTGTGTTAAGTCATGATCCGTACTATAAAGTTGTCTGACGCGTAAGGCATCTAGTAACATGATCATTTTTTTTTTTTTTTTTCTGTTCTTGCTCCGCACCGTCAATGATGCACCTGCGTCCTACGGAGGACGTATCAACGCGCTATTGCGCGGGCATATCACTTTCATACTGCTGTAACTCTGTTAACATTTGTGCTTTTTAGTAGCCTCCTGGCACAGGTTGATTCATGTTTTGGATTAAGTACCGCAGATGGCGGTCCCACTGTACAGGATTTACTGAAAGATTTGTAGAATCAGACGAGATGTAAACATTGAGCCAACAAGTTATATTTATTTCTTTTTTGCAAAAGCTGTCCAATAAGTCTATCATATTCAGGTAATATTTCTGTTTTCTATTATTACCGACCCCCAAGCCCATTTATCGCATTTAAGCAAATGGAAAAGATAATGTTAATTTTGAACTTAATTGACCAAGCCTCGTATATGAAAGAAAGATCCCGAAGCCTTCTCTCATCACTTTGGTATGTTTTTGTATATGTGTTTGTGTGCATAGCTCCAATCCTACGGCCATATATGGTTAAAAAAAAGCGGACCTTGATCACGTGATCACTGCATTTGTGGTGACTGTTTCTTTGTGTCTGATTTTCGGAACTCTCACCTTCTACCCACTCTGCGCTGTATCTAAAAAAAAGCCATAGTTAGCTAAGGGAATCTCCAGTGGTGTTTCTGCTCGCGTTGATGCACGATCCGTGTTGATCGTCGCTCTGTAGGCCGCCCCTGAACATAAATTGGGTGTGCCGTTCCAAGGTATTCGCGCGCTTGTGTTGCTTGAAGCCAGACCCTTGAACAGTCCGTGCTGTGGGAAAGTGCTTTCTTCGTAAGAGTGTATCAAACGGGCTCCCCTTGTTTGGGTCGAGCGTTAAAGTTGGAATATTGTCCGAGATTCAGCAGTGAAGTAATAAACAGAACATCATAGGAAGTGTGCTAATTGATATTTGTTGGCACCTCAATATTCATTTGCATTCTCAGTTTCGAGTGATAAAATTCGACTCAGTATCTTCACAAGCTGACTCCAGGTTGTCGAACGGAAGGTGTACTTGCGACAGTTCGGACGACCGTCAATCACTGCTAACGTAGTACTACAGTGGACCCTTGGGATCGTTCAACGTGGGACATTTGAGATTATTATGATCACAACAACCCTGGAGTTGACCGGTCGAAGATCATTGTGAGTAAATTATAACTTAATTTATTAATTACGCCACACAGCCACCTCCAGAGATAAATTAAAACGGCCGTAAATGTATGAAGTAGAACGTTTGTTTCTTTGTATGTAATCCTTTGATGTTATTTCTAATGTAATGTAAATTGTGTTTAATGTTATTACATTCTCCATACATTTTAGTCAGGTTTTGTGATTTGCTCCTAAAGTTAATTTTGACCTATCGTAATTTGTCTAGTTTAGTTGCATGCACATATTTTCATTTTTACTGTACTTGCAGTATATTCTTGTCCCCGGCCTCCCAGCTCCGGGTTCGACGTGGGTATAAGTATTGGTGAATCCGTACTTCGCCGTGACGCCGCTGGGATAAAAACGAGAGAGAGAGAAAAACGCAAACCATGTAGAGAGAAAGAATAAACAAAAATAAATGTTACGTCCATGTTCACGGGAACTTCTAAGCACAACTAAGACCACGGTATTACTATAGACGTTGGTATTCAACACTTCATCGTGTACAGGCACATGCACATATATGAGCTATTCTGTGGAAAGAAAATTGAGTTCTATTCTTTCCACTCTTCGATATTGCGTCTCGAAATCAAAAATATTCTATTTCTGAATCACTCAGGGTTTGTTGTTAATTGTTTGTAGCTTTAATAGCGAATGTTTCTGAATAGACGATACCCTGGACCAGGTCTATAATCCTCTCTGTTGCTTGAAGGCTATTCAGTATTTACATCCGTTGTTTGGCGCTCTCATTGTTCTTATTACGTGTTGACAGTATATTTCACACCAACAGGTGGGTACAGAACAATTTCTGCTACGGGTTGGACCAGTGTTTGAAAAATCAGGATATTTTTGAAAAAAAAAAAAACTTAGGCCCATGTGGGTTTTTTCGGGTATTTTCGGGTTTAATTAGGCTTTTTCAAAATATTTCATTGTCTTTGGAGTAAAAAATGTTAAAATATGAATTACATTTCAAGATTGTCATTGTCACAACTTGCAACAATTTTCTATTCACTGATGTTTTGAAAAAATGGCCGCAATTTGGAAATTTTATATTAGATTGTCTAAAACATCTATACGTCAAATTTAGAATGTCCTGTGCTTCTACCCTCAAAATTAAACTTAAAAAGTCCGAAATTGCACCCTGTAGCATGGATACCCACTATTTTTGAAAAATGACCGCCATTTTGAAATTTTATGCCGCCATAATGTATACAGTTAATTTAGTCTGTCTACATTTTAACTTGAAAGACCCAAAATTGCGATTTGTAGCGTGGATATCCGCTATTTTGAAAATAAAGAAAAAAGGGCGCCATTTTGTAATTTTACGTTGGTATACCGTCAAAATCTATACAGGAAATTTAGTGTGTCTCCGGCTTGTATTCTAAAAATTAATGTAGATCGAGTCATCCGAGGAGCCTCAGTGACATTCGCCAAATCTGAATACCAAATAGCTACATTAATTTAAACAAAGACATAATTCATCAAAATGTCTTGTATAAATATTTTTCAACGTAAAATAAATGGTTTTATTGTTGAAGTTTACTTTCGATGCTTTGTGCGTTCAGTTACGGAATTTCCGGAGCACTTGTTGCAAGACGGTTTTTTTACAAAATTACGAGTGATTTAAAACAGTTAGGACCTATAATTCATATTTTGTAAAATAAACTAGCTGAACCTGCGCTCTCTACACAGCGCATCATTCGCATATGAGCATAAATCTCCTTCTCATTCCTCACAACATATGTACACTCATGTCCAAAATGATTGTCGCATATCTATAACAGTCTTCTTGCAAGAATATAATTTGATAATGATTTTACAGGGCACTTTTAATACTGATACTAAGTGTATAATTGGGAAATGTATATTTGTGGTAAATTTCATAGGAAAAGAACTATAAATACGAAAATTAGAATGAGTAAAACAAAATGTTGCTAAATAGACAAGAAAGTTTTATTTTCGTTTTATTGTTCTTATTTACTGCTCTTTCAACATGAAATTTGCCATATACATGTCTTTGTCGATTATACACATACTAACATTATAAGAAATGCCGGGCGAATTCGGTATCAAATTATATTCCTACAACAACATATTTATAGACATGCTACTATAAATTTGGACATGAGTGTACATGTCGCTTTACAGACACAAGTGAAAGACGTCTTGATTAAAAAAAAAAAAAAATCGGCAAGGGGTATCATAAAGGGGAGATTTTTTCGATTATTTTTTCTTAATATCTCGCACCGTTTGCAAGATTTGAGCCTACTTCCGGATGGAGTTTCTAATTCATGTATGACCAGTGTTTTTTTTCTTCTTGCATGCAGTGTGTAATAAGCAAATACATCTCATATACAATTAATTATGTCAGTTATATATGGTGTTCATTGGGCAAAACACTCAAAAAATAAAGATTTATCTTAGACTCGAGAAATGCTTATCCTTTTTCATTATTATTTGGTCATGAAACATACGCCTGAGACATATACAAACCCAATATACAACAATGTGGTGTTGGAATGTAAAACGCGTAGGATATGATGCTTTAGTTAGTTAGTTTTTTTTTTTTTTTTTTTTTTTTTTATAAATTTCAACGCTTCCAGTATACCCTAAAAATGTAATAAAGAAATAATGTCCATGTCTTTTTTAAATATTCAATTAGAACTGGACAATCTACGCAAAATTTGCAATCGATCAGTGAAAACGTCATCTTTCTAGACGTAGTTTCCGAGATCTCATTGTCGAAAGGGTTGGCCACAAACATATAAATTTCCAGAAACATATAGTTTAAAAGAACTCCAAAGATGGCAGTATAGTTCATTTGCATTCATTTTGGAGAAGGCTTATTAAAATACAAAGGTTTTGAACACTAATTTCATATCATAAACTTTATGAAAAATATATAGTTGACTAATTTAGACTATTTAAAGTACAAATACTTAATCTGTTTGTCTCTGTTAAACGTGAAATCACACACAACCGTAAATGAAAGATTTGATAGCTAAAGTTATAGGTTGGAACTCGGGCACTTTTAGTTGCTATTGTAGCATTTTAATAAATAGATGTTTCAAAATGTCTTAAATGAAATTAAATATCTTCCAGCGTAAAATAAATAGTTTTATTGTTGAAGTATTCACTTCCGATACTTTGTGGGTTCAAATTGGGGGAATTTCCCGAACACTTCTTTCACGACGGGTTTTCCCTGAAAATGCAGCTTCCTTTACTGTACATCCAAACTTCCATTAGTACTAAAGTTTGAATTCAGCACTTAAAATAGTAAGCGTTACGTAGTCTTCGGCGCTCCGAGCATTAAGCTTCTTAAGTTTGACAAGAGTTTTTACGCTATTGCTGGTGTTGATTCTACAGAATGCTTATTTGAAGAGTAGCAACGAATGACTAAACTAAACTGTTGTTGTTGGAAAACCAAATTTTACTGAATACTTTTGTTACCATCAAAGGTATGAAATAATACTAATAGTTTTACTAATGTATTTACATATTTACTGTTAGTACTGGCACGTATGACTGATAAAGTCCATCCCTCGGCGGCGCCGAGTCAGTAAGCACACTATTCACTTGAAGTATTTTCTAAAATATAAAATTGCTTATTTTACTTCAAATAGGCTATAAGTATAATCCATACATTAACTTGTTCTATAATTATCTCAAGCTAAGGTGATTTTTTTTATTCATTCATTCAATGCATTCAGAACTTCGTAAAGGTCTTACGTTGAATGTTGTTCTATACCTTAACGTGAAAGCATATAATTCGCCCAAAGAAAGTTCAAAAACTGATAAAAATAACTTTCAATGTGATCACCTTAGTTGTACCAATAATATACTAGCAAAAAAAAAAAAAAAAAGTCAAAAACTCAGGTGGGTTTTTTCGGGCTGGGCCCACTTGGGCAAACCCTGGGTTGGACCAGGTTAGTTTATAAAAGTTTAAAATGAAAATTCTAAAGATGATTCCAGATGTGGTTAAGTGCATTTTTAATAATTGCTGGCTTCGAACTTAGGAACTTACCTGTCTTTTCCACTAATGATGTGTCAGAAACTTTTAAACTGTAGCTGTAGATTCTGTAGTTGTGCGCATTATCTTTTCCTCTCGTTTGTACAGTGGAATATCACATTGGTGAACCATCCACAGAATGCACTTGGATCAACGATCTAATGGTAAATTCTCGATGCACGCGTAATTCCAACATTTTTCCATTTTCGTTTCCACTACTTTTGATTTTATCGGAATTCCCCGTCCTGCATTAAGTAAAGGTAGCTAATGACGCAAGTGAAAGGATTTTGGAGTTTGGTTGCTCGTATCTTAGGTCCTGTGTTTTCATTGTTGTGTATTTTAATTCGCAAAGAGGTTTTATTTCGTAAGTGCTTATGAATTTACGAATACTCCTGATAAAATTGTACATCAGCATATGCATTCGGGCAATACTTAGTGAATAACTGGACTAATTTAATCGGACTCTTGATCTTTATATATGGGATACATCTATAGGTACCAAATTGTACTTTAAATGCAACATTTATTAATTGCTGTACATTTATAGGTACATATTTAGTAGTTTTCCATCAATAATTATACATTTGTAATTATATATTAAAGATGACGTGTCTCAAAGGTTTAATGAAAATATTGTTTATTCTCTTTTTGAAAATATTCTGATATAAAAAATAATTTTCTAACGCACATTATTATTATTAGTAGTAGTAATTCTGTATGTTAAGTCTATGCGTCTTCTCAATTAAAGAACCCTTCCAGGGAAGAATTGTGTATAGGAATCTATTGTTTAGTCTCGACTATCGCTGTGACTTAACACATTTCTTGTACCTAATTTGATACCGTAACGAGGGATGACTTTTCACAAAAATTGAGGAAATGTTAGGGTTCAATATTTGACGCAGATTAACCTGTTACAAGAAAACAAAAATTACTAGTGCACAGGGTTGGAAAAAACCATGTTTTTTTAAAAAAAACAAAAAAAATTTTTTTGGTTAAAACCAGTTCTTTTTTGGATTAAATAATTTGCTCTATGTATTTATATCACATATGGACAGAAATAAGTTTGTTTCACCTTGGTGTTATTATACAACAACGGGTTATGCTGGAAGGGGTCACATAAGCTTAAAGCGGAGTACAGACTGTTTCTCGACTTACATCCGAAGAAAATTGTCCTCCATTTCAACTCGAAACCGGACTAATTGGTCACAAATGCTATACGTCTGCCGACTCACTCACGAAGGACTCCTGATACGTTGTACTGATCTTTACATACTTTTAATATAATTACAAGAGTCATTTGAGAAGGACAAAAAGATAAACAGTTGCACAAGTGAAACCATTATACAGAATTACATATGAACAATTTCAAAATACTGCAGAGTACAGAAGGACTATTTAAGTCTAAGTTAGTTCACTACGATTTTTATTAGTCCAAGTTAAAGAAATACAACGACTTAATTTGCATATCAGTAAGAAAAGTGAATAGAGTCCACTTTCGCTCTGACCCATTTATACATAAATAGATACCAAAGATACTTCTGATTTCAGTAAATGCCTCGTACGGTATTTCAATGTATATTATCAATAGTAAACATTATTAAAACTAAACAATATTTAGAATTTTTCTTTGATTGCAATTGCTTAGCAATAATAAACTATAAAAAAATCACAGAAGAATGCTTTTGTAGTATAATCTCTTTGAGTAATGGATGGGGAATTTAGGTCTGAATATAATACGAATAATATGCAGGAGTGACATGAGGTAACTCACAAATGTGTATTCATGAGGATTTTACGAACATTTTTCGTATTTTGGTTTAAACCAGTTGGTTTAAAAAAACAGCCTGTTTAAACCACTTTGGTTTAAACTAGCCAACCCTGCTAGAGCATTTTGTGTTTAGTAAAAAATGCACCAGTAATTTTTCTTTTCTTGTAACAGGTTAATCTCTGTCAGATACTGAACCCTGACATTTTCTCAATTTTTGTTGAGTTGCCCCCTACTACGGTATTTGTGTACGACTCGATGTATGCCGCTCCGTCTGTTCTGACCATAAACAAGCAGTGTTAAACCATGTAGTTCAATATTTAGAAATTGTTTTTGATACTTTGAGAAAGTAATATTTTGAATCATGTAAGTAAAGTAGGAAATTGAGACAGATATTAATCTTCATTCCAGAGAACCTGACGGTAGTCGGAGAGACAGACGGAGCGGCATGTTCTGGGTGTGCGATGGTTTTACAAGAGCCGTACATCCGATGTGCTGAGTGCATCCCCACAATACATCTGTGTCTACCGTGCTTTGCGAGAGGCTTGGAATTTGGATGGCACGAAAACAGTCATAGCTACATAATCGTGAAGAACGATTTCCCGTTGTTGACAGACTCATGGCAAGCCCGGGAAGAGTTGGAATTAACTGACTCGATTTTGGAGTGTGGGTTCGGTAATTGGAGCGATATTGCAAGACGAATTCAGACTAAAACGGCCCAAGAATGTGAAACACATTATGTTCAAATGTACATTGAAAACCCGATTGCGGAATTCCCAAAGTTTCGAGAGAGTCCAAATGTATCCCGACCCCCACCGAATACATTTCAGTTAGGTATCGAAGATCCACCTCGTTTCTTACCTGATAGTTACGGATACAAGGCAATGGCTGGGTATAATGCTGCTAGATCAGATTTTGAAATTGAGTATGATAACAGTGCGGAACTGGAATTGGTTGATTTAGATCTAGATTTATGTGATAAAAATGACGAAGATTATGAACTTGTTACAGCGCTCCAAGTGGCGGTGGTGCAAAGTTATAACAGACGACTGAAAGAACGGGCTCGACGATACAAAATTTTGCGTGAACACGGGCTTATTTTTATGAGAAAAACGTTGTCGTGGCTTCATACTTATTATAGGACAATAACGAAACCAGTTTGTGATCGATTAATTCCGTTCATGCAGCTGATGAGCGGGATGGAGTTTGACATGCTAATGGAAAGCCTCCATTATGAAAACGAGTTGAAACATATTATTCTTCAGTTACAAGAATATAGAGAAAACGGTATTACTCATTTCCATAGTTGTAAATTGTATCATAAACTGAAACAACAACGGGAGGAACGAAGAAAGGACCGGAAGTCGTATTTTCTGCATCATGCTATGTCTTGGAGAAATTTACCGGTTGTGGTTACAGGGAAAGAAGGAGGCAGTGTCGTAACAACTACTTACAGAAGACCTGCACCTCCTTTAAAAATTATTGGTTTGCCGGGCTACGAAAAGTTAAATCCTCAAGAACGCGAACTGTGTTCCCTAGTGCGCCTTGTTCCCGAATCCTATTTAGAATTTAAATCCCTACTGATTAATGAGTGTAAGAAATGTGATGGCCTGAAGTTGGCACAGGCAAGACCATTGATCAAGATAGACGTCAACAAGACGCGCAAACTGTATGACTTTTTACTTAAAGAAGAGCTTATTTATCAGCCGTCTTAAAAAAAAAAAAAATGTGATCAAGTGTAGTATGAAAGACACGTTCGAACAAGTTTTGACTCGCCTCGTATTAAAAAGTTATTTTTTTAAGTTTTTTTGTGTAGTTGCCTTAAAACATAAAACTAAGTGAATTTATTTAACTATGGAAGCCGCATTTTGCTCAAAGAAAAATATATTTTAAGTTATCCAAAAGTCGTGAACTGGTTCCTAAAAACTTATTCAGTACTTTTTTATTTCCCTTAAAGTGGAAGTTTTGTTTGTGATAGTACTTAGCAAAGTTATTACTCTGTTCTCCGTTTGATGCAACGAAACATTCCCAGGACGTTGCAGAAATATTGCAGGTGAGTAGAAGAAGATAGGTAAAAAATAGTGCAGATTTGCTATTCGAATTCGTAGATTTGTAAAATTTACAAAAGAAATTTCTAATAATATTTTAATAGAGTAGTGTGTAAATAATGGAAATATGGTGAGCACTTACCTCTGAGATGCGTATTTACGTGGAAAATATAAAAAATGAGTCAAAGGTGGTGTCCATGTATTCTCTCATAAGGTAATTACAGATAAATGTGTGATTTGTGAAATGCTTATGATAAATTACAACTAATATTGCGTAAGATAAATTACAACTAATATTGCGTAAGATAAATTACAACTTTTAAGCAATCGAAGTAGTTTGTGGCTTTACGTCCGACACGGATTGCTACCTTAAAAAAAGTGAAAATGAAGTGTAACATTTTACGCAAACATTCACGCTCAGGCAGCCATTATGCACAGTGTATAAACTGATTGAAGGTGAATCAGAGTATACGAATGTGAAGAATTAAGAAGCGGGACCCTTGAAATCTTGGTGATGTAGTACGTTTACACTGGAAGATTATTAATTATGTCCATTTCCGGAATTGTGAGTAATGCCTTGATAAAAAAGAAAAGTGATGTATGCATAAGTATCTGTGCAGGGAAAAATCGAAACTTCGTGATATTGGGAGAGATGAAAGGTTGTCTAAATTGAGATAAAGGTAGGAAACAACCAAGTCCTGCTGGACTTCTAACTCCCATCGCTCGCTCGGCTATGTTTTGTGAAGGTGGCATTCGTGCTTTTTAGTGGCCACCTTGTTTTTGTGTAAATTGTGGTAAAGGTAGGAAAGAACGACCCCTGCAGGACTTCTAACTCTCCTTGCTCGCTTGATTATGTTTTGTTAAAATACCATTCGTGCTTTTAGTGGCCCCCTAGCACAGGTTCGTTCGTGTATTTGCAGAAGACCTCTTAAAGTGAATCTGCAGCAGAGAATGTAAGTGCATACCTCAAAAGTGATTCCTTAAGGTACAGAATGTAAATACAGAGAGAAGATGCATGTCTTTCATGCATTTGTGTGTGGATCCGTATAGTAAATCTGCACGAAAAAAATAAGAGTAATAAGGTAGTATATTTGAAAACATATAAAAGATTGTACCCTTGTCAATCATCCTAGGACGTCATGGTCTTAACAACTTATAAGCAGACGCGTTATGAATTTTGTTGTACATTACCTCATTAAAATAATAAAAATCAGAGATTGAAACTTGTATAACGATAATATTGGGCGCATATGGGTCAATCTGCATCAAGTGGTTCAACATTGGTCACTCGATTGTTAAAGTGACCTTAATATGTTAGTAGTTGAAAATGAACATTATTTAAATTTTATTACTTTTGTGTAATATTGTTTAGTCTATGATTTTTTTTTTTTTTTTTTTTTTTTTTTTTTTTTTTTAATGTATAAATTTTAAATGTAAGACATGTTTGCCATTTTGGATCGTGTATCTGAAATGTTTATTTACGAATAACAGGATAGTTTCTAATTTTAAAATGGTTTTAGGTTAAGAAAAGAAAGGCAAACTAGAAACAGAAAAAACAAACTAGTTCTGTCTTAGAAATCAAGAATGTAAAAGTGAAAGAAAGGGCCTATATAAGTTTTCAAATGAGGTATTGAAAAGAGGATTTTCGGAGATTTACGGCTGATTCATATTGACTGTTGGCTATGCTGCTCTTAGTTATAGTCTCGATTATTGTATTCAGAAGGGACAGGATGGCGAAGATACTCCTATTTTAAGTTTACCTTTCATTGTTGTCAGTAACATCTAACCCATCAAATAAAAATAAAAACTCACATCTAAACAGAATGGCAGGTTTCCTGCTAATTAACATTATTGAAATGATAAAATAGATTATATTATAAATTATTTCATGGCAAAGGTTATATATAGGCCTATTTGATTTTCAATAGCTTAATAAATCTCATTTTGGTGATGGAAGTCATACATTTTCATAAACGGCTCCCCTGAATTTGTACAAGAATTAAGAAAAGTAAAAGTAGTTCATGTAAAATATTACTTTAAATTATGGGACACACTATACTATCTTGGAATTCGTCTCCTTTCTACTTTTAAACAAGGACTGCATACATTCGAACAAAGAAATAGTTACTAAATTAATTAAGAGAAACAAATAACGTTTTTAAAGAAGGATATACATAAAATCTTTTAAGAGGGTTAAATCAATAAAATATTTTAAGAGGGACGAAACATCTGGTTCTCACACGGCAGCCATTTTTGTTTTACAGTGCACGCTGATTCTAGCATTTATAAGGGTTTGTGTTAACTTATATTACTCAGAATTGGATAACCATAGCTTAGTGAAACAAAAACCATTTTCTTCCAGAAAGAAACATCCTAAGTATTATGGCTAGTACAATTAATGAAATGGGAATCCTAAAGGGTCCTAAGATCAGTAAACATTTGACATCGAAAATGGCAAATTTTCAGTTGTGAAAGGCTTATCAAACCCAAGAAGGAATGAATCTCAAGTCTTAATTTTTTAAGGGTTTGTAGTTACCGAAATGTGCTTTATTGGAAACAGATTTCAACCCTGAGATTTGCTCGCTTCTCAAATTGCGGTTTTTGAAAAATTTAACATTCGATGCCAATTATTTTTTTCTGCATCACTTGAAATGAATTGATCCATATTAAATATCATGCAATTTGGGTTGGTGTTACTAAATTTTAGAATTTAAAAATAAGGAAGCATTTAATAATTCATTACAATCAGCTTTGAGCCAGACTTTCGCAGTCAACGTTTTCACTGACAACAAGGTTCAGTACTACACAATCACTATTTCATAGAAGCACATAGTCTTCAACTACGATAATGTATGTTAATAAAAAAGTTATTATTTAAGTTACAAGTTAGTATATTGCAATGTCATGGATTTTCAGTAAAATCAACCCAAAAATGGTGGAAACCACAGCGTATTGTGCTTTATTTAATCGTCGATCGTGTCGATGCCATACTGACATTTTTTTTTTCTTTCTTTCTTCTTCAGACGCACACCTTGAATTACTTGTTGAGTTGCTGGGATCGTACATTTTTGATCTTGTGTGTTTTCCTTTCGCACATACACACACAAGATCAAAAATGTAAGATTCAGCATCTCAACTAGTAGGATCAAATGGAAACCTTAAAAATGCTATCAAATGCCGTAAAGTTGCACGATTGCTTCGATATGTGTCAGTGGTATGCCTTGAGTTGCACTTAATGACCGACAGGTGGCAAAGTGTTGCTGAAGAAACGACGAAGGCGGCAACATCAATATCCAAATGGCTGCCCCAATGTCCACATGCACCGCGTTAGAAAAGCGTTCGATAATCCGGTTTTTGAGCAGTGAAAATGTGAAACCAAATTGAAACTCATCGTAGGATGGTAGCAAAGTATGGTGATTCATATTTGTTCCTGCTGCAAGTATACGAGTGATGTAGGAAGTTTAAAAGTGGCATAACATCTGTAGAGGATGCTTCTCGCCCGGGACAGGTTCACCGCGTAGTGACCGACGAAACCATTACGTTAGCGAAACAGCTTGTAAAGGAAAACAGGCGTGTTACGCTGAAAAAAATCACACTCATTAATATTAACTTTGGTTCAGCTCAACACATTGTGCATAGTATTCTGCATTTCAATAAGGTGTCTGCAAGATGGGTCCCACGTCAGTTGAGTGCTGAATTGAAAAGTCATCGCGTCGACGCCTGTGAGAACTTGCGTCGTTTCAACGCTGACGGTGATGTATTTCTGCGCAGGATTGATACAGGCAATGAGACCTGGGTTCAGCGTCATCAACCAGAAACAAAAAGGCAAGGAAGAAATGGAGGCATAGCTCTTCGCTGAAATTTAAAAAAAAAAAAAAAAAAAAAAAAAAAAAAAAAAAAAAAAAAAAAAAAAAAAACATTCATCCATCAGCAAGAAAGGTCATGCTCACTCTCTTCTGGGATGCGAAGGGAGTAATTTTGGAATAGTACATGGAAAAAGAAGTGACAGTAACCAGTGCCTCGTATTCAAACCTGCTGAAAAGTCAACTTCGCCTTGCAATCAGACGTAAACAACGAAGACTTGTCCTCATGTGTCCTCCTACTGCATACTGCCCGTTTGACCATTGAGACTATCGATGACATCAAATTTGAGTGTCCCATTCATCCATCCTATTCACCAGTTCCTTGCCCGCCAATGACACATGTATTTGGACCACTCAAAGAAGCAATGGGAGGCAAGCATTTCAGTAGTGATGAAGAGGTAAAAAATGCGGTGCACGAGTAGTTACAATCTGGATCAAAAGAATTCTTCCAGCGTGGTATCCATGCACTTCCGAAACGGTGGAATACTTCCATTCACCGCCAAGGGGACTACGTTCAAAAATAAGAGGTAAGATTTCCATTTTATTTGATCCTTCCTCGTAATTCAAGAGGCGCATCTGGATAAAAGGTGTTAGTATGGCATCGAAATGATCGACGATTAAGTAAAATACAAATACGCTAAAGTACGTGATTTTATTATTAGTACTTTACATAAATTAATATTACAGACTGTTTCGACGAATCCCCTTCATCAGCAGTGCGATATGAACAAATTTAGAAGCATTTCGCTTTCAACATTCTTGTGTTAATCTTAAAACAGATGGTTTCAAGGCTTCCTGAACCCTTTTTCAGTGACTAGTATTCCGCTACTCTGCAAAATTAATCGCACGGTGAATAGACTTTTCACTCGTTAGAATTGCATAACTCAAATAAAATGAAACATCCTACCATTACGTTGCTCAGTTCTAAGTTTTGTAGGACAAATTTGATTAAATTTTCAGCTTGAAAAGCCGAACAAATTAAAATATGCAGTTTCAATTAATTCGTTTATTTAAGAAGTTGAAAACATAAACTACAACGGTCAGTATCTTTCAACAGTAATGAAAGCAGGAATTCGCTGCTTTGTTTGTTTCTACAGCAGTCTATTGTGATATGAAAATAGAGAGAGAGAGAGAATGTAAATATACATTATTAATGTTACCGACTGCAGTGACCAAATTTTCTACCAGTGCTAGTTCCGTTTGTTTTACTAAATCGTGAACATAGTGTAGTATGCCGTTATTAGTAAGATAATCTCAGTTGTGGTTTGTGAAATACGAAGTTAAGAAGGAACACTTTCTCACAACGCATAGTGCTTCAAGAGCAGAAATCCTTTTCAACCCTTGCGCTTATCTGTACAATATTCTACAGAGGGAAGTTCACGATGTAATCTAATTAAGTAGCATAGTGTGCTCATATCACACCGCTGATGATAAAGGGTATTAATGTAAACCATATGAAGTACAGTGGCTTATTTCGTGGACTACCGGGCCTATCCGCGGTAGCCCTAGAATATTACAAAGTAAAGTTATTATAATATAAACAATTATATTGATAATTTTATGCTTTAGTGTCTTCTTTCAATGATACAAGATTCTGAGAACTTTATGTATTTAGAAACAGCCACTAACTTCTTTTTGTAGTCTGTCTCGCTTCCTTAAGATCTTCGATAAAATAACATAGAAGATACCACTTGTCAAGTGAGAATCGTGTAGTTATATGGGCATTCTCCTTCGCTCCACTCCATCCACAACATACGAACGGGTTGCCAGATAACACCAGTTTCCTCTAGAGTAATCAGTTTCTTGAGGAGCGAAGGTTAAAGGGAAATTACACGAGTAAAGACAGTGCGTTTTGGGGTCCCTGGGATTTGTCTCGGACATCTTGTGAGCCTCTTTATGTAGCGATTTGCGTCAACGCAACGAAAATTTGTGTTTTACAGTGTTTTTGGATAGTTGGCATACCTCTTATAAAAACTTGTTTCTTTATTATGTTGCGAAGGCTCTTACAAACTGAGGCTCCTTTTTTTTTTTTTTTTTTTTGGCTAATCGCCTATTTCCACTTCCTTTATTACTCGAACAGCTTCCATTTATTCTGGTGAGTGGGGTTACCACCTATCCAAAACAAAACGTATGGATACTTCATGTAGCAAATGAAGGTAGAAATTACGATCGTTTTTCCGTAATACTAATAAGACAGTGTAAGTCTTGCTAATGAAGAGAAAATATTTATTTACTTGAGAAAAGGAAGGTTTACATTATTAATTATAAAATCTGACATTGAATAAACATAGATTACAAATTAAATTTAGAAATTGAATAAGTTAAGTCTATCGAGGAGGAGAGACGTCCATGCATCATGAACTTCTTGTGTAATGTGTTTTCCATATAACTGATAAGTAGGGCTCGGAAGTTGAAGACCTAAAAATTCCCTAAAAAGGACCTATAAAAAGACCTAAAAATATCAATATAAAAAAAGGACCTAAAAATTGGGGGGGGGAAGGACGTAAAAATAAGACAGTTTAATCAGAATTACATATTTAATGAATATAATGCTCAAGAAATACAAGCTTCTGGTAGGTTAAGGTCTGTCCTTCTTCCACAAACTGAAGTGCAAACTAAAATAAGAAAACTTACCCCTCTCACCTCTCCCTTGCTGGAGGACATTCTTACGCCTCCTTATCTGACTTGAGATTGCAGACCTGGTCTTATCAGTCCAGTTGTTGAAGAATGTTTTATCTTTTAATTCTCTTTACTAAAGAAAAGATGTTTAAGAGGTGGTGGTGACTCGAGTTAATGGTCAGTAAATTTACTGTCGAAAGATAAAGTAAAAAAAAAAAAAAAAAAAAAAGACCAATAAACAAAACAAAACAAAAAAAAAACGCCGAAAAAGGCAAAAAAGGACAAATAAAATCCAGCATTTTCTGGCCTACAATCACCCAAAATGAACGTATATTATGTTAAGCCTTGTCTTGGGCACTCGTAAAAAAGATTTTTCCTCAACTTCCGGGACCTACTGATAAGTAAAGGTTTGACTTAGAGTACAAAAGATAAGGTGGTTGGTACGATGTTAACCATGATAACTTGGCACTTCTTGAATTAAAGATAGATAGACTAGCTATTCCTGTCGCTTCCGAAGATTAATCCAGTGTGACTGTTTACATTTTTGTCAGTTTATATATTTTCTAGTTCTTGTCCTTTCACCTGTATGTTTATCTATTTATTTCTACTTTGATGTTTTCACTTTCATATCCTGTCTTTCACTCTCTTGAAAGTGAATTTGTTTACTTTTCGGTCGACAAAGCCTCTTGCTTTATTTTTACAATAATCTAAAAGAAAATTGACATCTACAACGATATATCTAGGTACAACCATACATAACGCAGAGGAGGTCAAAGTTTTGAAGAAAACGTCATTAGCAGTTGGAAGAAACGTGTTCGAGTAATTTTACATAACATAACTCCCAGCGTTATATTTTGACCAAGGCAATCTCGATAAGAATTGAGATTTAGTGTATAAATAGATTCATTGAATTCTGTGACTTCAGATTGTAACACAATTTTCAGATACGTGTATAGGCAGAATTGTATTAGTTGATATAATGTGTCAGTGGGTTAAATAAAAAGGAAAAAAAAAAGAAAACAAATGAAGTTGTGTGAAACGCATGTTAAAGGTAACATCATAGATTATTTTATAAGGAGTGCGATTTAAGTTAAGATTACTGGCAAAAAGCATGCATAAAGCGAAAACGACTCATTCGATCTCAATGAAAGTTTCACCCTTTGCTTGTCATAGTATCTGACGAGTGTACATTAAGTGTAAGTGCATAAACATGAATGGGAAGCGAATCACAGCCGAACAGGCCAAGGTTGTCCGCGAGCGTCTTACCCAATTCTACAAGAACCAGTGCCCGCGTAACTTTAAACCTTTTAAGTGTGAATATCCTTATAGTACAGTGCATAGAATATTGGACAATTATGTGGAGACTGGTGAAGCATCAAGAAAGAAGAAATCTGGTCGCCTAATTTCAAAATATACAAAAATAAAATAAAATAAAAAATAAAAAAATAAAATAAAAAGGGCGATGGGACAATCAACGGTGACCGATATTTAGAGTACATTGAAAAGGTTTTGATTCTATGGATACAAAAGAATTCATCGGACATAACATTGTGTTTTGGTCCGATATGCCATCCTTGCATTATGTGAAAAAAGTGCGCGGCGCGCTTACTGACGCTGGTATGGAGTTTAGCAGCAAAAACGAGAAGGCGCCAAAAGTTCCTCTGGCTAGACCAATTGAGCATTTTTTGGGCTCTAGTTAAACGCGAAATGGCTAAGAACATACTTTCATCAAGAATATGCACAATATGCAAATAAAAGTAATCGGAAATATTAAAAGAAGTGGCAAAAAGTAGTGGACAAGCGCTTTTCCGGAAGTTCCGGTTCAAGCTTCGAGAAATCGTCCACAAGGGTACATATAGCATCAAATAGTAAACTACTTCTTTTTTCAGATATCATTTGTTTGTTATATTAAAATGTGTTGTGATTTGTCAAGAAATAAAAAAGTTATTACAAAAATTCGAAGTTCTCTTAACTTTTACATATAAATGCCATATAAAGTTTTAAATTAGTGTAGTGATCATCTGGATTTCAATAACTTGTTTTCTTGTGAAAAAGGGACTAAGTTGAATAAAAAGTAGAAATATATGTGTGTGAAGGTCTTCATTGTTGTTTGGCAGTCAAAGGCAACAGGTTAGGTTACCGAGAACCGTAGTAACGTAATAATACAATTGCTGCTCCCAGATCACATAGTAGGTGATTGTTAGTTAATAGTGTTCATGAGTTTCCTGGGAGTCTGTTTCCCCTCATTATCTTTGTGTCCCTATTTTCCTAATTCTTTCATTATCACTCCAGTTAATCATACATTTCCTTTAGCCAAATTAACATAAATGTGGGAAGTTAATGATTACAAGGTGTGATCAAGAAGTACGGTGAATTAATTGCACAGTGCCGTCTATCGATGTATCCAGTTCAACTAGTAAGCCCGGTAGTGTAAACCTTTGGTACAATCAGTGTCGATTTTGAACAAGTTGTGACATGTTAGTTGCCTTCCAGAGGTAGAAGAGTGAGGACGTGTTAAGAGTGTCGCGCGCCAACATTGTTTTGTTCTAAGCTGAAGAAAAAAAAAATGGCAAAGAAGCTGTGTCATTGAAGACTGTTTACAAGTTATATGAGCGATTCAAAAGCGGCAAGTAGTCGGTTGAAAACAAGCAACGATCAAGATGTCCTTTGACGTCAAAAACTTATGAAGACGTACAAAAAGTGGCAAAAATGATTTGTTCAAACAGACGAATGGCTATTCGAGAGCTTTCCGAAGAACTAAACAATCTCGTATGGGCCCGCGAAAAGCATTTTAACCACCGATTAAATGGGCAAAATGGGTTCCTTCTTCACCACGAAAAAGCGCCGTGCCACACCTTCCTTTTGATTTGCAAGTTTTGGGTGGAAAAAGTGTTCCACGCGTCTGTCCACATCCGCCTTACTCACTAGATTTAGTACCATGCGACTTCCTTCTCTTCCCAAAAATTAAAATCGTGCTTAAAGGAAAACGTTTTTACTCCATTCCTGACATTGAGAAGGCCACGACAGCAACTGAATGCCTTTCCAAAAGAAGCCTTGCAGTCATGAATTCAACGTTTAAGTTCATTTCTAGCCAAGGACAGTACTTTGAAGGAGATTAAATCAAATTCCATGTAAGCTTATTACTTTGTTTCTAATAAAATCCTTCACTGTATCCTTTGATCACACCTCGTATTATTAACTACTTGGACAATGACAGCGTCTGTTTAGTTTGTGTACTGCTTGCAAGTCACCGTAATGTATGCCAGTGTAAGTGTGATGATTTAATGTCCAATGAAACCAGGACTTCATGTAGCCTCATGGTTAGTATACTGCACCGCGTCCCATACTATTCACTATCATCCAACACAATATTAACACAAGACTGTCGCAGTGCATATACCTTGAGTATTACTAACTCGGATGTTACATAGTACATGGGAGTTTTAATTATTTTGATGACTGTAAATCAAAATATATGTACACGTCGTTTCTGTTCACTTCTTCTTTTTAGCGATTTTTTTTTTTTCTTGGAAAGAGTATTGGGCCCTTTTGGCGTATCGAGAATTTTCGAGATTATTTATTACTGACTAATTTGTCATCTATTCAATCGTGAGGTCAGCGGCTTATATAATTTTTCCCAATAATAATAATAATAATGAATGTTTACAATTGCACGCATATAAGCATGAGTCATAAATTTTGCAATATTGACGTAGTACATAGTTTACGTACTGTAATCATGCAATCAAAGCAATTTAAGCCGTCACACGCGCTCTTTAGCACGATATAGATAATAGTACCTTGTAACCTGAAAAGTTGTCTAGTGCTGCTTTCCGTGTGTAATTTGACATCTACAAGATCAATGTGCAACTAAAGTAAGATCTAATTCCGAAAATTTTGCCATACAAATTCCATCTGGACCGTAATGTCGCGATAGCAACCCAAAACAATTGTTGTGTGAAAGGTTAAGGGTGGTTGATCATATAGCAACCAGGTAGTTGAAGAAGTTCTCTGTGGTTTCAAGAACCTCGCTGATCAGCAAAGCTCAGATAGGCTGTAAACTATTGACTGCAATGTTTGCGAGATAGAATTTCGACAACTGGCACACGGAGGTTATGAGATTAAGTTAAGTATTATACAGTCCATGTGATTTGTCATCTTCACGACTCAGGGAAAAGCTTACGTAGGTGTCGAATTGATGTTCCTCACGAAATGACCACAGCTTGGGCACAGACCGAGTGACTTGCGTTTCCTGAAAATAACAATAACGTGTAAACAGAGTCAAGTAAAGGCCAGTTGACGGAATGTGTCGCCAATCACGACGTTTCGAACACGAAGTGATGCTTTGCGTCTGATGGAATTATTATTGTGTAATTCACTACAAGTTTGTTTCGGCCCGGTGGGGAGCACTCGGTCGAAAAAGTGTAAAAAGCTTTTTCAGACCAGCCATCCTGAATGGGGTTTTCCTCATTCACACCAAGCAAATGCCGGGATGGTACCTAATTTATAGGTCCCAGGCCGCTTCCTTCCTTACCCTTTCCCCGGATAGTGTGCTCACCGAAATCCCTAAGTTTGTTCCGTGTACTCGAACTGCCAGTGTAAACCTGTACTCCGAACAGTTGGAGTAAATTTATGCCATCGTGAATAAGAAACCGAAACCCTTAAGACCACATAAAACTTCTTATCTCTGGAACGACCCGGAATAAACCCCAGAAGCTTGAAGGAATTGAATTGATGCCACGCTCAGCATCCGTAGTTCGCATTATTACTTGTTCCAGTCCATGGCTCAAAGTGAGAATCAGAGTTCGGAGATCAGAAGAATGCAGATTTTACAAATTTGAACAGTACTGACGCTTGACACGATAGACCGGAGAGCAGGGTTTGACTTAGTCCAGTTACGTAGTTTTTACTACTTAAATATTTTCATAATGTTTTACACATTTTTCGCCCTTTAAATTATCTTAGCGCTACTGTTCATTCCAGATAATGTTCAGCTTCAAGAGCGATACAACGTTGTCTTAATTTATTATTATTATTATTAGTAACACCAGAAATCATAATTAAATTTATATGTTACATAGCAACTCGGATACAGCTTTTCCACTATTTGTTCTTAAAATATAAAATCCATTTACTTTTCCAGAGTTTGAGAATGCAGAAACTCTTCTTATCTCTGAAGTTCACATGTTGTTAGAGCACAGGAAGGCCCAAAATGAAAGTGCTGAAGAAGAACAGGAGTTGTCGGAAGTCTTCATGAAAACATTAACCTATACCAATCGATGCAGAAAGTTCAAAAACAGGGAAACCATAGCAGCTGTCAGAAGGTAAAAATCAGTAACGATTAATAGTAGTTCCTACTTTGAACCACAGTGCACATTTATTATTATTATTATTATTATTATTATTATTATTATTATTATTATTATTATTATTATTATTATTATTATTATTATTATTATTATTTGTAAATAATGGTCAGATATTGAAGTATTAAGGCAGTTGAAAACTTGCAACATCTTCCTTTCTGAGTCGATTGATTTCTGAGAAATCTTAGGAGTGCCTGTACTATCTTGGTTTCCAGTTCATTGATTTCTGAGAAGCAGAGCATGGGATACAAACCATTCATAAACTTCCTGCCATACTCAGGGCCTTGCTTACATCCAGTTAAAGGTGATTTAGGCCTCAGAACACGGGAGTATAATGTATTCCATGTGAATTGCGGCAAATCTATATTGGATAAATTATCCACACGATTGGAATTCACCGTAAAGAACACTCCAGTTATATTAAACGTCTCCAAGCAGAAAAATCGAGACTGGCAAAGCATAATATAGCAAAAATACGCAATGATGTGCTTGGTAATGATTCGGTGTAAAAGAAAGAAGATGGAAAAGATGGACATTTTGCTAGTCTGTAGCCAAAGTTGGCCTTTTTCAATATCCAAACGTAAATGTTACCCCGATGGAGCAAGCCTTTATGACTTATAAGCATACCGTGAAGAAAATGATAGGGGAACATTTCGTACTCCGGGTACAAATACTCAAGGCATAGTGAGCAATGAGACCTTTTTGGTGAATTGTGTAGATAATTTTGATAGTATTAGCTACGTCATTATTAGAGAACAACAGTTCTACGAAACCTCATGTAATGTTCCCGTAAATACTCGTAATGGTAATGATCTTATGAAACCTGTGGAACATTATTCAGGTATTAATTTAAACACCTATATTGATGTAATTAGAACCAATAATACTGTATATATAATCAGGCGTTTGGGAAATATTTCCTTCCTTCCGAGGGAAGCTTTATAACAAGTAAGTTAGTTCTACTAATAACAGTCTTTCTGGTTTTAGAAGTGGCAGAACAAATAAGTATGATCGTGTCCGTGCAGATCATAATCAAAGTGGCTTCCAAAATGTCCCAGGTAAATTACGTAACCGAATCACATAATCTGAATGATCGAATCACGGTCGAATATATTCATTTTGTGAGAGGTACCGGGATGGGTACCCGGCGCCTCTACCGTTTTTTGGTAGGGTAGAGGAAAATACAGTATACCTGGATTTGGACTTTAGCACCATCTTTTATTAAAAGTTCCTCTTTAATGCAAGTATTTTACAATAAGTAAAATTTTCTCTAAATATGTAGGTAAGGAAGTAAAAGGAACCCTATGACCAAGCATCTTAGGGCGTTTAGGTTTAGGTTACTCTCAATAACAGGCGTCTTAGAGAGGAAATGAGAATTTGTTGATTAGGTGCCTCTCAATGACTGGGCGTCTTAGGGAGGAAAAGGAGCTAAATGACCAGGCGTCTTAGAGCGTGTAGGAAAGGAACTTTCAATGACCAGGCGTCTTAGAGCGTGTAGGAAAGGTACTCTCAATGACCATTCGTCTTAGAGCGTGTAGGAAAGATACTCTCAATGACCAGGCGTCTTAGAGCGTGTAGGAAAGGCACTGTCAATGACCAAGCGTCTTAGAGCGTGTAGGAAAGGTACTATCAGTGACCAGGCGTCTTAGAGCGTGTAGGAAAGGTACTGTCAATGACCAGGCGTCTTAGAGCGTGTAGGAAAGGTACTGTCAATGACCAGGCGTCTTAGAGCGTGTAGGAAAGGTACTCTCAATGACCAGGCGTCTTAGAGAATGTAGGAAGGAACTTCTCAATGACCAGGCTTCTTAGAGAGTTGATAGTTCGATCAACCGGGCGAAATTGATACTTCCTAAGGTGTGCTCTCCTCTTTTATACCAAATGTTGCTGACAGCTGGCCACTGCGTCATTGTCGAATGTTGGCGATGATGGACAAGGTCCTCCTTGTTACTGTTGTGAAGACATGTGGGAATCTTACAATATGATATCTTTCAGTCTAGGACACACCTTGTTCAAAAGAGTTCACTTGTTGTCGTTCGACTGGGTTAACTCTCAAACCGAAAATTAACTTGATCGTGCTGTATTAGAAAGAAAAAAAAAAAAATTAACTCTAGACAGCAGTGGCACTAATTATAACAACCCAAATGTTTATTATAGCTCCAGGTGCACCATTTACACAATATATGAACGGTGCACTTAAGTCACATTTGATTGTTTAGAATCAAGTGAACTAAGAGCTATTGCAATAAATATAACTATAATGTCTATGTTTGTTCGAAGTGTTTATTAGGTTTTCTCATATCTTTTCTTCTAATTTTGAGTTTAAATATCTAATGTTGTTTGTTTTATGGAAGGTATATACTGGTTAGGTCTTTGATTGTTAATCTTAATAACTTTTGCTTTTACCGCCTTCAATACATTATTTCTTATAACTTTTATTAATTCTGTATGGTATTATAAATGGAAGTTCAGTAACCAATTCTAGATAAGGTTGCAATGTTTATTTTAACAGTACAGTTGCTCTAAGTTAAATATTCATTGTATTACCTTATATAATTTTTGGCAAATGTTGCTTCTAAGTATTCAGTAGTACTTATTTATTTTAACGAATTCAATGTTTTCTTTACTGATGTTATGTTTAATTCTTTTAACGTATGTGGTGTAGTGTTAAGTTTACAGTTTTGTGTTCTTTATTCATTCCTTTGAATAATTCTAAAATAGTGCGTCCGAATATTGCAGTTACCTTCCATTATCTTCCTTCTGTTACTGGCATCCAGAGATGTAAAAAAGCCGGCTTTTTTGAATCTATGTTGTTTTTTCATATAAAAAGCCGGCTTTTTTTTGGGAAAGAAACGAGAATTTTGGAAATTTTGGCTTTTTTCATTTTCATGATTTTTCTATCTAAATAGCTTTCTTATATTCTATAGTTAGATAAAAATTCCATGACCTAAATGCCATATTTCGCTCTAAAATTCACCATCAAGATGGATGGAGCACATGTTTTACGAATTAAAGCTAACATGAAGAATGTAGTATTTGAGGGCAATTTTAAAGGCTATTTAACTTTATTTTAACTTTTGAATTATCGACATTTTTTTCTTCTAGGGATCATTTCAGTTTGTCATCTGTGTTTCATTTATAAGAGCTTAATACTCTAGCTTCTAGCGCAAAAGTTAAACTTACGTTTTTCTATATATCCGTCAAAGCGTACGTTTTTCAATATATCCGTCTAACCGTACTTCCACATTTCTGTTATACTTTAGCTGTGCAACGATTTAGCAATAATTTCCAGAATACAACCTTGAATACTAATTTATACAAATAATCAGTAGCGGATTTAGAAACGTACTTTGGGACAGGTTTCTCTGATTGTTTCGTTTTCTAAAATGTCCTAATTTTATTTGGGAGGAGCTTGAAGCTTATGAGTACAGGCATAACTAATACTGTATTTCGTTTCGTTTATATATTTAGCGATAATCTTCCGGATACAACCGTGAAGATCATTTTATACTGAGAATCAGTGTCGGATTTAGAAAAGTATTTTGGGAGGGTTTTTTTCTGACTAATGTTTAGTTTTTCTAAACATTCGTAATTTTTATTTGACGGCAGCTTAAAGTTTATGAGTAAAGGCATAACTAATAGATATTTCGTTTGTTTTAGACATTCCGTAATTTTGGGGAACAGGCTTCAGTCCGAAAGACCGTCCCCCCTAACCCTCGCAAAACCGTCACTGCTGGTAATTAGTAATAATAACGATTTAAAAACAATAAGAAATGAAGTCAGCCAACTCACAGTACACGCACTATTTCTACTTCATAGATGGAATGAAGAAAAGTTTTGTCAGAATGGTCGAATGCTGAGTTGAATTCCGGACTTCTCGATAGAAGCGCAAAAGCTCCAGTCAATCATGTTTGTTGTGCAGTTGTATTTATCTTAACTTAAATATATTCCGTAGTCCTTTTTTTGTGTGTGTGTTGGTGGGGTGGGGAGAGTTCCATAATGATATGAAGGGTGTGAGCCAAGAACATGGTAACTAACAAATTTTCAATTGTTGAGTTACGCAGCATCAGATAGGCAGCAACGCATACCGCTTCGTTTAATCCCTCATGTATAGACTTATGTGAAAAATCAGCTTTCCGACTTTCAAAATGGATTGTGCAGCAGAAAATTTCTAATTTCTTAAAATAGTAAAATTATGGGTTACCATGTTCTTATCTCACATCCTTCATGTTCAATCCCTCTTGTTAAAAATACAGAAAACTTGAGGACTGAATAAACCGTGATGGTGCTTATATAAAACTGTAGAATTTCAAGAATATACAAAACCAAAAGCTCTAGGTGTGCAGCCTTTAAGTGTATCATATAAATCTAAGTATTTTTCTTATGTTTTATTTTAATTTTATTTTGTTCCAAAAAGAGGGTATGGAATATTTTGAAGTAAAAATACTACATAGAATTTTGCTACTTATTTGAGTATTTTTTTTAAAACTAGTATTTACTTTTAGGGTTGGCTGGTTTACACCAGCTGTTTTTCTTCTTTTTTTTAAATAAACAACTGGTTTAAACCGAAAAAAAAAAAATAAAAGGTACGAAAAATGCGAATCGTGTGAACTTCATGGTGACGTTTCCATACATCAAACCATCTGCATTAGTTTTATTTCCTCTTCACCTTTTAACCAAGGTGTCCCATGTTTAATTCTCGGTCGAACCACAACCCTTCTTTCATGCGTAAACCAAGTAGCGGTTCGGATGTAACTTTAAGCGAAAGTCTTCTCCTTGATAATCTCGGTATTACGTAAGGATGTTAAGCCTGAACATACGAAACGAAACTAAATTGTGTATTTCTGCATGCCTGAATGCCTGTTATTTTATAAAGAAGCCAAAGTTGCTTAAATATATTGATATAAATTGGCAAAATTTATTGATTGCCTACGTAGCTTCCAACATTAGCTTGGATTGCACTTTCAATGATATGTACGTACTAAATTTGTAATTTAATACCTCAGTTTTAGCGTACTGATTATGATACGTTGACCTTTAAATTTTACATGCAAAGCAATAACAGGATTTTTCCGTTATTGTTTTACATTTAGAGCAGTGACGGGATTTTCCCGATGGCTAGGGCGGGAGTTTCTCAATTTAAGAAATTTACTGACCGGACTTCTTTAAGCTTATGTGACCTCTTCCAACATAACTCCGTTGTTACATAATAACACCAAGGCGAAACAAACTTATTTCTATCAATATGTAATATAAATACATAAAACAAAATATATAAATCAAAAAAGCCTGGATTAAACCAAAAAAGCCTGGTTAAACATCCCCCCCAAAACTGGTTTTTGGCATTTTCAAAAACAACCATGGTTCTTGCCAACCCTGCTTACTTTTGTATGTAGGAAGTTAAAAAAAAATCTTATTATATACATTGGTTAATCCTTTGGAATTCATAATGTAAATATGTTGAGAAGTAAAACTGTTTGAAATATCTTTTCGAAATTCATGGTTTATTTTCGAGGTTTTATATTATTATCGGCATCAACCACTAATTAAATGACTTTTTGTGTTATAGAGAAGCGAAACAAAATCTGGTTTATCAATTTAAAGCAGAATTTTCAAAAAAGCCCAAAATTTCCCAAGCAAAAAAGCAAAGCAGAAAAAACCGAGTTTTTTTTTTCTTTCAAAAAAGCCGTTTTTTTTTCCGAGCCCTTGCATCTCTACTGGCATCCAAACAAAAGTTTTCAATCTTTTCAGGTGTATATCTTGATTCGGTCTATGGCTCCAAATTTTATTGTTTGCACCTGTGATCTTGATAAAATAATTCATGTATAGTTTATAAATAATATAGAAATAGCCCTACATTATTTTTGAATGTATATGTGAATCTTTTCACTTACACTTAAGATGCTTGTGAAAGTCGATAAAGAATATAATAAAATATGAAGAAATGGAATTCATAGTTATGTATTATGTTAATTAGTAAGAAAAAGCCAAGGAAAGGCAATTAAAAGAACCAGAACGAACATATCTTTTCAAGTATTATTTAATTACTAATTTTAAAGTGCCCTCAGAGAGAAACTACTTTCTCCTTATCACCTTGATTTCAACTGTCAAAGACATTCACGCGTATTAGATACGTTCGGTGACTGGAAATACATATTTGCAGTGCAGAGAGATGTGTAAATGAAAAGAACTTTCATTCTGGTGTTCACAATAGCTTTCTTGTATACACGCAGTAACCCATATATGTAGTTGGAACAAAGCAGGATTGGCAAACCCATGGTTTTTATTGAAAGAATTTTTTTTTTTTTTAAATAATAATTTGCTTTATGTATCCATATTACATGTGGACAGAAATAAGTTTTTTCGCCTTGGTGTTATTATGCAATAACAGGATTATGCTGGAAGGGGTCACATAAGCTTAAAGCGGAATCCAAACTGCTTCTCGGCTTACATTCAAGAGAAATTGTACTTCACTTGGACACAAAAACCGGGACTAATTAGCCACAAATGCGATGAGTCTGCCGACTCAACATATGCCTACTTGTTAATATAGTTGTCAAGAATCATTTCAGAATTAGAAAAAGATAAACAGTTACAAAGTAAAAATATTATACAGAATTGTAAATAAATCCGGAAACTCCCGCCTTAGCCATTGGGAAAATCCGGTTATTACTTTAAATGCATTTGCATGGACAATTTTAAGGTCAGCGTATCATAATCAGTACGCTAAAATTGAGGTATTACATTACAGATTTAGTATGTAGATATCATTAATAAAATTAAAACAAAGTCCAATCCAAGCTAATGTTGAAAGCTACGTAGACAATCGATAAATTTTGCCAATTTCTATCAATATCATTTAAGCAACCTTGGCTTATTTATAAAAGAAAAGGCATTCAAGCAAGCAGAATTACACAATTTGGTTTCGTTTCGTATGTTTAGGCTTAACGTCCTTATGAAATACCGAGGTTATCAAGAAGACTTTCGCTTAAAAGACATCCGAACCACTATTTGGTTTACACTTGAAAGAAGGAGTGTGGTTCGACCGAAAACTGAACACGGTATGCCTTGATTAAAAGGTGAAAAGGAGAATAAAACTAATGCAGATGGTTTGATATGTGGAAATGGCACCATGAAGTTCACACGATTTAAAGCTTTTTTTTTAATTACCAGTTTTTTTTTAAGCTGGTTTAAACCAAGGTTTAAGCCACCTTGGTTTAAATCAGCCAACCCAGGAACAAAGTAATAGAAAATGAATTACCTGTAAACAATCACGACACTAAATAAAGTACACTATAAGATCTTTCGCTAATATACTTCGTCAGGTAGAAAGGAAAAAAAAAAAACAGCAAAAGCTGACAGGCTTTCAGGTGGGTGCCGTGTTGGAATCCAAAATCATGTGATCACGTGATATTATCAGGCTGTAAGTAGATAAGAATTTAGTGGATGAATATATAACCATACCAATAGGACGAGAAAGTCGGTAGGAATGCAGGAGAGAGAAAGATTAAGAAATAGAAAAATAAATAAAAATTAATGAAGGAATTAACAACAAACAATAAGTAGATACATGGGTAACATACAAAGAGGGAAAAGGTTAATGACTGAACCGTGACTCGAACCCGGGATCTCCAGCATACAGTGCTAATCGCTACGTCACCCAATCCGCTCCTCATAGCAGCCATACATATTCCCGCGCTTGAAGTCGTTTTTTTTTCCCTCCTTTCATTAATAAATACGTGGGTAGTCCTAGAAGTATCCGACCTAACGTATAGATAGAGGTGGTTGTTTGAAAAACATTACTATAGTCGAAAGTACCAGTCTTATAAAGCTTAGGTTTGAAGTTTGAAAACGCTTCGTTGTTTAGTATTTGTTTTAGCAGTCATCAATAGTGAACGCTCTCAGTAAATTTGTAAACATGGATAAAAAATGGGTCATTGTTATGTAGTACAATACTTCCATTTGAAAGGTTTCAGTCCAACCAATATCAGCCTGAGGGGAATCTGCTCCTTCCGGTTACAACAGTAAAATATTGGCTGCCAGAGTTTAAACGAGACTGTACTAGCTACAAAGACGAACATCACAATGGTTTACCACAGCAAATATGCTGAAAAAAATCCATAGAATAGTATTGGGTGGCCGTCAACTGAAACTGCGCGAGCTAGCAGACATGATAGGTATTTTTAAAAAGTGCTGTACATCGCATATCGACTGAAAATTTGGACGTGAGAAAGGTATTCGCGAGATGGTGCCGCGTTTGCTCACAATAGAACAAAAACAGCGTCGTGAGGATGTTCCAATCGAGTGTTTGGCAATGCTTCAAAGCAGTAAAGCGGAGCTTTTGCGTCAATCATAACCATGGAGGAAAAAATGGATCTATCACTTCACACCTGAGACGAAGTAACAATTGAAACAATGGACTGGAAGGAAAGAATCGGCTCCAAAGAAGGCGAAGACAGTTCCATCTGCTGGCAAGGTTATTGCATGTTTTTTTTTGGGGGGGGGGGGGGATGCTCGTGGAATAATTTTCATTGCTTAATCATCAGAAAAGAAAGCAATCAACGGCGAGCATTTTGCAAGCTTATTGCAGCGTTTGAGTGATGAAATCAAGAAAAAAAGGCAGCATTTGCCGAAAAAGAAAGTGTTGTTTCATGAAATCAGTGCACCAGTTCACACATCCGTTATTACGATGGTCAAAATCAATGGGTTAAAGTTCGAATTGCTTCCTCACGCAGCCTATTCGCCAGCGGCTTCGAGTTATTTTCTTTCCAAACGTAAAAAATGGCTTAATGGTAAATAATTTGCCGACTATGAAGAAGTGTCGTAGCGAAAGTGCTCCTAGTATACATTTTTAATGTTACGATTATGTTTCCGCTATTTTCTAATTAATTCATTTTATATTTGACTTCACGGATACTTTATTCCAATCATATACAGGGTGTTTCAAAGCAACACCGACAACGTTTGAGAGGTCATTCCTGACACCATGATAAGACAAAAAGTATAGACCAACCTGGGTGCACAAATGCTTCCTTTCAGAGTTACAGGTCTCCGAAAACATGAAAAAATTAACTTTAAAGGTCAATAGCTCCAAAAATATGGGACCTACCTTAGTCGGGTCAAGACTTCACTTAGGAACTAGTATCTGCCCTATCCATATCCAAGTTTTACAATCCTGCGGTACTTCCACAACACTTTTTGTAGAGGTAGTTTGTGAGTACTTCAAATTATATGCCTGTAGCCAAACTTCCTCTTTAAAAATTGTTGCGTGAGTACCTGAGGATTCTGAATTATGAATTTTGGATAGCACACATATTAATTCCTAAGTGAAGTCCTGATCCAACTACAGTAGGTGCTATAGTTTTGGAGCTATTTACCTTCAAAGTTCAATTTTTCATGTTTTCGGCAGCCTATAACTCCGAAAAGAAGCATTTTTGCACCCAGATTGGTCTATACTTTTTGTCTTATCTTAATGTTAGGAATCACCTCTGAAACGTTTGTCGGTGTTGTGAAACAACCCTGTATACTGAATGTCTGGGGAGTGACACATCTACTGTTGTCAGCAGTAATGCGTCTGAAGTTTTAGGTGAGAAAGTGTCGTCAAATTTTACCTTTGCTGGGAAGGCTAGTCATGGCCCTTTTCGAGCTCATTTTTCGTATATACTCATAATGAAACAATGTCGAGAGAATGATTCCACATTTGTGGTGACTACTGCTGAAGTTATTGTGTCCCGTCACTGAAACTAGGAGCCCATGGCGAAATATTTTTCTACGAAACGACCAGGAAGGAGACTGTAAGAAAATGATACCCACAGTCCTATAGAGGATCCGTCGATTGGCGTGCTAGGAAAATCCACCCAACGTATGATGGACCAGCAATTCAATTTGTTACCTTCTAACGCGAATGCAACTATTCGTAAGCGTCTCCGGCTAAAATGCGCGTGCACCACCTGCTCCCGCCCACATTGCAGAACAAAAAATGACAACAGGAAAGTATATGAAAAGGACTTGGCATGGTCCAAATGGCAGACAGTCGTCATAATAGATAAAGTATACATCCATCTCACTGCTGAGGTCACATTTGGGCGCTGACATTCCTAGTCAGTGTTGCCAAGGACCTGCAGCTTCCTTAATTTGCGTTGGAAGTTACCTTTCTGGCTGAGCATAGTTGCGTAATTTTACTGCATTTATCCCTATTCTTCTTAACATGCATTAATGCAGATTGTAGGTATATATAATTTTAAAGTTTTATATATATAATGTATTTAGTCCATAATTATTGGGCAGAAAGCATTACTAATTAATGGAAGATAGAACTTCATTCTTCATGGTTGCTTGTTTCATACTAAACTTTGAAAATGCAGTAATGCGAGAGATTCAGCTTTCTTGAACACGAGCGAGGTGGCCAATAGATAGACATCGGAAACATCTTTTAGTCTTTGCAGAGCAGACTTTATCAGAATGTGATCTACATCTTTTACGAACATAAGAGTTGTATCAACGTTATGTTCTGTTCTAGTTTGGTTGGGCAGCAAAATTTTTCTTGCGTTTTACTTTGAAGTCAACAAGAGTGTTGATACTCGGAATATCATTCCAGAATTCTTTACCTGGCATTTGTGTTGAGAGACACAACATGTAGGTTTCGTCATCGATTATGATGAATTTTTGACCACCTGATTTCACTAGCTGCTTGTACGGCCATTTTTCAATGACGTTTTGCGCGTGTAGTCTGATCCTTTTCATACAATAGAACAGGTTGTTTAGTCTATTATGATGCCAAAACCTTTCTTTATGTGATATATACTAGTCTCTGGTACACGTAGTTTCTTTACAACCTCACGATTACTCAGTAGAGACCTGCACGGGCCGAATTTTTCGGCCCGAGCCCAATCCAGCCCTAACGTACCTAGGCCCAGCCCAGCCCGGGCCCGAAAAGTATTGGAGATTTTCGGCCCGAGCCCGGCCCGGCCCGATAAGTTTTTTAAAATTCTTAGCCCGGCCCGGGCCCGATAAATTTTAAAAGTTTTTGGCCCGACCCCGGCCCGATAATTTTTTTAAAGTACTAAATTAATTAATAGTACTAAATTTGACCTAACCTCAGAAACCTTTTCTAAACTCTGGTTTACAACCTGACGCTTGCCTTCGAATGGTACCATTGCCTCCTAGAACTTTGCCTGTCATCGAGAGAACAAAAACTTCATTCCCTGTAACAAAAATCTAACTTAATTGATTTTTAGCATAAAGTGAAGATGGCAATATTGTTTAGCGACAGGCAAAACATTCCTACCCCTTCTTTTTATATTTTGAGTTCAGTGAAGGTCAAGGTCAGAGCTCAATTTACCGCATAATGCCTGCAATCCTCTATAGTGAAAGTGGAGCTGCTAAGAAACACAAACTGTAAATAGTTATTCATTCTTTGTAACATTTTTCACGGACACACTTCTTCAACGTTTGGCTTTATTCCAATTATCGTTTAACGAAAGTCAATAATTATTAAAGAATTGCAATTGATCGGCCCGAGCCCAGCCCGACCTGAAGAGAAATCAGTGTCGGCCAGCCCAAGCCCGGCCCGGCCCAAAGAAATAACAGTGTCGGCCCGCCCAAGCCCGGCCCGGCCCAAAGAAATAACAGAGTTGGCCCGCCCAAGCCCGGCCCGCGGGCCGGGCTGGGCCCGTGCAGGTCTCTATTACTCAGTGACGGATTCTAAATGAGCAACCACTTCAACTTTGCCGCCCTTATGATTACTTTTACGTGGCGTCTTAAACCTCACGATATTGCTGCAACATTCTGTGGATGGTCTGAACATTCATTCCTTACTGTTAAAAATGATGAACAGTCAATTTAGTCATGCCCATTGGACAGGAAAAACTTAGTGATTTCCTGCTGTCTAGTTTGGTTTGCCACTGGTTTCAGTTTGGCAGAACACAAATACTTTGCTCACGTGCGATCGTTTTGGATGTTTCTTTACAAATACCCGAAAAACTACATCTGTACTAGCAGCTGCTTGACTTCCTGCGCACTCATTAGAGTACAAATTTTACTTAAGTGTGACCATAAATTTCGCTAACTCATATTTTGTAAGGCATTGGAATTAGTTGCTAATTGAACATGATTTACGTAGGTACTAATTTTTATAATTTTGACTGTCAGATTAGAATTACGAGTTTCCAAATTACAGTTTTGCTTCTAAGTGTAGTTTTATTTTATTTAATTTTTTATACTGTACTTAAGATATGGTTAAAGTTTGCTTTTTTGATGAGTGTAAATCTAAAAATTTTCCCATTACATAAAAGCGATCAAAATAATAACATTACGATTTTTATTGTTTACAGTTTACTGATGCAGAAGAAACTTCATAAGTTTGAACTGGCTTCTTTGGCTAATTTATGTCCGGAAACTCCAGAAGAGGCTAAATCTTTGATTCCAAGGTACGTGAAAATAAGTAAGTTAAATGTCTTGTGGCTGTGTGTTGGATGCTAAAGGAAATAGATATGCCCTAATGTGGCCTCGTAGTTAGCATGCGTGCTTTTCGTGCGTGTGGTTGAGGGTTCAGATCCCTTTCCTTTAGACAGTTGGTTGCTTCTCATTTAGTCTCAGGCAGAAAAGGGACACTACACACCAACTATTAAAGCTAAAGGAAACGCGTGATAAATTCAAGTCAATGATAATGGAAAAATAAGTGGAATCAGAAGGTGGGAGAAAGTGTTAAAAATACGATAAAACTCACCAACATAGTTGACTACTGCAAATCACAATCCCTGGAATCATGCTTACCTTCGTCCGTCAGGGCTCACCATCGACGCAATTAGGCTAGTTGTCGCACTGGGGCAAGAACCTGAATTAGCGCCTCACCTGACCAACCAAACCAAAACGCTCCCCGACACTACACCTGATATTGGCATCACACAGTAATTCTCCTATTCCATTTTTCTTCAAGTGGTAAAGTTTGATTTCAAAATTGCAGTACATAATTTAATTTTTAGTACAAGATAAAACACCCTTTCAAATTTCATTTCATTTCATTTATTTGCCTGCTTCATTAGCTTACAAAGCACGAGAAATTCTCATGTAAGCATTACAGTTGTCAAAAAAAAAAAAAAAAAAAAAAAAAAAAAAAAAAAAAAAAATCTGACAAGGGAGGGTCACGAAGTGGCTTCACTGAGATCCGAACGAGACAATTGTGTTTGCATTTGATATATTATAACTAAACGAATCCCAAATTTATACGTGCCACCGGGCGGAATAACGTGAGTTACAATATATTTTGTAATGTAAAAGCTACAAAGCTGGCAGAATAGTTTGAACCGAGTCATTTGTTCGGAAACGGTTGGGTAAATGAAAATCTCAGTGAACCTGTATCCCATCATTTTCAAGGACATACTTTTTGGGATAGAAACGTTTGCCTCAGGGTCCCAGATGGGATCCATCTCAAAATTTTCAAATGGCAAGGGGGGTTAAGTAGCACATCGTTTGAAAGCTGTTGCAAAATGAAAAAAAAAATGGAGCAAGTCTCGACTTTCTACGACAATCCTGTGCAAAATGGCAGCGGGTCAAAGTGTACACAAAAACTTAATTGAAAAGTCCGTGGGTACCCCTATAAATAGGAAACGGTGAGACAAATGTGACGACAGGGAAGGAAGTGTGACACTATTTTCATAGTACAACGATTTAAGCTAAAACATCTTGTCCCAGTTCCCGCACAGAGTTCCAGTCCCAGGTGAGGTCCAACTAAAAAGTTTCAAATGGCAAGAGGGGTTAACTAGCACATCGTTTGAAATCTGTTGTTAAATGAAAGAAGATGGAGCAAGTCTCGACTTTCTACGACAACCTTGTGCAAAATGGCGGCATGTCAAAGTGTAAGCACAAACTTAATCGAAAAGTATATGGCCACTTTGAATCCAAGATGGATAACCTATGTCATTCTATTGTGTATTTAGAAACAGTAGGAAGACTAAAGAACACTTGAATTTCGATTCACTTCAACTATTATTTCATTCCGTAACAACACACATATGTTTTGTTCCTAATGCACGTTCGTCACGGTTCTCTCGATATCATTTACGTAAATATAACGAATATGCGACGAACATACAACTCTGACTTCCTGTTCATACTACTAAACAAAAGTTGAATACCTTCGGGTAGTTTTCTAATTTTGTCATACGTAGTTCATACATAAAGGACTTGCTGCACCATACAGGGGGGGGGGGGGGGGGCTGTTGTAACGTATTCGTGATGGTTACATTTGTATGCCATTCGTTGGTTTGATCGCAATATTTCAAGAAATACCAAATATACAAAAAAGAAAAAAAATCATTTACAAGATTGGCAGCACTACCAAACCACGTGTAAATTATTTCAGTGCATCGAGCTGCACAAACGTTGTTGGTTTGTCATAATATTCCAAGAAATAGCATATTTATATACAAATTCATTTTTCACGCTGGCGGCCATATTGGATTGTAACTGATACTCTTTGATAATTTGTGAATATCTGCTATTAACCATAAACATTAATACCGCATTTTGCTTCTCCAACAGCAGTGGTTTTAGCTGGACATGCGTTCGATACATACTGCGGCATTTTGAACTCAAGATGTCGCGTTTTTGAACATTTCGCATCTTTTCGTCACCTGCTAATTAACATTCATGTCAAATTTGGCTTTCCTAGCTTCAGCAGTTTGGTATGCCTGTCCTTTCGATATAGGTTTTTAGCGGTCATCTTTTATTCAATGTGGCCATAGATTTTCAATTAAGCTTTTGTTTACATTTTGACCCGCCGCCATTTTGTACAATGTTGTTGTAGAAAGTCGAGACTTGCTTTATCTTCTTTCATTTAACAACAGTTTTCAAACGATGTTCTAGTTAACCCCTCTTGCCATTTGAAACTTTTTAGCTGGACCCCATCTGGGACCCTATAGGGGCACTGGGACAAGATGTTTTAACTTAAATCGTTGTACTTTGAAAATAATGCCACACTTTCTTTCCTGTTTTCACATTTATCTCACCGTTTCCGATTTATAGGGGTGGCCGTGGACTTTTCAATTAAGTTTTTTTACATTTTGACCCACCGCCATTTTGCACAGGGTTGTTGTAGAGAGTCGAGACTTGCTCCATTTTCTTTCATTTAACAACAGTTTTCAAACGATGTGCTAGTTAACCCCTCTTGCCATTTGAAACTTTTTAGTTGGACCTCACCTGGGACTGGAACTCTGTGCGGGAACTGGGACAAGATGTTTTAGCTTAAATCGTTGTACTATGAAAATAGTGTCACACTTCCTTCCCTGTCGTCACATTTGTCTCACCGTTTCCTATTTATAGGGGTACCCACGGACTTTTCAATTAAGTTTTTGTGTACACTTTGACCCGCTGCCATTTTGCACAGGATTGTCGTAGAAAGTCGAGACTTGCTCCATTTTTTTTTTTCATTTTGCAACAGCTTTCAAACGATGTGCTACTTAACCCCCCTTGAAAATATGTATGTACGTATGTTTGTTTTTGAAAATGATGGGATACGTGTTCGCCGAGTTTTCCATTTACTCAACCGTTTCCGAACAAATGAATCGGTTCAAACTATTCTGCCAGGTAATTTTTTGTAGCTTTTACATTACAAAATACGTTGTAACTCACGATATCCCGCCCGGTGGCATGTATAACTTTGGGATTCGTCTAGTTATAACATATCAAATGCAACCACAATTGTCTCGTTCGGATCTCAGCGGAGCAACTTCGTGACCCTCCCTTGCGAGAGTAGCATGCTTGACATATTCTTAGTCTTATCATAATAACTACAAATCACAATGTTTTGAAATTTTATCGGGATATTCATATGTGTAAATGAATCAACAGTCTGTTGCTTTAGAATAGAATATTTAATTATAACAGTCAAGCTGTTGTCTCGAGTATTATACTCGGACATTTTGCAGATCTCTTAAATCGATGTAAGTTAAATGAAAACACAATAAACCGGAACTAAAATTTAACTTTGCGGGCTCTTTTGGCTGCAAAGGTTTTTACAATGTCCTCGAAAAGATAGCTCAAGCTAACTTATGCTCTATGGATATGATCTTAAGGTTGGTGAGTCGTTGTTGTCCTGTTAAGTTTCTGAGATAATTTTGTATTGTGTGTAGTTTGCTAAAACTCCTTTCCTTGCTTTATAGCAAAAATAAATATTTAACCAGTTTTGCGCTCCCCAATCCGGTGCCCGGGGCACAAGCCCCCCTCCCTTTCCTCAGTTATGTCACTTGAACTCTCATTCCCGCAAATCTTCATGTCCATCGCATCAAAGAGGAGCTCTCTGCAATCGAGTCATTGTGCTCCTTCCAGTCTAAAATGGATGTCACATAACAAATATTTGAATATTACCAACGGAAAGAAGCATCAAAAGAAGAAGAAAAAGCGTTTATGAGTTACATCGAATAAAGTTAGAAAACAGTGAAACAAGAAATTGATCTCATTTCCATAAATAAACAATTAAATTGTTCTATGTTTAATCTTTCACATTTAAGGGGTGACCTGTTAAGGCGTTTTTCTTCTCATGACTTGCTTTAAATTTAAATATTTATAATAGCATTATAATTGTTTCACTAAAAAAAAGTTCATTTAATTTATATATATATAAGATAATTCTGCATGATTATATAAGAATTAAGCTCAAGCATAAAAACCGTTCGTATTTTTGCGAAATAGTAAAATTTTATTTGTCTCCCCAAGAAACTGTACGTTAACGTGTTAAGCTTATCTTTTAGCAGACTATAATATTTATGTATATATTGTACATGATGCTATTTCAGGGTTCTTATTGGTCAGGGAAAACGCAGGGTAAATGTTGCAGGTCAGGAAAACTCAGGGAAAAAGATTCGAAATTAGGGAAAGTCAGGGAAATTTATAAACATTCATTTTTCTAACATTACTTGTCCGCCAGTTTCAGCTTAGCCAGCCATAAATGATCACAGTATGGTACGTTGCTCAGATTTTTGTGGGAGGTAAGTGGAATGTACGTATGAGCAATTGCTTACTATTTGTCTCTATGGAATAAATGTTGTCCATTATTTATTCCTTATTTATATATCGTCATTCGACACCTGTCATTAAAGTCAGGGAATTTCTTGCCAAAGGTCAGGGAAGGTCAAGGAAAAGTCAGGGAAATAGATTTCTCCAGATCAATAGAAACCCTGTATTTAAGATATGGTGGGGATAAATGTTACAATTATGAAGTAAATACTAGTCAAAAAGAATGAAGATCATCTGGAAGAGTTTACAAGTATGGAAATTTTATACAAAATATATATGTTCTTGTTGGGACGCAGGGAAACAACAAAATTATGGATACCCTTTGTAACGGCTCTTTCAAAATAAAAAATATTCTATCTTTATGACTTTCGTAAAATCAGGATATGCTGTTCGCAAATCTATCGTTTAGGTAATCCCAAAGAAAAGTCCCAGGAATTTAGATAAGGCAACAGGGATGATCTTACTGTTCTTTTACCATGTATTTTAACGTAGCTAGTTGACAATAAACGTTTACATAAGTTTCCCCCCAGGTATTTCAGGACGACTTCACTATATTGTTAGTATCAATACAGATCTATGACTATGGGTATATCAAACAATTAGGGTATCCGGACATCTATCCTTGCGACGTTTCCATTTAAAAAAAAAAAAAAAAGTTTTAAAAGCTTCATATGCAGGCATCGCACACTAGTCATTTTTTCTCTGTATGTAATAGTTAACATCAGCAGCTTGTATTCTCGTAAGCCACATACTGCATTGTGATTGTTCAAATGTCCATCTAAATTGAAATACAATCATGAAACAATATTCTAAGTATGACATTGTTCTCCAGTACGGTACTGAATGTTTCCACTAAAACGCATCTGTTTCTTAGAGTTTGAGATAAGGTCGGCTGGGCTGAATTTTGTGTGAATAAGCCGATCATCATTCATTTCGGTGGATTTTCCTTACTCTACGTTACGACATGCCAGTCCTCTGTGACCGTTGGTGTAAAAATTTCTATCAACTTTGAAGCAGCACCGCGTTTCTTTCTTGCGTTCGCATTTATAGTCATCCACTATCTTACGTGCTCATGTGGTTTCGATTCCTCGTTATTACGTCTTATATAGCCTCGCTGCTGATCTAATCCATCCATCTACTATTTGGACCTGGGCACCCAGAATGTCAGTCCACTCAAAATCATCTCTCTTTGCCGCAGTAATGTTAACATACTAAAATCTTCTTTTACAATTACAGTTAATGACACAAATGAAAATACAGTTGAGTAGAAATGGACTGAGTTTTTTAAGTATTAAAATTCATTGCCTTCGGAACTTTATCACAAGGCTTGGTATACTGCCAACGTCATGACGAAGATACTACGTAAGAAAACAATTATGTGCCGCTAACAGAAATTTTCTGATTACATTCTTGAATTAGGCTATTTAAAGAAGATAACTGAAACTTTACGTTAGAGAACAGGACGTTCAAAAATAACTCATTGACCACTTAATAGACCCCCCCCCCCACTAAGCACTGGAAGTAAAGTGCTAAATATAAATTGCCTGTCGTGAAAGATATGGTGGGGATGAGATACGATTTATAGCACAGACAGTCGCCAAAATATAAATTGATATAGCTTCACACGTGATGTCTGCACACGTAAAATAATGTATTTGTCTGTATTAGCATTTCTGTAAGTCACAATGAATAGAATTAAAATCTACTTTAATATTTCCAGACGTGAAATAATATATTTGTTGTGATTAGTGTTTGTACAGTCAACGCCAAAAGTTCTTTCCGTTTGATGAAATAAGTTTCGTAAATAATTTCAGAACGTGCGGACAATTTGAGTACAGTTTTCAGTAAATTAAAAAGAATGTAACTGTCTATACGTTCCAGCCACACCATCGTTGTACGTACCAGCCCCACCACTGAAATATTCCCAAAATAAATTGTAGCAAACGGAAAGCACTTTTGACGCTGATTGTACAAATCATAAGGGATATGTGCTGTTAATTTGTATTAAATGTCCTAATAAGTTTGGTATTTTTTCTGTTTTTAGCTTGGAGGGTCGATTTGAGGATGAAGAACTAAGGCAAATTTTAGACGATATTCAGACCAAAAGAAGTCTCCAGTATTAAGGCGCTGTGTCTATATTCATTGATATTTTTTTTTAATTGTACCGGGATAACAGATGCATTTTTTTTCTTTTGTAAATAAAGTTTTGTATTGAAGTCTAAGTTTTAGGTCAGTTATTTAACACTATGCATCGTTTCAACTGACATTTTTGATGCAATAATAGAGAAGCTTTGCTAGAATTCAAATGGTAAGCAGTATATTAAGAGGATTGTTCAGAAACTAAAAGACGTTTTGAAATAATAATAATAATAATAATAATAATAATAATAATAATAATAATAATAATAATAATAAAAGTAACAGAATGAACAAACCAAATTGTATTACACTCTGTAAAGAAAAAATAGCGACACTTGCTCGGATATGGTTTTCGCAACATACTTTAATCAATATGATTTTTTACATGAATTCCTGATAATATTACAATGCATATTCCTAATGAGCAGTTCATTCTTAATACTTGCCCCAGAGTTTCAGGCTTTTGACATGAATTTAATGATTTTATATGCATATATAAGTAGCTGTGTGTGTTTTGAGCAAAATCGTTTATAGGATGAGTTATACATAAAACTGAAAAAGATCAACAACAACAGCAGAAAACAAGAAATGGAATTTCTTGAGGGTAAGACATATTATGTGCAAACATCGGGAAGTACCATACACCAAACTAGTATTTTGTATGTGCACCATGGGCTTTCTGCAGTGCAGCGAATCATCGGAGCCCTTTGGTAACAAGGCTATTGCAAAATGCAACCTCGATTTCACGGAATAACACCCGGATTATCTGTTCCTTGAATTCCGTTCTGTTTGAGATAGTTGTCTATTTAATCTTCTACTCATACTAATCCACAAATTTTCAACTGGATTCATGTCAGGTGAGTTTGTAGGCCACATGAGTTTCTAAATAGTCATATTCTTGAACCACGTATTAACGATTTTCGCTCGGCGACATGAAGCATTATCGTCCTGGAAAAGGAAGTAGTCCAAATTTTCTTCAGAAAAGTCGTCTTTAGCTGTTTTAAGAACTTTACGTACCAGAATTTGAAGATATTTTCGTGCATCAAACGATCCTTCACATATATCCGTTGTTCTGACGTCTTTAACGATGAACCAAGCCCATACTATCACTCAGTAACTGAATATTTGCATCTCTTAAACAAAATCCTTGTCAAGTTCCTTGCTTGTTCGTATCCACAACTTCACACCACCATCGTTTCCCTCTATTCTAAACTTCTTTTCAACGAAGAAAACGACGTGCTTCCAGTTGTCATAAGTCCAAGTTGCATATCAACTCACAACACTACATGTTGAAATCTTCTGTGTTTTCTCAGTTTGGACTTTCTACGCGGTTTCTTCTTTGTAATATCCTCTTCATACAGTCAAGACAATACAGTTGTACGAGTAACTGCAGTTCCAAAATCATGTCAAACTACAGAAGCGATTTTTGGGGAAATCACTCCTGAAATCGGCAGTGCTATTGATTTCATTTAGCAATCTGCTCTGGATGATGCTTTCTTTTTTCTTGCACACTGTTGACGAAGGGACGATTGTTATGCTGTTTCCACTTGTGGATTACTCTTCCTGCCGTAGAATCATGGATTTTCAGTATTCCATCTATTCCCTTAGAGATTTGCCTTAGCTGCGCAAAGCAAAAATTATGTCTTGTTCACATGGCAACAAGTCACATTTCTTACCCATCTTATTTGTTTACAGTCCACATGTAGCAACAATATCACATACAAGCAACGCTGCACAACAACAATTTTGTCACTTGACACTGTTCAAACAATGAGAAAGCAAAGAACAATCATAAAACGCTATTTACCTTAGCCTATACATCACAAATGAAATACAAAATTCTCACTACAATAATTTACGAGACGCACTCAGTGCCATCTAGCGAAAATATTACTGATACACAAACAATTGGCAAGCGGTGTCGAACACCACAGGTGTCACAAATAACGCAAATGAACTATCCCACACTTCATTTCCTTCTATTCCTCTTCTAACGGGCTGCAACTATTGTTTTCTGTGTAAGTTAGCTTGAGAATTGAGGTGTCGCTATTTTTTCTTTACAGAGTGTATATGCATTTGAAAGGTACACTGTTAGCTATTTTTCCTTATAATCGCCATACAAATTAAGGCATTTATCATATCGTGGCACAGGTTTTCAATATCGTTGCGGTAAAAATCTGCCGCTTGCGATTTTAAGCACTGGCTTACACCGGTTTGCAATTCGGCGTCAGTAACGAAGCGTTGTGTAGCGACCCATGTCTTCATCGCTGAGAAGAAGTGGTAGTCGCTCGCCGCCAAATCCGGGCTGTATGGTGAGTGATCGAACACATCCCATCCAAGAACTCTCGGGGTACGCTTGGCCGTGTGCACCATTTCCTCACTCGGCCGTCACTCATTATTCCATGCCCATACACTTCACTCAGTTGGCGATGGATTTCAATTGGCTTTTGGCTTTTTTGCCGACAAAAACCTAATCATAGAACGCACTTCACAAGAGGCGGGATTTTCTATTGCACAGGAAGCACAAGAGCGTCACAGTCCTCACGCTACTACAGCTGGATGCGCATTGAGTGTAGCAACGTTCTGACACTAAGATGATGACTATCACCGTCCACTGTTGCGATAGACTAAAACGTCTTTTACTTTCTGATCAGCCCTCGTATAACTTGCATCCATAGGACATGACAATTAGAATACAAGTATCTCCACTAAATGTAACGATAAGCATGAATATGCACTTCAGAATAGGTTTTCATATTTTCCTTGTAGTGAAACAATTCAGGTTAATATAATTTTCACTGTTATATAATAATAATAAGCATAAGGATTGTGACACCTACTGGTAAAATAGTTACTGTAAGTTAAGAAGCTTCTATACACTGCAGCCTGTCGTCGGGTGATTTTTCGTCTTGATACTAGAGATTGTCACACTTAACTCTTTTAGAAAATTGATCACTAAGAGATAGTCACACCTATCCCCTTTTAAAAAAATCCACTAAAAAATCCTAGCCAACACCTTAAAAAAAAAAAACAACCGAGAGATAGTCATGACTAATTTCTTCAGAAAATATCACAAAGATAATCATACCTCACTCTTTTTTTTTTTTTTTTTTTTTTTTCAATGTCGATTGAAAGATAGTCATACCAAAAACCTTCGAAAAGAATTTTCACTAACAGATAGTCGTACCTAACTCTTTAAAAAAGAAAAATGTCCACTACACACAATAGTTCCACGTTATTGCCTCCAGGGAGCATGGTGACTTAGTTGTAGTGTGTTTATCTCTAATGCTCACTATTCGGACAGTGCGAATTAACTAAAATACTTGAATCAACACTTTATTAACACGGCCTCGAAAACAAATCACGGTTAAGTAAGAAGTACGAAATTCATCTAATATATTCTTATAGTAGTTTCTTCTGGCAGAGAAGTAATATAAACATATAAACATAAAGAGTTAATAAAATATTTCGTGTGCTCCAGTCACATTAGATTTACTATCTTTTTAGTCTGTGTGCTTACTTTGATCAAAGCTATCGAAATGATTTTAAAAATATTAGCCGCTGTCTGTGGCTACGCAACGGGATCCCAGTCATCCGTGTTTTGTGATTTATTTAACTCTTGTACATTTACAGGGCTGTTATAAAGTCCTTGCTATAAAACAAATGCTTATAACTTTTTTTTAAAAAAAATACGATATTGTAGTAAAATACATTTTAAATTGTGCTATGATATGTAAATTTTTGAAACGCACGAAAGTGAATGTGTAGTGTTGTATATCAATGGACCACCTCATAGGCTCGTTTTTCTTCAACGAAAACACTGTGACAGGGCAGACATACTTTCAAATGCTTGCAAATTTCCTGATGCCCGAATTAGTTAGGTTGAGAATCAAGAATCGCATCCACTACTAGCGAGACGGAGCCCTCCCATATTTCGCACAAGTCTTCAGGGATTACCTTGACCATGAGCTATCTGGCAGGTGGATTGGGCGCAGAAGCCCCACCTCGTGGCTCCCCAGATCCTGACCCTGACAGTTTAACACCCTATGATTTTTGGCAATGGGGTCACTTTAAGACACAGGTGTATGCGAAGAAACCAAAGGACTTGCATGATCTGAAGGCTAAGATTAATGAAGTATGACATTTTTGACGACGCCAGACGGAATAGCATTCACGGATTTCGCCGGAGGTGACAAGAATATATGGATGTCAAGAGAGCTCAGCTGTAGGTATGGCGATGATGGCGGCGGTGTATCAATGGATGACACAAAATGTAAGTCTCAACAAAGATCTTAGCATTTATTTCACTGTAATATCATTATTTTAAAAAAGAAGTTATGAGCATTTGCTTTGTGGTGAGGACTTTATAACAGCCCTATATGTAAGTAAGCACATTAGTAGCTCAGAATCTGCTCAATTCAAACACTAACCATTAAGTTGCCTGGTGAAATAGAGTGTTTTATTTTATTTTTTTAAAATTTATTTTGAATTTTTTTATTAACAATGAAAAAAAATAGCTTCGACATTGAAATAGAAATGTATTGTTGTGAGCAAACGAAAAGAAAAACAGAGCTAAAGGAACAGAAAATGCTGAAGTCGGTGCTTGAGTTCATTATCACGCAAGGTTGTCAGTTATATTAGCGTCCTACGCTATAAAACTAGATACGCTGAAAAAAAAAAAAAAATCGTAGAGAATTTGTACATGCACTTTTCCACATTACGATACTCGTCCAAAAAGAAAACTGTTTGATCTAGAACATGCAAAACAAGTGAAATACGAAAAAAAAAAAGATTTATTGCACACTTCCTACAAACCTTGAACCTACTTTTTCAGATAGGTTTTATTTCCTACTTTCTCTATACAGTCGTACTCTTGTTCTCACCAAATATTCAACCAGCAGCAGATTCAACTGCTACTACTCAGTATGTACCAAGGGACGAAATGATGACCTTACTTTTGTTCTGGAGTTCTAATTAGCCTAATCGCCTAATCTCTCTATAACTTACACACCATGAAGCGGAAATACCAAGATTTCAGGACAGTGGTCGAAGTGAGACGGTATGCGGTGGTATGCCATACCGTCTCTGGTTTCTCAGTGATCAAAACATACCGTCACTGGAGAGTGTATGCTAAATACCCTTAATAAATCAATTTTTATACAAAGTAATTGACGAATAGCTTGCCAAATAAAAAGATTGTATTTCTTACGTAGAAATAATTTCTCAAGTTCACAGCACCAACCTTTCTGGTATCTTTTCCCTACCTTTTGCTTTTAAAATAAGATCTAGTTTATATTTTGATGTGCCATATTGAGTTGTTTTTTTCTTATGTATGTGTGTGTCTTCTTGCCTGAATACATATAAATGTCGTGTTTTGAGCATGGGCGGATTTAGGGGTTGTCTGCTAAGAGGGACGGATTTTCCGGGGATTTGGGATACCCCTCAGTCAAGTGAAGAGTCCGGGAGTTTTCCCGCAGAAAACTGTTAATATAAAAACTCGGTTTTTGAGCATTTTCGTGTATAATTCTCTATAATACAACATAAGGGGATTTTTTTTTTTCAGAAAGTTATTGGTGGGAAGTCCAAGTCTCTCCATGCTCTCCCTCCCCCCCCCCCCTACTCGTAACTACAGAGTCGCTCTCCAATAGTTTCCAGTCATTATGAAATAGAAATGCAATCTTTCAGGCAACATACCCTCACTGTATTTCAACATTTAGGTAGCCGGTATGTCGAGTCAAAATCGTAATAAAACATACCGCCTCTGCTTCTTTTCCACTTCGAAAACTGTTTCAGGAACATATTTTTCCTTTAGCCTTACAGAAATGTATTCGCTCCTGTAAAGTAAAATGAAAATTGTCTGTGGGGTGATCAACTTCCCCTAGTTTACTGATATTGCTATAATGTATGACTATAATGTAATGCTATAAATATGACTGTTCATACTTTGTATAAGGAAAAAGGTTTACATTCAAAAGAGAGGGAAAAGCCTTGTGTGTTAGTACAACTGAAGAAACGAGAACTTTGCATTTATAGATTTCCATATCCGACCTCTATTTCCTCCACCCACTCTATGAATTTAAGTCGTCGTGACATCAAATTCTGTGGATTTTTTTTTTTTTTTTTCACCGAGGATTTCATTCACTGGCCCAGAATTGGTAGGAAAATGAGTAAGTGTGCGTTTTTCGTGCATGAATGATTTCGTGGTTCGGGTGGAGACGTCGTTTGCGGGGATAATTTACGGTTCCGAAACCGCAGACAAGAGGGAAACTGTTACGCCCGTAACCACAAAAATCAGACTCACATACACATTCAACATTCAGGAAAGAGAAGATCTGTTAAATATGTATGTATGTGTGTGTGTTTATATGTATTTCTGATGTTTGGACCACACACATAGAATCTTATCTGAAGTACTAATTGTTCCCACACATGTATGTATAAAAAAAAGAAGTGGTTGAATTTGTACAATGCAATATTTACAACATGACATCACTGTTCTTAATGGGAAATATGAAATGTATGGAGCATACGAGTGTTTCAAGAAGGTCAAGAGAAACTTATTTTCTAAATTTAAAAATATTGTGTTACAATGCTACACTGCGGAAGAAATTTCTTTTGATGCTGGCAGTTTACCTTTCATGTGGTTAAGACAAGATGAAATATAACTTTAGTTTTATCCATATAAATATTTTTTGACTAGTGCAACAAGTGTGTTTCCGTTCCATAATTAAATGACATATACAGTATATACTTTGTTATTATGATTGTCATGGAACTATTAGTAACGAAGTATTAGTATTTAGTAACGAAGAGATTCCTCATCCAGTGTAGTAGTTTTGTGAAGTCTTTTAACAGCGTTTGATTCTCTATGGCAGCGTTTCCCAACCGGTGTGCCGCGGCACACTGGTGTGCCGCGAATGGGCCGCTGGTGTGCCGCGAGGAAATCGAAACAAATTATTAATTCTATAGGAATCAAATTGCAAGACATAGGGGAAAATGTATATTTGTATTTCACATTACTATGAACCTCTACTATAAATCTACAATTTTAAGTTTCATATTGTGTTACTTTTCTGTACGTTTTTAATGTTGGAAAACGTATTTATCATTGTCATGACCGTTATTGCTTCTTTATTGTTGCAGACTATTTCGTAACTTGAAATTTTAACCTATCATTCAATAAATTCAACAAAGCAAATATGCATACAAATTACCTACATTTGTGTTTTAAAAGTATAGGAAATTTGTTTATTTATTCGTTATTTAGTGATCTTCCCTTTTAGTTAAAGGTTAGATACAGTTTTCCAAAGAGAAAGTGTATTTTTAAAAACACGAGTCCTATATTTCATTGCAATTGTTTTCTATTTTAAAATTAAAATGAAAAATAAGCATAATGTTTTACCACGGGGGAAAATCAGTGATCGAGCTTTCTTCTCTGTAAGGAGATCAGTAATCGCTTAAAAATACCATGGTATTTTATATTTATGAATAATAATAGTAATTTTATATATATATATATATATATATATATATATATATATATATATATATATATATATATATATATATATATATATATAGGTGTGCCGCGAGAATTCAAGTTACACCTATAGTGTGCCGCAAGTTGGAAAAGGTTGGGAAACGCTGCTCTATGGGATCACGACATTTTTGGTGTTGGGGCACAGCCTCGTGAGGCAGTAAAAAAGTCTTAAACTAAAAGGCAGTGAACTCAATCTAAAAAGCCTAAAACTACGATAATGTGAACATACGTAATGCCCTCACAATACTCAATTAAAAGCCATTATATAGTGCAATTATGTGGTGGTGTTTTTTTTTTTTTAACTCAGGTTTGATTTCTATTTTTTATGTTATTTGTTTATTTATTTATTTTTATTTTTTATTTTTATTTTTATTTTTTTGAAGATGGACCCTAGTTTGTTGTTAGGTTTTAAAGCCAACATCTAATCTCATAAAGCAGCGTTTCTCAAACTTTTTTTCAAATGATGACCACTTTTATTAGTATGTTCTATGGACATAGCTTTTGTTCCCTTTTGAAAGCAATCGTCTAGGCCTATATTCGTATTAACAGAAGACATATGTTTAATTTATTATCAACAATATTTTATAGGGTGGATACGGAAATAAACTAGGGTGGTTGTGCCAGTCTTCGACCACCCCCTAGTTGCCGACCTCTTTTCACTTTAAAACCATATATTAGGCTTATTTTCCGATAAAAAAGCATGCTTTTCCGTTATAATTGAATTGCAGCTTATTCTGAAGAAATCACAAAGATACTGTCAAAATATATTACACATGCATTCGGTAATACCCAATCAAATGTGTGCCTACGGAAGACGCACTGAGTTTTCGACAACTTTAATCTGTTGCAAATGGGAACGACAGCGCCCTGTTTTTCGTGCTTTTCCATAGTTTTATCTCACCCGGTAAGAAATGCACATATTATTCTGTTACATGGAACTGTAGAGCACATTTTAGTAATTAAATTTTAGTGATAACTGTAAGGTACGAAGAATAAATCAATAAAATGTAGTGGTCGGACAATGACTTATGAAATATTCTTTGTTAACTAGTGTTCGACCACAGGGTGGTCGAGCACTGAAAAATTGCAGAAATATCAATAACGACTAACTTTCGATTCATCTGCATGAAATGAGTACCTAGTTACCAATTCTGAAGTTATAATGGAATACGAAAACATTTACTAGTGTTCGACCACTACTTTTCGTAATACATTTGTACTGGTCTAAGATTAGCTTTTCTTTTCTCAGTGTCCAACCATGCTTTGCGTTTGTATTTTCTCGCAGAATTTCTTGATTCAAACACTAATTCCGTGATCAATTTACATTTGTATAATCATCTGCTGAGTCTTACCGTTAATACATGAATATTCACCAAATGGCCGTGGCTCAGTGGTAATGGTGAAGAGGCAATCCACTGAGGGTTCGAATCCCTCTCAAGAGCAAGGTTATTTTTAATTGTCCTCGATATTTCTGTGTTCGTGTCCCTGTCAGGATTGGATTACCTCCAATTGGCTCGAGGAGCACTCAGGCTTAATGTCTCGGCTGAGACGAACTTTGAAAAAACAGTAAAGCGTTGGCTTAGCATTCGGAAGGTCCTCGGTTCGATCCCAGCGGTAGATTATCTTGACAGTTCTTTCGGGTTTTTCCTCAGTCACACCAGGCAAATGCTGGGATGGTATCTTCAAAATAGGCCCTGGCCGTCTAACTTCCAACATCCTCTTCCCCACCCTATCCCGGTCGGAATCGTAGATGCCTAAAGGCCATAAAATAAATTCAAATTCAAGTAACTGAATATTCATGTAGTTTCCCAACATTTTCAGGGAAAATTAACGGCACTGTTAGGATATGACATCGTGGTGGAATGCATTCAATATTGTTAGCGGAATAGCTACTATCAGCTTACGTCTGGAATACATCTGTTTTCCTTGCATGTCCTTAAGAATTTTTATTTCTTTCAGAGATAATGAGTGAGCAGGCCTAAGCTTAAACTGCCAGCTTATTCGAACGAGGATCTACAAAAAGCTCTGGAGGCTTGTTGAAAAAAAAGCGCTCCATACGAAAGGCATCAGTAATCTATGGAATTCCTCGGGTAACGCTGATGGATAAATTTCATGGTCACAGTCCCAAAAAACGAAAAATAGATCCAGAACCATACCTAATACAGAAAGAAGAAGAAGGATTAGCAAACTGGCTCCTTAATGTGAGCAAAAGGGCTTTCTACAGAAGAAATACGATCTTCTGAACAGTGTTAAAAAATTGTCGATTCAGAAAAACGCAAAACGCCGTTCAAAGACAATCAAGCTGGTGAAACCTGGCACTACACTTACTTGAGGAGAAACCCACACATTGTGTCCCTAAACTTTGAACAAGGCGCGGTACGCTCTAACCGAGGAAAACATTCGCTTGTGGTTTTAAGACCTTGAGAAATACTTGAAACAAACGGGACAATCTGATGTTCTAAATGATTCTGAGCGAATATTTAATGCTGAGTAATCCAGCTTTCAACTGTGTTACAAATCAGGAAAGGCGTTGGAGTCCAAAGCGTGGAAAAATATGTACGAGGTGAAGGGCAACGAGAAAGAAACATTAACACTGATTTGCACTTTTTCCGCAGCAGGAGAAATTGTATCCCCGATGGCCGTATATCTGTATATAAGACATCTTCAAAAGGACGTCATCAGTGCAGTTTCTTCATAGATTTTCATAGGCAGGTCAGGTCAGATAGCGGCTGGATGGGATGTGAAACACTACGAATGGATAGCAAACGGCTTCCTAAAATGGGTGAATAATCCCTCTATTAAGAAACCAGTCCTTCTGCTAATCGACGGCCACAAGACACTTGGCAATGGAAGTCAGCGAATTTTGTTCCAGCCATGCTATAGTACTCTACTGCCTTCCACCAAACAGCACACATATTCTTCAACCCTGCGACGTATCAGTGTTCAAATCGGTTTCGAGAGTTCTACATGGAAACTGAGTAAAATGTTACACGTGTCATTTCTGCACCACTAATTAAAAGAGTGATATACAAGGTAACAACACAATTAGTAATTAAAAACGAATTTAGAAGATGGGGTTTATACCCTTTCAACGCAGAGAAGACGAAGTATGTTTGGTGCTGCATTCCACTGAACCTTAAATGAATTTGGTGGTCCCTTTCTTGACAAAACTATCACATAATTAATTAATCTCAGCGACTACTGTGCGAAACTGCGAAGTCATACCTGAAAAACTAGTGATGTAACATCTACAGATGCTATTAGTTTGGTAAAGTTATGCTTTAGCCTTCATACTGTAATTAAAAACACATTAACCGAGTAGTGGTCGATGACTAAACAGTAGGCGGTCGAACATTAACGAAAAATGGTCGAACACTAAAAAAAATCAGTTACTGGTGTTTCTCCGACTAATATTACATAAATGGAATAAGTTATCTCAGTTTTTGATAAAGTATAGATAAAATATAGTTTTAGGAACACGTGTGAGCTACTTGCATCCTCCTCAGTTGTTCCATTGAGTGAAAAACGATTAAGGACCATAAGAAAATGAGTTAGGTGGTCGAGGACTGGCACATTTACCCTACATAAAGACGCTTATGTAAAGTCCAAATTCTGTTTAAGATTCTTAGCTATAATTCACGTGAATTTTTTTCTGTTCCTTTTCACTAACGTTCAATGTTAAGAAGAACGAAAGGGCAGACCTCGAGGACTACAGTTTGGGAAACACTGATGTAAGGCACGAATCGAGCTAAGATGTTACGAACGAAGAAGCTGTTCTATGCGGCCAACCAATCGCTTAATAATAATATGTATAATTACAGAACGTTTGATGCCAAATGAAAAGAATTTCTTGACATGGAAGTTTTGAGTTCTATTGGTAAGAGATAGCTCCGATATTCCTGAATAATGTCCAGTGACCATATCATTTGTTCCAATGATCCAAGACGAATCGTTCACAGTGGCAAAGCATATATTATTATTATTATTATTATTATTATTATTATTATTATTATTATTATTATTATTATTATTATTATTATTATTATTATTATTCAGCAAATATTTACATGAGGAAAACACGCAATATGCATTAATGGAATGCATTTAGATCCACTACAAACATTTTGAAGTGCAGTTCATATTTTCTTCTGTTTGGGATTTTTGGGGAACATAAGGAAATTTTCCTCCTTACTTGCTGTTTTCATTTCCTGCATATTTGAAAATGGAGGGAAAGAAAAAGAAAGTACATTCTTACTGTCTTCAGTTGTCAAATTTCTTGGACAAGCGTTTGTTACTTGCATTTCCCACTTTAAAGTACGTACAATATTGCATTTAATTAATGCATCACGTGATAATGACTTAACGTGATTGTTAATGCTTAGAAGTAACTTCATTTGAATCAACGCAAGATATTGTATTCTATGCAGTGACATATTTAAGGGAGTGGCTTCCAGGCTTAAGCACTCACCGAAATTTTATCGCAACTTTTTATTGTTTTATATATATTACAGAATTTTCAGGAATAAAGTTAGCAAAGCCAATCCCGAAACAAGCAACGTCCCCCAAAACAAAATCGTAAACACACCACTGATTCTATGAAACGGAAAACTCAACTAAAATTACACAGGAATATTATTTTATCCTTACGGTAGTGTTTGGTAAATTTATACGTATATATGTATAATGTATCAAACTTCTGTTCTACAAGCTATTATGGTTCAGGCCCCATGCAGGAAAAAAAGCTACTCTGAATAACTCCTGAGAGTATATACCTAAATTAAACAAATTATCACTAGTAGAAACATATAATTGTACACAGAAACTTCTTACTTTGTGTTAAGGAAATCATTTTATAACATATTAGCATTGAAAGATGCCTTCAACGCTAAAACTAAACTTCCAGAGGCGAGCCTTCGCACCTTCCCAACAATGCGTGCAATCCCAGCGATAATAGCTTCGCTCCCTGAGCAGCATAGCCCGTAAGCCTGTCTAGCAAGCTGGTGAGGCTCAAACGGAAGGGACTCCAAGTATTTCCAACCTACTATTTTGTTACCGAAAAAAAAACGAAATGTTGAAGTATTGACTTGATTTTATAAGAAACCAAACAGAAAGAGAATATATAGTAGAAAACAGGGTAGGCCCGGCCTCAGAGCCTCATAGTACGCTTCGCCACTGATCGTTCTCATCTGGCGTGTTCTCCAAAACAGTACTTGCTTTCAAACTGACACATAGGGCACGATGACCCAATGGTAGAGCGCTTACCTCTGGTGCATGACGTCTCTGGTCCGATCCCTGGCCAAGTAAGTTTGTGGTGGACAATATCGTGTCCGTGGGTTTTCTCGGGGTACTCCCGTTTACTCCCACATTGTGGTTCCACCAATTCTCCCGTCATAGTTCCCTTGCCTTAAACATCCGTCTCCCTTAGCTTAAAGGACATAAACGTGGGACGTTAAATTGCTAAACTGACTCAGTGGTAGTGATTATGACTTCAACAACTTCCCACTTTATGAGACATATTTTCTTGCCCTATTGATAAATATAAATGATTTGCAATTAGTATTTTTGTTTCTAATTTTAATTTTTAGGCTTTAATGAAATAAAAAATCCACGTAGAATGACAGCAGAAGTGAAAGATAAAGTCACAGACCTTTTGTTTAGTGTAGATGTAGTACAAAACTATTTTTATAAAAATAATATTTGTTTGTTAATGATGAATATTCGTAGTATCGGATTTGTGTACCGTAATACTTATCAGTATAGCATATCCTTTGTATTTTTTTAAAAAAGCTACGGTTTTATTACAGATTCCACAAGTAATAAATAAATAAATAAATAAATAAATAGCTTTGACATTGCCGCCTCAGTATCCATTCCTCCCCCCACTTTAAGAAATGGGGTTGGCTACGGGCCTGTTTCCACAACTCAGGAGCGGATCCAGGGGGAAAATCAGGGCGATCGCCCCCCCCCAGAAGAGGAAACTTTCTTATTATATATATTATAAATAAAACCCATCCTAAAGTTTGGAACCCTTAAAAGTAGCAGTATGATAACCCTCGGCCCCCCCTCAGAAGTCGGTCCTGGATCCGCCCCTGCCCCCACTGCCACTATGCTGGTCAAAGTAGACAGTGATTGACTTTTGTTATGTCACAAGGAGCGGAAATGAAACTAAATGTGACTCGACACTGGCTTGTATCCCCTCTCTCTCTTATCTACACCTTTGCATATAGCGGTCATAAAATTTTTAAATCATATTATTATTATTATTATTATTTTACGATTACAAGATTTTCTTTAATGTTGTCGCTTGAAAGTGAATCGAAAAAAAAAAAAGTCCGTAGTAAATCATTGGAGAAAAATATCCAAGATACCACTGATATAACTTACCCCAAGCAAGTACTTACTGATTTCACCGTTAGAGCGCGTATTTAGTTATATACTATTATAGACCAAAAGAGAATATCCACAGTCTGTAAATAGCTTCCATTGCATTTTCCTTTCTTTGTATTGTAAACAACTGGAAAGGTAACTGTTTATTTAACCTCACAGCCTTCATCCAAGTACAGATGCTCAAGCACACAAGATAAGATATTCCTTTTTTACGTAACACATCAAACACTACCGTTCACTCTATAGTCAGTCGCTGAAGAAATTTCTTAACGTCAGGCTGTTAAGTATTATGAGAAATGTCCTTAGTATTTTTCAATTATGACTGATAATAGTTCTATTTTATTCGCTAAATAATATACAGGGTGTTTCAAAACAATAACAACAACGTTTGGGAGACGATTTCTCATACCAAGGTAAGACAAAAAGTATAGACCAATCTGGGTGTACAAATGCTTCCTTTCGGAGTTATAGGCTGCCGAAAACATGAAAAAAATTAACTTTAAAGGTCCATAGCTCCAAAACTATGGGTCCTACCGTAGTTGGGTCAAGACTTCACTTAGGAACTAATATGTGCGCTGTCCAAAAATATATGTTTCAGAATCCTAAGGTACTCACGCAATAGTTTTTATAGAGGAAGTTTGGCTACGGGCATGCAATTTAAAGTACTCACCAACCTCTATAGAGATTGTTGCGGAAGTACCACAGGATTCTGAAACTTGCATATTTTGATAGAGCTTATACTAGTTCTTAAGTGGAGTCTTGACCCAACTACGGTAGGTCCCATAGTTTTGGAGCTATGGACCTTTAAAGTTCATGTTTTCGGCAGCCTATAACAACGAAAGGAAGCATTTGTGCACCCAGGTTGGTCTATACTTTTTGTCTTATCGTGGTGTCAGGAATCACTTCCCAAACGTAGGCATTGTGTTGAAACACCTTGTACACTTATTCTCAAAAGCAACCAAAATTTCCTAAGGAAAAGCATGGTCATATACTTTTTTAAAATACAACTTTATTTCAAATGCAACTTTAATCACTCTCAAAGTTCTCTAAATGTCCAAATAAAATCACGAGTTTTTTTTAAATTTTTATTTATTTTATTTTATTTATTCTTTACGAGGGAATTCAGGTGACTTCTATTGACTTGGCTGTTGTTTACTTTCGGGATCGTACTCATAGCACCATGAGTCGTCACCTGTGATGATTTTGTTGAAAAAATCTGGATCGTCTGTGACTACATCCTTCATTGCATGACAGGCTTCCATGTGACGAACCCTTTGCTCTTCGGTGAGAAGTCTGGGCACAAACTTAGCAGTCACTTGTCGTATTCCCAAGTCGTCGTGCAAAATGCGCTGAATGGAGCTCCAGGATAATCCCGATAAGTCATTGACCAACTTCGTAGATAAAATCGTCGATTGTTCTGCATCCATCTTCCTAATGAGATCACGGATTTTGGCGATGTTACCCTCGGTTCGTGCACAATGAAGGACCGGAACGGAGCTGATCTTCAATGATCATTTCCCTCCTTGTAAACCGAGTAAAGCATTCGGACGGTTACGTTTTACTGAGAGCGAGTTCTTTGTAAACTGTTTATCATCACAACAGTCTCTGCTGCGTTCTTGCCGAGTAAATACAGAATTTCACGTTACTCGTGAAAATCTGCCATTTCTTCGTGTCACTAATGCACTACACACACACACACAGAGAGAGAGAGAGAGAATTGCCAGAGAAACCACACGCGTCCTTGTCGGTTGACGCCACTTAGCATACCATACTGTCTCAGGAGAGGTATTCCCACAACACCCTAGTGCGTAACCTCGTACTACAAGTATATGATGTGCAGTAGTACGATTTACTATCCCGCTTATATTTGGGTCCCCCTCGTATATATATATATATATATATATATATATATATATATATATATATATATATATATATATATATATATATATATATATATATATATATATATATATATATATATATATATATATCGTAAGACGGGGTTACTTTGCACAAGATTTAAGTCATTTTAAAGAAAATCGCATGTAACTTACAAACGTAATGATTTAGAACACTGTATTTTAAACATATAATAGATATATAAGAAAAACATTATTGCAAGTTCATTAGTAAACATTCAGTATGACCGTAGTTATTGAAATATAAACTTTGGTGCAAAGTAACCCCATACCTGGGGTTACTTTGCACAACATACAAAAAAGTATGTTCAGGATACGAATATAACGTTTCTGTGCAATGTTTTCCCTTCAGTATTTATACATTTCACTTCCTACACAAAACTGTATGCAGTCTACAAATATTGATATTAGAATGATGGTACCGGTATCAGTACTTAGTTTGAATTATCGATATTTGTAAAGAAAATTATGCATTTTCTGTTACCGGCACAGGAGCCATTCTAATAGTTTAGCATATGTCCCACAAAAGTGCCAACTCAAGAACAGAAAAGTAATCCCCGTGAACTGATTTGCCTTGGTTATTCCTTATGTCCAAGAATATCATCCCAGCCGTAATTAGTGGAAGATTTACGGGATTTGAAACTTTCAGGCTGAAACTCACCCAAATTGCATGATTTCTTTCTTTCTTTTCTTTTTTTTTTAATCTAATGTTAGTCATTCCTATGCGTATAAGCTGCAACCCCCCTCCCAAAAAGGCTAGTAATTTCTAAAGAGAAAAAAACGAAGTCTTTTTCAGTGAAACCTCTCTCAAACTATTTTTCTGGATCCGCCACTGTTTATAATTTATTTTCCAACAAGAAATTCATTCCAACCTCTTCCTAAATAGGAAATTTACCTAAATTTAGAATGCAGGAGGTTCCAGTAATAATAATTTCCTAAGGGCTATTTTGAACCGGTGCAAAGTAACTCCGAGTAGAGGCTGAAAACGCCTACTCCCAGTTTTACTTTTTTATAACTTTAAAACGTTTCACATTTCAATTTTAATTATTGCATCAAAGTCCTATTATACACAGTAGTATCCTACGAAACTGACTTAACTTTGACAGAAAATCTTGTACCGTACGTGATATCTTTCAAATTTTGGTGGCCTTTACAGTGACTGCTTTCCATACCTCTACAACAATGAACCCTCCCGGTAATTAGAACTGATGTTAACCGCCAACATTATAGCCAAAATACAGTTAGACGTTCTATCTTACGATGCCAGTTGAAACTTCCTCTTTTCTGTTCATGGTTTTGCCGACAGAGGACTCTGTTTATTTCAAGAGTGAAATAACTCAAAACTCCTAATTATTTGGAAGAAGCATTTGAAAGTTATAAATGTGGTGAAAATAACTTGGCGCAAGAATGACACGAGTGCTCTCAAGCGTTCAGTTTTGGAAGCACATTGTGAAATTTTTGCTAGAGGTAGACATTAAGATTAGCTTTCATTTTCTGCCCATAAGTCGATAAGGGCGGTTTTTGAGTTATGTCACTCTTCAAATAAAAGGCAATACATACACACACACACACACTTATATATATATATATATATATATATATATATATATATATATATATATATATATATATATATATACCATTAAATAACTTCAGAAATCCTATTTTTGAAAGAGAAACGTCAATGTGTCACGATAATTCATAATAGTAAACATTTACGTTAACAGGTATCGTTGCCTGAAGCAATAGATGTCAGTAGTGCGCAGATAATTTGCAGATTTAAAAGTATTGTGAAGATTTAATTGCATTTTAAACTGTATTGTTTCAATTTAATTATTTGGAAATAGATAATAATGGTGCTGAACAGTGAACATAAACATTATTATCAACACAAGGATTGGGGTAACTATATGTAGATCTGGACTTTTTTTTAATGTAATTGCATGTTTATTTTTTGAGGAAATTAGAAAGAAAGTTAAGCGTAAAAAATTTGTAAGAATAAGTATACGTATTTATATGGATTGAGATTTGATTAACCCTCGTATGTATAGTGTGGATCTAATTTAACTCTAAGGCTCGTTTCAACTTTTTTTTTTTTTAATCGCTTTCACTAAGAGCTTCTGGAATTTTCTTTTTGTAAATATATTGCTTGAAGTTCCTTACCGGGAATAGAACCTGGGATATTGTGCACAAAAGACAGTCGCTCTAAGACCAAAGAATAACGTTGCCTGGAAAGAATCCTTAATATCAGAATATCATAGGTAAACACTAGCATTAATTCGAAGGATGTTATAAAATAGAGGATCTGCCCATAGTATCTTCATCCTATTAACACAATGAAGTCAAGAAAAAAAAAACCGAGCAGCTGCACGTCGGATTGGTTACTCTCGTTTCCGCCATTGTCTGATTGGCTACTTTCGTTCCCAACATGAATGTTGGTTCAAAACATTGCGTTCTTATTGGGTGGAGTGGGCAGAGTCAGGGTGGCGAAACTGTGCTGTATGGCTTCAAGATTTTGTCGTATAGGCACGTCATCTATTCTATAACATCCTTGATTGATCCGCACTCTTCCCCCAAAATGATTCCTATGGCATTAATCATTTGCTTTGGAAAGTAGAAGTGGAGATACCTGACTTGAAATCCCAAGAACAATAAAGACAATACTGTAAAACAGATTGGTCATCGTGAGTAGTAAATATTAGTTATCTTGGAAGAAAATAGAAACATAGTCATTGAGGTCTTGAGGATCTGTTTAGCCTTGAAATAGCAAATCTGTGAGCCAAGTAAGAAATTAAAACTTCACATTATAAGTAGCAGTGTGCTTTATTGGATTAGTTCACGGAGAAACATAGCTAGCGATAACTATCTCAATATTTATGAAAACAGAGAAATGGAAACACACTGTCAATCGCTCCAACGCAGGGGATAGGACACTGATGATATGCATGCACAAACGTACTATACGGTACAGGGTGAGTCAAAATGATGTTCCTGATTTCAAGAATTATATTTTTGCTTTCAATAACAGAGATACATTGTTATTAGTGTATGTATACAGAAATTACATCCACTAATTGATCAATTCAAAAACTTTTTGTCTAACATATTTTAAATGTTCAATATGCAATCCACGAGTTACACGACACACATCTAGTCTATAATCAAGTTCCTGCCAAATTCTTCCGAGCGTGTCAGGTTCGATATCGGCCATAGTTGCAGTGATGCGCTCACGCAATTCAACCATAGTTGTAGCAAGTGGCGGCACAAATGTGCGATCTTTGATTAAACCCTAGAGGAAGAAATCGCATAAGGTGAGGTCTGGGGATCTTCGTAGCCATTTCAAGCTCACTGAACGCTTTCTGCTCTCCTGTAGAAGCCATATTGCTCAATTCGACTAAACTGCCTCCTGGTTGACGTCTACGTAACTACGCCTATGCAACAGAAAGAGAAAAAACTTTTTGAGATTATAGTCCAGGAAAAATATGTTGGCAAGAAAAGCTCATTACTGTTCGAATAATAAATTAACGGAATCGAGAAAATCGTTTTCACTCACCCGATATACTCGTTGATTACGTAGATCATTACTTATAATAATGAAGGATCTTTATGTTGAAATCTCTATATCGATAGGAGTAAAGGATTGTGTGTATAGAGTTTATAGAGAGCATAACTCTTACTGCGGTATCTAAGAAAAATAATAACAGACTGCTGAAAAAAAATATGAAGAATAAAATATGTTACAAAGCAAAAGCATTGACAATTGGAACAAGTAAATTTACAAACTAAAAAATAGAGGAGAAATTGTAGAACTATTAGTGAAAATGAGATATCTTGACGAGAAGTGAAGGAATCACTGTAAAGAATTCTTTAGGAAGAAAGAAAAAAACGTGAATTTCGTGGATTCTTCTATTCTAATTAAACTATTCTAATTAAATTATTAACGTATAACGGAAAAGAAATAGAAAACATCGTCCAAATATTCGCCTCAAATTATTCAAATGTTCGTGCTTGGCTTAAAGCTTAGTCACTAAAAGCCTCCTTCAGCATTCAGTAAGTTTCAGCTTTAGTTTTCTTCAGTTTGAAACAAAACTTAATGCAGACCATTTTCTCTAACTGATTTGAAGTTCGCAACACAGCAGAATACGGTATATAATGAAACCAGCACAACAGTATGAACCAAACAGAAACTAGCAGGAGAAGTATATACAGCTATTGGTTTTAGCGAAATATTAAAGTTCCCTGGAATTTTGACCATCACCTCGTATATGTATAATTTCACTTGGTGTCCTCCATTCTTCTTCACGTACACATTTCGAAAGCTCTAAACGTTTTCCATTGCTTTCAAAAAATATCTATTTCTGCTGTAATATTGGTATCATATTGCTGTTTTTGATTCGAACTTTGTTTTTCAGAAACAGGTACTCTTGATAGCACACAAGCAAGCAATGACTAATTCTTATGTTATTTTTTGTACCTTCTTTTGTAGTGCTACTCTTAGTGCTTTTATGAACTACTGTCAGTCCTATGAATATATTCCTGGCGTAAGTACTTCCTCGTGGATATATGATTGACATTTGGCACGAGAGACTTACTACGATTCGTGGTGGATGGTCATGTGGTTCGAATTCTACGTTAAACTGTAGATCCTTGTCTCAATTACTCTCGCTGCTGAACGGTACGCTAAACTCAAATCCAACCCCAATACCAATTTCCAGTGTAATATTTTAACCCAATTTTAACGTGTTTCACCACAGTTGAGCTAATAGTATTGCTCAACTGCTGACGTCGTCGCACGAGCGTCCCCCATCCCTTTGTGGATTACATATAGACCTATTCACCAAAAAGAACCGGATTTAATGGTAAATCACTAAAATTGGCTCTTCCATTCAGATAAAAGAACTGACACCATAATGAAGAATGGCTCTGTATTTTAAATGGTGGAAATTCAAGTTTGGAAGACAAAATTCGTAAATCTTTCTTTTGTTATTACTATTATTATTGCTTTGTGTTTGTTTCTTTGTAGACACGGAGTCTCTCTCTCTCTCTCTCTTTGTGGGATAGCAACTTGATGCCTTCGATCCAGGGTTCATTCCCTCCTACATCAACATGACGAACGCATCCTTTTTCGGAAACGGTTATGGAAACCTGTTTCTTTCTTCTGTTTCATGAATAATGATATTACTTCATCTTCTGCGATCTTTTTGCTCTCTATATATACACACACATGCATATGAACTATATTCAAACAATACAAACATACATGTATATGTAAAATAAACGTTTACATAGCATAGCTGGGCACTTACAAGAAAAGGCAAATACCTAGGTATACTTTATTGGCCACTTGTTTGTCCCAGTGGCTGTCAATATTGAAGTTATTCTTAGAGATACTGTATTCTTCAAATAAAATTGTAACAGAGCCTGATGGTGTAGTATGGTCGCTAAGAACTCTGCCTACAAACTCCTTCCATCGGGTTCAATCTCCGGTGAGGGCGGGATTTATTCTCTTGTTCTACCCTAGTCTGTATACAATTTAGTTCATTCAGTTTCTGTGGTCTCTGCCAAAGGTGGACATTGTACCCAACCCATTATAGCCCTCACTTTAAGTTGTACTCTCGCCTACGCACTCACTCGCCCTCAAAATGTAATCTCGTCCTTAATATTATATAGTCACCCTCACCGTCACCCTCAAAAGATAACTACCCTGATCATAGCTTTCAATAACCCTCGTCCTCAAAATGTATACTAGCACTCATCCTCTCCCTAAAAATATGTATCCGCTCTCTCTCTCAATAGCCCTCAAAATGTGTTCATTCTCATCTTCAATATGTGCATCTGTTCGCCCTCATTAGCCTTCAAAATGTTTTACTCTCGCTCTCAAAATATGTGTCCGTCCTCATCGTCACTGGCCTTCAAAGTGTTTATACTCTCGCTCTCAAAATATGTGTCCGTCCTCGCCGTCACTGACCTTCAATTATACTCTCGCTCTCAAAATATGTGTCCGTCCTCGCCGTCACTAGTCTTCAAAATGTTTTTACTCTCGCTCTCAAAATATGTGTCCGTCCTCGCCGTCACTGGCCTTCAAAGTGTTTATACTCTCGCTCTCAAAATATGTGTCCGCCCTCGCCGTCACTAGTCTTCAAAATGTTTTCACTCTCGCTCTCAAAATATGTGTCCGTCCTCGCCGTCACTGGTCTTCAAACTGTTTATACTCTCGCTCTCAAAATATGCGTCCGTCCTCGCCGTCACTGGCTTTCAAAGTGTTTATACTCTCGCTCTCAAAATATATGCCCGCTCTCGCCGTCACTAGTCTTCAAAATGTTTTTACTCTCGCTCTCAAAATATGTGTCCGTCCTCGCCGTCACTAGTCTTCAAAATGTTTTTACTCTCGCTCTCAAAATATGTGTCCGCCCTCGCCGTCACTGGCCTTCAAAGTGTTTGTACTCTCGGTCTCAAAATATGTGTCCGCCCTCGCCGTCACTGGTCTTCAAAGTGTTTATACTCTCGCTCTCAAAATATGTGTCCGTCCTCGCCGTCACTGGCCTTCAAAGTGTTTATACTCTCGCTCTCAAAATATGTGTCCGCCCTCGCCGTCACTAGTCTTCAAAATGTTTTTACTCTCGCTCTCAAAATATGTGTCCGTCCTCGCCGTCACTGGTCTTCAAAGTGTTTATACTCTCGCTCACAAAATATGTGTCCGTCCTCGCCGTCACTGGCTTTCAAAGTGTTTATACTCTCGCTCTCAAAATATATGCCCGCTCTCGCCGTCACTAGTCTTCAAAATGTTTTTACTCTCGCTCTCAAAATATGTGTCCGTCCTCGCCGTCACTAGTCTTCAAAATGTTTTTACTCTCGCTCTCAAAATATGTGTCCGCCCTCGCCGTCACTGGCCTTCAAAGTGTTTGTACTCTCGGTCTCAAAATATGTGTCCGTCCTCGCCGTCACTAGTCTTCAAAATGTTTTTACTCTCGCTCTCAAAATATGTGTCCGTCCTCGCCGTCACTGGCCTTCAAAGTGTTTATACTCTCGCTCTCAAAATATGTGTCCGCCCTCGCCGTCACTAGTCTTCAAAATGTTTTTACTCTCGCTCTCAAAATATGTGTCCGTCCTCGCCGTCACTGGTCTTCAAAGTGTTTATACTCTCGCTCTCAAAATATGTGTCCGTCCTCGCCGTCACTGGCTTTTAAAGTGTTTATACTCTCGCTCTCAAAATATATGCCCGCTCTCGCCGTCACTAGTCTTCAAAATGTTTTTACTCTCGCTCTCAAAATATGTGTCCGCCCTCGCCGTCACTGGCCTTCAAAGTGTTTGTACTCTCGGTCTCAAAATATGTGTCCGTCCTCGCCGTCACTGGTCTTCAAACTGTTTATACTCTTGCTCTCAAAATATGTGTCCGCCCTCGTTGTCACCAGCCTTCAAAATGTTTTTACTCTCGCTCTCAAAATATGTGTCCGTCCTCGCCGTCACTGGCCTTCAAAATGTTTTTACTCCCGCTCTCAAAATATCTCTGCCCTCGCCGTCACTAGTCTTCAAAATGTTTTTACTCTCGCTCTCAAAATATGTGTCCGCCTTCGCCGTCACTAGCCTTCAAAATGTTTTTACTCTCGCTCTCAAAATGTGTCCAGCCTTACCATCATCCTCAAAATATGTATTTAAAGTTTAGTTCTAGATTCAATGATGTCTCACTGCTAGATCGCTCACATCTAGTGCGAGAGATCCCTAGTTCAATTCCCAGCCATGTAAGTTTATAATGAATCTCATCTTATCCATGAGTTTTCTGGGGTTTCTCTCATTTCCTTCCACCAATTATTTCTCGAACATTCGCTTTCATTAAGCGCCCATCTCCTTTAGCTTACAAGTTATAATCGTGGGACGTGAAACTCAAAGATTTCATTTCATTTCAAAATATGCATCCATCCTCGATCTATCACTCGCCCTCAAAATATGTGTCTCCCGTCACTCTTAAAATGTGTTTTCGTTCTCGGTCGCACTTACCCTTAAAATGCATTATCGCATTCGGCCTAATCTTCACTTACTAAATGAGAGGGAATGAGGCTAAGAACAGCCCTCATGAAGGCTTTCACTCATTTTTCATCATCACCGTCTCCTTTAGCCTATCCGGGATAAACGTGGGACGTAAAACTCAAAGAGTTCATTTCATTTTCCAAATGTTCCGGTGTCCGGTGTGTTAATAACATTTGTGCGATAATTGTTTTTAAAATTCCGCTGTTACTAGTCATAGATACTTGCCTGATAGGAATAATCTATTCTGTCACATTTGTGGTGGATGTTGACCTATTATACAGGGTGTTTCAAAACAACACCGACAACGCTTGAGAGGTGATTCCTGACACCAAAATAAGACGAAAAGTATAGACTAACCTGGGTGGAAAATGTTTTCTTTTGTAGTTATAGGCCGCCGAAAACATGAAAAAATAAAGTTTAAAGTTCCACAGCTCCAAAACTATGGAACCTAATGTAGTCGGGTCAAGACTTTATTTAGGAACTAGTATGTGCCCTATTCAAATATCCTTTTTTTCAGAATCCTGCGCAATAATTTTTATAGAGGTAGTTGATGAGTACTTCAAATTATATGGCCGTAGCCAAACTACCTCTATAAAAATTGTTGCGTGAGTACCTTAAAATTCTGAAATATGTATTTTTGGATAGTGCACATATTATACCCTGGCCGGTGAACGATGATTTCTGACAGCTTTGCACAAGGCCACGGCGAGCGAGCAGATGACAGCAGGTCAACCAACCTAAGGCTCAGAATCTGTCGCGTCTCCATGGTAACCACTGCACATTGCCAAACTTTCACTAACCCCTTCCCAACCTCAACGAGGAAGCAGACGATTCTCCCCTTGCGCAAGAAGCACATGGCAATACCGCACTCTCCAGTCGTCCTCGCGAGCTGAGCTGTCAGAAATCATCGTTCGTCGGCCAGGTTATAGTTCCTAAGTGAAGTCTAGACCCAACTACGGTAAGTCCCATAGTTTTGAAGCTATGAACCTTTAAAGTTCATCTTTTTTTCATGTTATTGACAGCCTATAACTCATAAATGAAGCATTTGTGTACCCAGGTTGGTCTATACTTTTTGTTTTTTCTTGGTGTCAGGAATCACCTTCCAAGCTTTGACGGTGTTGTTTTGAAACACCCTGTATATTTATTTATTTGACGTTTAAGCAAGAAGCAAATCTATATATATAAAAGAGAACGTACAAAATTTTGTCCGCTCATCACGCTAATACGGCTGAACCAATTTCTTTCATTTTTGGGGGGTTATTAGGATTTGGACCCTAGATGGTTTTTATCATATCACTTTAATTTTTAATTACCAGTGTCTTGAGATAATTGACCATTCAAGTGTCCATAACGTACAAATCCTTTGTTATTAGTTCATCATAGGTAAAAATAAACGTATTTATATGCAACCCGCATGACCGTGTCACTCGGCGGGTTAACATAAATGACAGGCGATATACAGCGGAAAATAGCTTGAATCTTCTGTTTAAAATTTTTTAATTGATTTGCTTATTTTTACAGACACTTTTACAATATGCCAGCACCGGGATGACCGCAGCGAAGCGGGGCGGGTTAACATAAATGACAGGCGATATAATGTTAAGATTTACTGCAATCTTCTATGGTTTTTATCATATCACTTGAAAGCGAAAAAGTAAAAATTATCTAAGTAACAAAGTTTATTGCGTTCCGGGGTGACCGCAGCGAAGCGGGGTGAACGCTGCTAGTACATAACTATACATTTTCGTAAACTATACATTTTTTTTTTTTTTTTGGTTCAGAAAGATGGGAGCCCTAGCCAGGTTGTATTTGCAAAATATTTGTCCATGAACTGATAATCGTTTTCAACTCGTTTTCTATAATGTTTAAATTTGAAAGCCTAACACTATGACGTCATAAACTGAGCATGATAGCCACGCTGCGTACGAAATTTCTAGTCTATAAGAGAAATTTGGAAAAAAGCAGTTATTATTTTTTTAAAGTTATTATTTGGTTTATTTGCTATTTTTTTAAAATAATCTTCATTGTCTTGAAGTATTATTTACTAAAATTCAAAAAAGGAGATGAGCTTAGACGTTCCAAAAAGATATGTTTTGAGAAAATAAAACATAATTTTGTTACGTACGTACCTTGGTATACTGAACTAAATTGTATTTTACGCCATAATTGGAGAAATGATTTAATAACACGATAAGTTGATTTTTTTTTCTTTGAAATCGTATAGATAATTTCAGTTTGAATGTTGAAAAAGTATTCTTCGAATGTTGAAAAAGTAGAAGAACTGTGCTCCGTTTAAAAGCCTAGTCAGTGAGTGATCTGATAAAGAGAATTACAGTATATGACGCATGCAAAGATTAATATCCTTGTTGGTAACTATAAAGTATTTGTTAGACCTTGAAACACATACAAAAGTATACGTCCTGCTATTGTGTAGGTCAATGTTCTATCAGAAGTATAGCGCTACATCAACGTTTATAATCTGTGACCAAGATAACAAGATGGATGTGAGCAAAAGGGGTTTTATTGCATTCAAAGACTTCTGTTTCTTCAGTTGTGTTTTTTTGTTCTCAAAGCAACAAACAATTTGCTGACGCTATTTCTGCACAAAAAAAAAAAAAACTTGGAAATCTTAACGGTATTTTTTGTTTTACTAATTCCCAAAGTAATTAAGTATTATTTACTCATATGCCTTTTTTCATTAAAAGTCACTCAATTCCCGTTATTACAATCATTAGTGTTCCCTAGGAGACGAGACATTTCTCGTCTCATTTTGAAAACGAGTCAAGAAATACGTTCTAAAATTCGAAACGAGATAAAATGAGATATTTCAGTTTGAGCTTCACAAAATTTCGTTACTGAGTAAAGTTCTCAAAAATAACTTCAGATTCGTATTTCTGATGAAATTCTAGCCTAAAATCATGTGTCACACGTTTCCTATCCCATTTGAAATATTTGGACCTGAATTCAAATGGCGGAGTTTAAGATGGCGGCCATGACGCTATATGGCACTATCTGGTGCACCCCCTCTTTGGTTACCCACATCCAAAGTTTCGTTATCTTTGCTCAAGCCATTTCACAAATAAAAGGGTGGTGCTAGACTTTTGCCACACCCTGTATTACCCACTGGAATAGAACGTATGTGACTTCTCTCCTCCTGCACACAGAAAAATCCGTTCTTCGAACAATGGTATATTGTACAAATATACGGTATTCTCTTGCTTACTATAGAAATCAGTACGGAGCATACGTTATCCGCATGCTACATTGGCACTGCCCTTAGGTATTACGTCATGCCGTTGCAGGATGTCTGACATCTGACAGTTTTTCCGTATATCACATGCATATACTTATGTTACCTTCGTCAGCTATATGTTATATACGTCCATTTCTATGTGAGATCCTGACCGCCTACATTGTTTCATACGGAAAGTACGTATAGATGGAACTCTTATACAGAAAATATTGTAAAACATGCGTTTTCAGTTATATGTCTGCTGTACGTTGTCCAAAAACTACAGGAATTACGCATGTAACCTATCTTTTTAAGTACACCACCTACATTTTTTTTCTCAGTCTGTGTCCAGGGACGTATGCAGGAATTTATTTCGAGAGGTTCAAAACATTTTGCGGGGTCCAAATTCGATATTACGATAAATTATATTAAAATTTGTAAAATTACCCCTAATATTTTTTTAAAGTTAGAAAAAAATCAGGATTTCGGGGGTCTGGGTCTCCAGGACCCAGCTTTTGCATACATTCGTGCCTACTTCAATACCCTATTGCAGTAGTTCTCAACCGATGTGTCGCGACACACTGGTGTGTCACGCAGTCCCCTAAGGTGTGTCGCGAAATTTTAGGATATAAAAATCATGAAGAATTTACTAACAATTAATTAAAATCGAGACAGTCTGTACCAATCAACACCTCTAGCGGTGGCAATAATGCTCAGTGTTATATAGATTTATTATAAAAACTAATTGGTTTCACTATTATAATTTATATTATTAATATTATTATTATTATTATTATTATTATTATTATTATTATTATTATTATTATTAAGAAGAAGAAGAAGAAGAAGAAGAAGAAGTGTGTCGCGACGTCTGACGTTCATAAAGTATGTCGTCAGTCAAAAAAGGTTGAGAACCACTGCCGTATTTGGTATTATAATAGAAACATAGTTTGTACGCAAATAAAATCAACTTTTCCCATCGAAAGTCAAGTTCTACGGGCAACATTGTTCAAGGGGAAAATATAGATCCCTGGTGGCAAAGGGCAGTTGGCTAACCTTCTGTAACGGAGGCAATATTTAACTCGTTGACTGTCCGCAAATGTCCGCTGATTCTCTTTCATCAGTTTTATTTTTAGACAAGAAAAGTTGATTTAGGTTGTAATTCCAAGCAACACAACAGTCTAAAGACTCTGTAATTTTAACATTCACAATAAATTACAAAGTTACAGAACAAAGCGCTACCTCATTTGGTGCCGCACTTATCGTCACACCAATGGTTCAATCTGCCAATGCCAGCCAATGGGCCGGACTCGGCCCGACAAAGCAAATATCACTTCGGGCTCGGGCTGTAAATTTTTAAATATACAACAATATTTCTCGGGTCTTTTCGGGCCTAACTTTCTAAATATATTGTACAACGATATACATATAGCACCGTTCTTTCTGGAGAACTTTTAAAGCACAGCTGCAAAATTAAATCTCTAATGGTTGTAAACAAAAATACAATTTTGCGTTAATTATTAAGTTTCCGGTATTCGAGCTTATTTCGGGCTCATTTGGTTATCACATGAGCTCGGGCCGGGCTCGGGCTTAAGTGCTAAAACATATTTCGGACTCGGGTCAGGCCTCACTTTGTAAACTTACGGGCCAGGCCTCGGCTAAAAATTCCGGCCCGTGCAGACCTCTAGCCAGTGGTCTAAATCAGTGCTATTCAACCTTTTTTCTCGTATACCCCTGGATACAGTTCGCTATCCAATTGTGTACCCCTGAAGCTGTTTAAAAGAAATTAAATCGAAATGAATTTATAAAACTTAATATACATGGTTTGTTTGTTAAAAGGGGGACAAATAGATATCCAACAAAAGGACAATCAGTGTGCCAATTAAAATACTATTTACAGGGGATAGACGGCACATCCGAAAAAATTAACGTGAGAAATTTCAAAATTTTCTTCAACTATGATCATTCAATAAATATTGGAAATAATGCTTATTTTAGGATTACGTACCCCCCAGAAACATCGCGTACCCCCGGTTGAATAGCACTGGTCTAAATCAGTCATCTCCCAACTGGTTAATGCATGACGTAGCAGCACACGCTTTACGATTGGGAGAGAGGCAGAGCGAACAGGTAGAGTAAGTGAGGGGGAAATAACAGGGTAGCGAGAGGGAATAAAGCAACCGTTGGCAGTGTACTAGTAGTTGTCCATCCACGAATAGCGTATCTAAAAAAAAAAAAAAAAAACATCGACGTCCTTGTTTGCTGGTCACCACATACCGTGTTTTACCAACCCCAGGTATTCTCTCTCTCTCTCTCTCTCTGCTCCTTGCTCTCTGTCTGTGGTTTGCTGAGAATAATTGCAGCAAATGGTGATATCTTAGAGAATCTAATTGGAAATGGCTGGACTAAGTGGAGTCGTAAGACCAGAAGTATCCTGGGAGAAGGTATCAGCGTTTCCAGACATCCAAGTTGGCTAAATTCATAATGATTGATGTAGGAACTTTAATATTAGTCCCAAGCACTGTCAGAGTGACTTTAACGCACGGCGAGAAACAACGGGAAACTACCACACTGTTTTACTTAGTTTGACAACAAAAAGAAGCAAACTCAATATATACACAGAATGGTCTTTGGTAGGTTAAAAAAATAGTTTAAAAGATAAAATACCCTCTCATTTGGACATCCGGGATGGAGGTGTCTAGGGAAATACTATCTCACAAGAGAGTTTCGATGTGGAGAAGGTAGGTGCAAAATTCATTCTCAATCGCTTCATTACAGACATTTTAGTAAGGTTTCTAGTTCTCATTACGCAGTAACAAAAAAAAAAATCTCAATTCAACACAACGGCTCTGTTAACCCGAGTTTTTTTTTTTTTTTTTTTTTTGACAGAAACCTATGCTATTTGCACTCCATCGTGGGGGTTAACTAAGATAGGAAAATACATTTTGTATTTTAGTCGTGACGTTAACAAATTACCATGTTGTCGACGTAATCTCGCCAATCAATCAATCAATCAATCAATCAATATTTTATTCAGATGATGGAGCAGCAGGTGTATCTTAATTATTTTCAGTTGTTTTGGAAATGTTTTGGTGATCTATTCCATGCCTCACTAATTAAGTGAAGGATATGATATTTGGCAGATCTCAAAGTCTTAAGAAATATTCTATATTATTTATGAGGGACAAATGTTTTAACTTCATTTCTGAGTTTTGTTTATAAATATAAAGGTAACCAAGAAAGTTCTGTCGCTTTTTGTGGAGGTCTGTGTTCATTCGCCCTCACACCGTGAGTTGAATGCGAATGGTGATAAGGCGAAGGTGAGTTGTTGGTGTGGGTACATCCAACATACTACTTGGTTGTGGCAGTTTAGTTACACTGTGAACTTGCGTAAGGACAGAGTGAACATGGGACCTCCACAGAGCGTCATAAGGGCATGTGTGCTGTACGAGCTCAAGCTGGTGTCAAATGCCGCTGCAGAGGGGCGGAAGATATGCCAGGTCTTTGGTGAGGGGTTGTAACTACGTGGACAGTGCAGTGATGGTTTAACAAGTTTAAGGACGGTGACGAAACACTCCAAGACACACTACGTGCCAGAAGGGCAACGCGAGCAAACACCTGTGTTTCTTTGTTGTCTCGTTTGAGGAAGGAGCCATTTCAGGATAGAGTGTTGACATGTAATGACAAGTGGATCCTGTAAGAAGCTCTACGGCGCCGTCATCATTGGTTAGCATCCCATTGTCGTGGCTAAAATTTCGACCAAACTTTTTGCGGTGTTTTTGCAAACACCCTGTACTCCACGACAAATTTCTCCCTTGTATAACCTATAAGAAATTGTGTAAATCAATTGTTATGTGAATATCGTCCAGATCTATTCCCAAACTTCTTCACTTACTAACCTAGAGGAACAACTTTATTTCTTAAAAACTCTTGTAAGCCGATAGGTATTCAGAGCTGTCTGTCGCATCTCCGCTCCAGACACCCTTCCCAATTCTAGCAACCAACTACGAGACGATAAGATTATTCTTTTTTTTTTCTCTCTCTCTCTTTTCCCCTTTAAAACAACTTCGCTGTTTTCCGGTGAATCATCAGTCTGATATTAATGTTACCAAACCCTCTTAGAGTCTTAGTTCTGATATGACTCCTTATTCTATATTTAGCGCTGACTTCATACTTTCGCAGCTGCTAGATTGACCCTTGAACCGATTATTAGTAAGGGACTTGTGTCACCCTTTCCTTGTATAATGTTGTGTAATTTTAACTGGTTTTAGTTGGAACCCATATCTGTATTTTTTTTCTTTTTTTTTGTGAAGGTGTGTGCGTTCTGGAAACTCTATACGATATCAGAAATGTCGCGCGCTTATCATAAGTAGTATGATATCACCTCTAGCCAATCAGAATTCACCAAGTGTTCCGAACCATTACATCATTTACATCCAACCAGATTCTAAAGAATTTTTTCTAAACGATTGCACAATCTGTCGTAACATTGAGTCATCCTAGATACACACATAAAACCTCGAGGATGATCTTTCGGTTGGTCAATTACCACCAAGCAGTCGAAGAGCACATAGTCCGTGCTTCTCTCTCTCTCCCCTCGTGGGGGGGGCCGTCCTCTGCACTCTTCGCAGAGAGAGACTGTCACTAATTTATTGGTAACCTAGTTTAATTTTCCTAGTGCAGTATAGTGAAATTCATTTCTAGTGAAGTTATAAAACGCCAACCAGTGCTGTGTTTAGTATCCGGCGTGATGACCGTTTCCACGCCAAGTCTTGTGAGTAAGTACTGTCTCTTTACTAGCTCTCCCAGAGAGCCATCGTACCCTTACTCCGTACTTAAATTCTTCTGTAGACTAAGTTAATTACTTCGCCCTAATTTCGTGGAATTGTTTCCTGGACGTAACACCTGTACCTCCTAATTATGGATCTTTGGAAACCTGTAACTGAATCTTGATTAGTAATTCATAGTGATCCTATTTACTGTTTGATATTAAGGTCTGTAAATAAACTGAACTCTTTAATAATAAATAACTCGCAACATAATCCTACTGCTTCCACATTATTATTACTATACAGACCTAATGACATTCCCAATCTCTCTCTCTTAACTATCGAGAGACGCCTCCGCTAAGATCACGCACTGCGATTAAGTGGTAAGTCACCTTACAGTGGATCGTCGTGAGAGTAAATCTACCAATATTCTAGATCCCTTTTCTGTCAGTTCTTGGGGACTCCTGTCCCCCTCTCAAGGGACTACCATTGGACCTGGTAAGTCAAGATCCTGTCTCGACAGAGATATCAGATGCCGACCTCCTCTCTGAAGCCATCCACAGGTAAGAGTAACATCTTTTCAGCCAATCCGCTCGGGCTATCAACTACCGCTACTAGTTTGCCAACTCCAAGAGATTAATGTAGTGAAGGAGTTAATTGCGTCATCTGTGATTAAATTGTGTAATCTGATTTGCAGTAGTGTTGTGTGTCGCCAGTGCATAGTGTAAGAGGGCTTTGGTAGGAAAGTGCCTCTTAGTGTAATTCATGTGTTCCTTACTCGTTTGTTCATCTCAACGAACCGACTTCCCATCCTTGCGGCTTTTCAATATGTTAATTGTAATGTATTAATTCATTTAACCAAGGGGAGTCGCTTCCTCAATCGGCTTAATATTTAGTATATAAATGAATATTCTTAAGCCCTAGTAAATTACTTGATTGAATTAAAATGATCTTTGGTTCTAGTCGTTTGGTCGTTCAACTAATCTAATTGCTGTAACTGCCCATTTGCTTGAACCCTGTCAATACTAACGAGGCGCACTTTTACTTTATGGTTTAGTCCGCCCCTCGTGATGTCATCACTGATATCGGGATGTGTTTGACCTCCCTCTCTCTTTTGATGTACAAACCTAGAAGTGTTTCTATTAGTCCCTTGTGTGCCCAATACTTAAATTATAGATATTATTATGTATTTCATTAACTATTAATGTGTCTAAGTAGACATCACGGCGGACAGTTCAATACTAAATATCTTTCTGTAAAATTGTAATATAACCCCTGCCGGGTTAATGAGTTATTGCGCCTCCCTCTCTCTGTTTGATGTACAAATCTGTAAGTGATTCTATTAGTCACTTGTGTTGCCAGACCTTAATTATAGATGTTCTTCTATGTATTTCATTAACTATTAATGTGACTAAGTAAACATCACGACGGACAGTTAAGTACTAAGTATCTTTTTTGTGATATTGTAATATAACCTCTGTCGGATTAATGATTTATTGTGCCACTCTTGGGTTGAACGACCCCTTCTCGTGCTGAGACCGTCGTCTCAGACTTAATATCACAAATCACACAGCTCCCTGTCCAGACCACTGCTATCGGTGTGATCCAGAGAACCATTATTTATTCGTATTAATCGTGTTTATTGCTTTGACACTGTTCCGGGAACCTCGTAAGATGTTGTGAAATTGAGGAAGCGACTATTTGACGAGCTTTTGTCTTTTCGCAAGGATAGGAGTAGCTTTATTAACATCAGAACTTTATCAGAAAAGTCCTACCGGTGGTTTCGCTTGAACTCGAACCCCTGACGAGTTCTCGCGGCACTACATAAATGGTGCTCAGCAGTGAGATTCGATTATTAGCTCGTCATCTAATAATGTGTTAATTGGTATTGTTTTATATAATCCTATGTTGCGTTTGTAAATGACAAAGCAGGAGTTATTTATATTATTACTTTCATTGTGTTATATTGTTTGCTTAAAGTCACATCTATATTCTAGATGAGTAACGTATAATTTAATGTTTAAATTGTGTTAATTGAAATGACAGGTTTCCTATTAAGTTGCTCGAAATTTAAATCTAAATGTAAACATTTTGTGTTGATGTGTTGCGTTGGGCAAATGCCCCCTTCTACCCTGAAAGTTTAGCTATCATTTTGCTTGTTCTAGAGAAGTCAATGAGGGAAGGAAAAAGAAACAGTCCATATATCAAAAGAATAGTTCGTTCCTTTTTCTTCAACACAGAGAGAAAACATCTGTTCTCTGTTAGTTTCCCCAGCTGGGCAAAACAAAAAAAATATATATATCTATATATTTTGTGAAAAGAAAAAGCGAGAAAAAGGAAATGTGTTGGTTAGCATTCCTCGGTTGTGTACTGCCTTAGTATTCAAAAAAAACTGTAGGGAAAAATATCAACACAATACCTTGAGAAGGTTTAAGGCGCCAAATACGGAACAGATACTTTCTTCTTCACCTATCGAGATGAAAGCTATTCCGTTCTGTATTCAAAGCTTCTCAACGTATTCTGAGTTCGATTCTTGCAATGGATTTTCGCGAGGTTCATTTCAAGAATCATCAGTCGTAAGGCTGGTGTAGGAACTCCAAGTATTCAAATTCTGCTTGTGTAATTAATGTACAAGTCAGTCAAAACAAACATCATTGAAATTTTGAAATTTATTTTGAAATTTTCATTCTGTGAGTCCTTATACTCACGCGTTGTTAGTTCTTTGATTGTGGGTAAATTCTTGATCTTTCCCCGACTGGCTTCTCAGCGTTAGTGGTAAATTAAATATTATGTTAGGTGCTAAAGAGATTCCTTACACGAACTATACGAACTAAAGCCTTAATATGTTTCGTTTCTCAGTAAAAGTTCATAATGAGATTCATTATTGTGATTTTGAAGTTTTCAAATTATTTTAAATTCTCTTGGAGGCCAATTTAATTTTATTGTTTATGAATGGACGCGCTTTTTGTTAATTATGAGAGGATTAAGTATACCAAGATTGAAAGTTTAAAAGGGCAATAAATTCAGTTAGTAATTTGTTTTAAGTAGAGACCATTCTTAATAAGTTGTTGTAATATTAATCCTAACTCGTTATTTTATTATTTTAAGTCGTGTTTGAATAAAGACAACACTAATGTGGGACACCCCTGAAGTATAGTACCCTGTATTCAAAAACCGCGAGATCCCTTGTATTTTGATTAAATGATAAGAGCGTAAAGTATTAGGATATGCGTTATTGCTTTTGAAGTCCCTGGCATCAAAGTTTTGTAATTTGAATAAAGCTCTTGTAAATTTTAATTGCCAGTGTAAGGCTGTTTTATTAAGGAAGAAATATGTGAACTTAATGTAGTAGAAAGATTAATCCTAATAATTCCGTTTGTGCTTAGCTATTGTTATTAATTAAGGAGACGTTTAAATAATTTATTAGTAGACATTATTAATCAATGAATCTTTTCTTATTCATTATGTTAGAAGTTGAATTATCTATAAATTTATCACTTTCCGGTCACGATAAATTCGACCGTAGTCATTGTGTTAATAATTTCATTTGTTCAGGACGTAAAACCGTGCTCTGTAGTATTGTTATTAATTTTGCTATTCCTTGCCGAGCGCTAATGCCTCGAGTTGTGTAATTATTTTGTAAATTTTAGCGAGCTATCTAATTTTGGAACGTGTCGTTGGGAGACACCCTGTCGGAAAATATTGAGACAGTGATCATACCTCTCCCTTGTTCCAGTAATAATTCATGGAGTATAGATTAGGTTAGGATGTGTCAATTCCCTTTCCTAAAAGGAGTACCAATTCCATCAAACGTGATAATTAACTATAATTATCAGCCCCAAAGCGTACATTGGTCGTCCAGAGAATTGCCGCCTGTTTCTATCGCTTGTATTAGCTGAGAACCGCGCAATCTCTGATGATTATACTCCGTTGAATCGATCTTATTGTACCAATTCCATCAAACGTGATAATTAACTATAATTATCAGCCCCAAAGCGTAAATTGGTCGTTTCAGAAAATTGCCGCTTGTTTCTATCGCTTGTATTAGCTGAGAATCGCGCAATCTCTGATGTGGATCCTCTGTTATATCGACCTTATTGTATAATGGTGCGTCCGCGTAATTGTAAGGATGTTAAGCCGGATCTTTGAGAAGGCTTACCCCCTTAAAGGTACGGGACCCTCCTATTACATCCCAGGTCGACATGGATCCCCTAGGTCCCGAAGCTGTTTATTATCGTTCTGTTTACTAACGAACGACCAGAGAATGTTTGGTTCTTTCGGAAGGAAGCCCAGTGTTTCGTTCGAAAGACACCCTATGGTGTTAAAGTTTTAATTATGTGCTTTTCGAGATGGTAATGATATGTATGGAAGCTAATGTTGTATTTAAATGGTCATAAATGTTCTTGCTCGCGAGTGCCTAATCTAATCAAAGGTGCGTTTGTGTAAGACCTAATCCTTTTGAGCACTCTTGCTCCCTAATGAGTCCAAGCACGAGTCCTTAAGAAAACCTAAGGTTGTCCGAAGAGATAATTAAATTCGCTTGTTCAATGTATCAAGTATTGTTATGTTTTCTAGCTTCCGAGTAAATTAGTGATGTTATAATATCATGAGTAAAAGAAATGCTTTTGCAAGTCCAGGAATCGAGTTATTTTCTAGAATGAAATCCTTATCGGGCCTAAATGTCAGATACAGCCGCCCTGTTTAGTAAATAAGTGCATTATTGATCATTTTGTAATTGTGTAATTGCATATAAACTCTTTCTTGTCTCCTATTTGAAATGATAAATCGTTCTTTTGTGCATCTAGATATCCCAAAAGGTCTCTAAAATGTAAATATGCGGTTAAATTCCTCAAAGTTAAAGTTATGAATAAATGCGAAGTAAATGTAAGTCCCAGGGTCATATGAGTTAATATTAGAAGATAGACTAAAAGTAATCCTTATTATACCTCTCTTGCCTCCTGCCGTCCGAGTGCCAACTTAATTTATATCTAAGAGTCGACATCATGTCTCCTGTAAGGAATTCTCGTTGAATTGTATTAATTGTTCTTAAATGTATTTACGTAATTATAGTCTATTCCCGTTCGATTGTATTTCTATAAGGTTGTGGCACATTCTATTTTTATCATTTGGATATATTGATTATTGTATTTACTAGGAATAGACATGTTAAGCTGTAATTCTAATAATATTCTAACGTGAATATACATTATAATAAATATGATAATGGCATTTGATATATTATGCGTTATAATACATATGATAATTGTATTTTGATATCTATTATATGTTATAATTAATATGAATTTTTGGTGAATATCCAGGTTGAAATTAAGACCTACCAATTGAATGATATCAATATTTTGCTGTAAAAGGTAGTTGTTATCATAGTAAGGCAACAAGATAATTGCCTGAAGTTATATTTAAATTCATTGTTAACTTCTAAACGTCAGTACTTCAGTTATATTGGTTCCTTTGTTAATAAAATGACGTAAAAGTGAAGTACCTCTGTGCGAACAGTACAATTAAATATATGTTGATTTAAAATTGTATATTGTAACTCTACCTCTCTTATCGATTAATTATTTGTAGCAGTTCATTTTATAAATTGAGACGATTTATTTGATTAAGTTTATTAAGCGTCTGTTCAACTGCGTTGATTAATTATTTGTGGTAGTTCATTCTATAAATTGAGATGATTTAATTGATTAAGTTTATTAAGCGTCTGTTCAACTGCGTGACAATAGTCACTAAACAATAATATTGAACCACGCATTAATTGGCATATTGCTAAATGAAAATGTTGAAAGTTTAGAGAATAATTGATCTTGTATATTGGTCGTTTGCGTCATATTGTAATTTAGGTATTTTTTAGACGTAACTGTAGAATTGCCGTCTAGTTTATGAACACCCTGTATTGAGTCGTGTTCCATATAAATGCTATTTAAAAAGGGTTCATTTCGAAACATTCATACGCTGTTCCGTACTGAATTCAAATTGTTTAAAAGGATGAATGTTATAAAGTGTTTAAAGAATATATATGTTCTAGCTTATCCCTTCCGCGCTAAAAGAAATCCGCCTTCATTTCATTCGAAAGCTTGCAGGAAAACATAGAAAGTCTTCTTTTGGCCGTTCTCTGTTTAAAGAAAAACCAGACCCTTACCAGACAGGGCTGTAGTATAATTTCTTTTTTTTTACACCACCCTGACCTCAGCGTGGAGTGTAGTAGTAGTAAAAAAAAAAAAAAAAGAAGGAGAAAACATCTGAGTGTCAACTCCCAACTACCCTCCGGTAGTGGATAACCTTCGACCTCAGGGAGTTCCAGTGACCCAATTTTGGTAAAGACTAGAAGAACATAAAAAACAAACTGGCTCCCTTTCTTATCGTATATTTAATGGTTTGTTTTGGCAATTTTAGAGCTTGTGATAATGTGTAAATTTTTAAATTAATGTATCCAAAAACAAAACGTAGAGCAAAGGAAAATTTACATATAATAATAATGGAAAAAAAAATGAATTAAATCCTTCATTAACTAATGTAGTTATCTTCTGTATACGGTAGTCTTGAGATTCTATGTAGTGATTATTATCTCTAGAAATTTTTATGTAATTGATTCTTGTACTTTTAATCATACAGAAGTCACTCAAATCTTTTGTGAAAATTTAGTAATTCTATATATACCTAGTGGAAATTCCGTTTAGGAAATGTGCAGTTCCTTGAATGTCCAGATAGGTTAAAAATACAACTATCGTGAATGATTGTAGAGTTAGTAAAAAAATATATACGTGTAAATATTTATTATCTATATATATTCCATATGTAGTTATAATTGAATTGTATAGCATAATCGCGTGTTCCTTGGGTTTAATATCTGATTATATTAATTTAGTATGGGTCATCCATTTTCTTTACATACATGTATATCATTTGTATATATAGGAACTCGTATCATAATAATAACTATAAAAACTGTGTAAAAAAAAACTATTTTTACATGTGTACTGTACAATTGAGGTCTTTTGTGTTATCCCTCGCTATAGTGTTGCAATAGGTATAATGTAGTTATATGAAATCATGTTGTATTGGCCTTGTTAATCTTTGTATATCTTTATAGACAAGGCTTAGTTTGTAAATATGTAGGAACAACTCGTACCAACTAGGGAATTCTTTGTATTATACGTATATAACCATTTGTAGAGCCATGTAGTAATTTCTCAAATTTGTGATTCCCTCACAATCGAGATTGTATATCTAAATAATTGTCGTAGATAGTGAGTGTATATAATAATAGTAACCGATATTAATCTTGTAAAATTGCTATATTAGTACTATATTATTGTAGTCAATTTTAATATATATATATATAATTGTCAATTGAGGTATTTACTAATGATAAATTTTACTGTGTATGTGTTTTGTAATTGATGGGTCCAACTACACGCATATATCTATATACATATAGTTTAAATTTTTGTTGATATTGATAATATGTGTATCGTCAGTGTGATATTATGAGTTCACTCTGACCCTTTTACATCTTTTACTTAGTATAAATTTGTATATAGACTTTAGCTTAGATAAGTGTTTTAAAAGTTATTCATATCATCATATCTATCTATGTATTAGTTACGTAAGTGTTTTACTCGAAGTTGTAATCATGATCTTAATTTTATGTAATTTTGTATTTAGCAGTGTTGCAAACCCCTTTCAACAATTTCTTACTATTTTTACATTACTGATTATTTCAAGGTAGTGTTGCCAACCCTGCAGATAGTTTAATAGTACTTACCAGTGTTTCCAACTCACTTAAAAAAATTTTTTTTCTTTTCCATTCCAATCCAAATATGACTCTGTAACGAAATTTTGTTAACTTCACTCTAACATTTAAGTACAAAATTTCTTTCCCAAGGGGCGTCGAATGTCGTGGCTAAAATTTCGACCAAACTTTTTGCGGTGTTTTTGCAAACACCCTGTACTCCACGACAAATTTCTCCCTTGTATAACCTATAAGAAATTGTGTAAATCAATTGTTATGTGAATATCGTCCAGATCTATTCCCAAACTTCTTCACTTACTAACCTAGAGGAACAACTTTATTTCTTAAAAACTCTTGTAAGCCGATAGGTATTCAGAGCTGTCTGTCGCATCTCCGCTCCAGACACCCTTCCCAATTCTAGCAACCAACTACGAGACGATAAGATTATTCTTTTTTTTTTCTCTCTCTCTCTTTTCCCCTTTAAAACAACTTCGCTGTTTTCCGGTGAATCATCAGTCTGATATTAATGTTACCAAACCCTCTTAGAGTCTTAGTTCTGATATGACTCCTTATTCTATATTTAGCGCTGACTTCATACTTTCGCAGCTGCTAGATTGACCCTTGAACCGATTATTAGTAAGGGACTTGTGTCACCCTTTCCTTGTATAATGTTGTGTAATTTTAACTGGTTTTAGTTGGAACCCATATCTGTATTTTTTTTCTTTTTTTTTGTGAAGGTGTGTGCGTTCTGGAAACTCTATACGATATCAGAAATGTCGCGCGCTTATCATAAGTAGTATGATATCACCTCTAGCCAATCAGAATTCACCAAGTGTTCCGAACCATTACATCATTTACATCCAACCAGATTCTAAAGAATTTTTTCTAAACGATTGCACAATCTGTCGTAACATTGAGTCATCCTAGATACACACATAAAACCTCGAGGATGATCTTTCGGTTGGTCAATTACCACCAAGCAGTCGAAGAGCACATAGTCCGTGCTTCTCTCTCTCTCCCCTCGTGGGGGGGGGCCGTCCTCTGCACTCTTCGCAGAGAGAGACTGTCACTAATTTATTGGTAACCTAGTTTAATTTTCCTAGTGCAGTATAGTGAAATTCATTTCTAGTGAAGTTATAAAACGCCAACCAGTGCTGTGTTTAGTATCCGGCGTGATGACCGTTTCCACGCCAAGTCTTGTGAGTAAGTACTGTCTCTTTACTAGCTCTCCCAGAGAGCCATCGTACCCTTACTCCGTACTTAAATTCTTCTGTAGACTAAGTTAATTACTTCGCCCTAATTTCGTGGAATTGTTTCCTGGACGTAACACCTGTACCTCCTAATTATGGATCTTTGGAAACCTGTAACTGAATCTTGATTAGTAATTCATAGTGATCCTATTTACTGTTTGATATTAAGGTCTGTAAATAAACTGAACTCTTTAATAATAAATAACTCGCAACATAATCCTACTGCTTCCACATTATTATTACTATACAGACCTAATGACATTCCCAATCTCTCTCTCTTAACTATCGAGAGACGCCTCCGCTAAGATCACGCACTGCGATTAAGTGGTAAGTCACCTTACAGTGGATCGTCGTGAGAGTAAATCTACCAATATTCTAGATCCCTTTTCTGTCAGTTCTTGGGGACTCCTGTCCCCCTCTCAAGGGACTACCATTGGACCTGGTAAGTCAAGATCCTGTCTCGACAGAGATATCAGATGCCGACCTCCTCTCTGAAGCCATCCACAGGTAAGAGTAACATCTTTTCAGCCAATCCGCTCGGGCTATCAACTACCGCTACTAGTTTGCCAACTCCAAGAGATTAATGTAGTGAAGGAGTTAATTGCGTCATCTGTGATTAAATTGTGTAATCTGATTTGCAGTAGTGTTGTGTGTCGCCAGTGCATAGTGTAAGAGGGCTTTGGTAGGAAAGTGCCTCTTAGTGTAATTCATGTGTTCCTTACTCGTTTGTTCATCTCAACGAACCGACTTCCCATCCTTGCGGCTTTTCAATATGTTAATTGTAATGTATTAATTCATTTAACCAAGGGGAGTCGCTTCCTCAATCGGCTTAATATTTAGTATATAAATGAATATTCTTAAGCCCTAGTAAATTACTTGATTGAATTAAAATGATCTTTGGTTCTAGTCGTTTGGTCGTTCAACTAATCTAATTGCTGTAACTGCCCATTTGCTTGAACCCTGTCAATACTAACGAGGCGCACTTTTACTTTATGGTTTAGTCCGCCCCTCGTGATGTCATCACTGATATCGGGATGTGTTTGACCTCCCTCTCTCTTTTGATGTACAAACCTAGAAGTGTTTCTATTAGTCCCTTGTGTGCCCAATACTTAAATTATAGATATTATTATGTATTTCATTAACTATTAATGTGTCTAAGTAGACATCACGGCGGACAGTTCAATACTAAATATCTTTCTGTAAAATTGTAATATAACCCCTGCCGGGTTAATGAGTTATTGCGCCTCCCTCTCTCTGTTTGATGTACAAATCTGTAAGTGATTCTATTAGTCACTTGTGTTGCCAGACCTTAATTATAGATGTTCTTCTATGTATTTCATTAACTATTAATGTGACTAAGTAAACATCACGACGGACAGTTAAGTACTAAGTATCTTTTTTGTGATATTGTAATATAACCTCTGTCGGATTAATGATTTATTGTGCCACTCTTGGGTTGAACGACCCCTTCTCGTGCTGAGACCGTCGTCTCAGACTTAATATCACAAATCACACAGCTCCCTGTCCAGACCACTGCTATCGGTGTGATCCAGAGAACCATTATTTATTCGTATTAATCGTGTTTATTGCTTTGACACTGTTCCGGGAACCTCGTAAGATGTTGTGAAATTGAGGAAGCGACTATTTGACGAGCTTTTGTCTTTTCGCAAGGATAGGAGTAGCTTTATTAACATCAGAACTTTATCAGAAAAGTCCTACCGGTGGTTTCGCTTGAACTCGAACCCCTGACGAGTTCTCGCGGCACTACACCATGAACCGGTTCCAAAACAGCCGAAACCAGCACTACACCAGAAGAAGGTCCTCCTCTGTGTTGAGTGGATTGCATCGTGCATCGTACATTGTCCCGCGGCATCGTGCATCGGGAACTGCTACCAGCTGGTCAGAGCATCAATGCAACTAACTGTGTACTGTCAGCAGTTGAACCGTGTTCAAGAAAAACTCAAAACTCTGGTGCCAGCACTTCTGAAAAGAAAGGAGTATTCTGTTATACGACAACACTATGCCTCACATGGCTAGGAGGACCCGGGAATCATTCTACGCCTTGGATGGGAAACACTATTGCATCCTCTATACTTCCCAGACATTGCACTGTCCGATTATCTCTTGTTCCATTCTTTGGACAATCACCTTAGAGGACACCAGTTCAAATACCTAGTATAGGTGCAAACTGCACTTGATACCTTCTTCGCTTCAAGGCCCACGGCCAAGTTCTACCGCGATGGAATCCGTGGCCTTCCAGAACGTTGGCAGAAGATCGTCGATGCTAATGGGGACTATTTTTGATTTTCCAGGTACGTCGTAGGTGGCATATCGGTGTTCGAAAGTGGTGAGTGGAAAAGCGACAGAACTTGGTTGCCTTCGTATATGTGGTGAATCTATCCTTCATTTACACAATCATGTTCGTATCGTAGCATATGGAATAAGAATGGGACACATGGTAGCTCAGTGGTAAAGCACTTACCTCTGAACCGTGAGGTCCCTGGTTCGATTCCCAGCCAAGTAAGTTTGTTGTGGACAACGTCGTGTCCATGGGTTTTCACGGGGTATTCTTGTTTCCTCCCACCTTCTCACTCCACCAATTCTTCTATCGTCGTTCACTTGCTTTAATCATCTTCCTTAGCCTAAAGGGCGTAATCATGGTTCTTTAAGCTGAAGTGGACTCCCTCGAACTTCAAAGAGCTTAAATGGGAGGGCAGTTGCGCCTCTGCCTCTCCCTCCCCCTCAAGTTACGGCATTGCATGATTCCTTGCGGATCCATTATTTTCTAACTTTTCTGTTAGAGGAGCTAAATAAATGCTTCGAATCGAGACGAGCTAAATATACGCCTCGAATCGAGAGGAGCTAAATAAACACCTTGAATCGAGAGGAGCTAAACAAACGCCTCGAAGTGAGAGAAGCTAAATAAACACCTCGAATCGAGAGGAGTTAAATAAACGCCTCGAATTGAGAGGAGCTAAATAAACACCTCGAATCGAGAGGAGCTAAATAAATACTTCGAATCGAGAGGAGCTAAATAAACGCCATGAATCAAGAGGCGCTAAATAAATACTTCGAATCGAGAGGAGCTAAATAAACACCATGAATCGAGAGACGCTAAATAAATACTTCGAATTGAGAGGAGCTAAATAAACGCCATGAATCGAGAGACGCTAAATAAATACTTCGAATCGGGAGGAGCTAATTAAACGCCTCAAATCGAGAGAAGCTAAATAAACGTCTCGAATTAAGAAGAGCTAATCAAACGCCTCGAATCGAGAGAACCTAAACAAACGCCTCGAGCCGAGAGGAGCTAAATAAACACCATGAATCGAGAGACGCTAAATAAATACTTCGAATCGAGAAGAGTTAAATAAACGCCTCGAATCGAGAGGAGCTAATTAAACGCCTCAAATCAAGAGAAGCTAAATAAACGTCTCAAATCGAGAGGAGCTAATTAAACACCTAAAATCAAGAGGAGCTAAATAAACGCCTCGAATCAAGAGGAGCTAATTAAACGCCTCAAATCGAGAGGAGCTAAATAAACACCCCGAATCGAGAGGAGCTAAATAAATACTTCGAATCGAGAGGAGCTAAATAAACGCCATGAATCAAGAGGCGCTAAATAAATACTTCGAATCAAGAGGAGCTAAATAAACGCGTGGAATTGAGAGGAGCTAAACAAACGCCTCGAATTGAGAAGAGCTAAATAAACATCTCGAATCGAGAGGAGCTAAATAAACGCCATGAATCGAGAGGCGCTAAATAAATATTTCGAATCGAGAGAAGTTAAATAAACGCCTGGAATCGAGAGGAGTTAAATAAACACCATGAATCGAGAGACGCTAAATAAATACTTCGAATTGAGAGGAGCTAAATAAACGCAATGAATCGAGAGAGCTAAATAAATACTTCGAATCGAGAGGAGCTAATTAAACGCCTCAAATCGAGAGGAGCTAATAAACGCCATGAATCAAGAGGCACTAAATAAATACTTCGAATCGAGAGGAGCTAAATAAACGCCATGAATCAAGAGGCACTAAATAAATACTTCGAATCGCGAGGAGTTAAATAAACGCGTGGAATTGAGAGGAGCTAAACAAACGCCTCGAATTGAGAAGAGCTAAATAAACATCTCGAATCGAGAGGAGCTAAATAAACGCCATGAATCGAGAGGCGCTAAATAAATATTTCGAATCGAGAGAAGTTAAATAAACGCCTGGAATCGAGAGGAGTTAAATAAACACCATGAATCGAGAGACGCTAAATAAATACTTCGAATTGAGAGGAGCTAAATAAACGCAATGAATCGAGAGAGCTAAATAAATACTTCGAATCGAGAGGAGCTAATTAAACGCCTCAAATCGAGAGGAGCTAAATAAACGTCTCGAATTAAGAAGAGCTAATCAAACGCCTCGAATCGAGAGAACCTAAACAAACGCCTCGAGCCGAGAGGAGCTAAATAAACACATCGAATCGAGAGGAGCTAAATAAACACCATGAATCGAGAGACGCTAAATAAATACTTCGAATCGAGAAGAGTTAAATAAACGTCTCGAATCGAGAGGAACTAATTAAATGCCTCAAATCAAGAGAAGCTAAATAAACGCCTCAAATCGAGAGGAGCTAATTAAACGCCTCAAATCAAGAGGAGCTAAATAAACGCCTCGAATCGAGAGGAGTTAATTAAAAGCCTCAAATCGAGCGGAGCTAAATAAACGTCTCTAATTAAGAAGAGCTAATCATACGCCTCGAATCGAGAGAACCTAAACAAACGCCTCGAATCGAGAGGAGCTAATCAAACGCCTCTAATTAACACTGAACTTCTTTGCCATCTATTGAACTAATGCTTAATTAACTGACCTTGCCTACGCATATACGCAAACTAAGTACATTTGTAACATTTTGAATTAACTTTTCAGTAAAACGATAAGCTAAAGAAAAAAACTTACACGAAAATACTTTATTGTCGTCGGAGTTTACTTATAAATCTGTATATCATTTCAGAGCTATACATACAGAGATATGCACGAAACAAAAATTGAGGCTGTCTCGTGTGGAAAATGTGTTGGCGAAAGTGATATTTCGTCTTGAAAAATGTACCTTTTCTTATTGTCTCGTCTCGAATCTCTTCAGTAAAATGCTGTTTCGTCTCGTGTCGTGGGCAACAATATCTTAATCTAATAGAGCGTGGAATTACGTTGCGAGATGTGACTCTAATAGACAAGGGCAAAAGTAACTTGTTTTTTAAAAAAAAAAGTATTAAATGGAGTAAACGTTGTGAAAACCCTTAATTTTGAAGACTAGTTTGGACGGCAACCGAATTAACGTTTGACCTGGGAAACTTACTTTCGCGTGAACAAACCAGAATTATAAATAAAGTAACCAACGCTGTGATGTCGAAGTCTGGTTAGGTAGGCACGTTTTTAGATGTTCTTATAGTTAGAATAGAGACTTATCAACACGGCTGAAAATTCGCCCAATTAAAGCTAATTTATCACTAGAAATTTGGCAACAGCGCATCATTGGTTCACGCTAGATATCAATTCAGCTATTGCACAGAAAAGTTGCATTGATATTATACCAGTTTGAGAGGGAAGTAGAAGCGGGGCTTCACTTGGAATTGTTTTTAGATGTCTCTAGATGTTTCTAGAATTGATGGTGTGTGGGTAGATGAATGGAACGAAAGCTGTGGGACGATGTTCTCATGTGGTCAGGTCAGATACATCTCATTCTCTGCTATAACAAAGTAGACAAAGACATCGCAACACCGCAGCCCCCTGATTTGCTAACAGAGTTTAAAGATAATTTGGGACTCCGCCTTCAAATACCATAAATATTGGTCCTTAGTATAGTTTTACCAAAGATTGAATGAGTCAGTGGGTCGTGGGTCAAGTAGGTCAACATTTGTAAGTGGGCCAGTGGATCGTTAGTCGACAGGACTGACCCACTGCGACCCAACAACTACCGTCACCCACTCTGACTCACTGACCCACTCTGCTCAGTGCATTGTAGACAGTAGGCCTGCATTTCTTCCTTTCTCAATTGTTTCTATTTACTTACCTGAGATGAGTATACGCGAGTGAAAAAAAAGAACTTCAAACACTTTTGAATATTGATATTTGTAACTGTAATAATAGCAATAGAACTTACTACTTGGCTTTCGAAACACAGTTTTGACTTTTACAGTTTTTTCCCACTTTACGTTGGTCTACTTTACCTTGATTTGAGTCTTCGAAATTTCATTCAATTTTCCACTGAAAAGTATCTGTAATTCAACAAGGAAATAATCATATATGATAATTAAATTGAAATTAATCGTAATATGGCCCATGTGACAAACACTTTAACTTTTTATATCGTAAAGGTCAGATCTACTGGTATTGTAACAGAGCGGTGCTTCAAATTGACCGTAGAAATTCAAATTCCGATTATTTATAATTTCACAGCTTTGTTTTATTACAAGTGTAAACCAGGGGCGTCATTTAGGGGGAGGCAGGGAGGGGCATTCCCCCCTGAGTTTGAGATATATATAGATTTTATCAATAGAATAGTAGTAAATCAGAGAAAAATGCAAAATTTTTACTTATATCAAGGGGTCTTGCCCCCCCCCCCCAAGCAAAATCTGAAATGACGCTCCTGGTGTAAACTTTTAGATCAGTGGAGAGAAGGGCGCGGATCATGGGTTAGAGTTGATGATGATGAGTTGTTGGTGGTAAGTGGGTCAGAGTGAGTAACGGTGGGTGCTGGGTCAGTAAGCCATGGATCAAGTTTTCGTTGACCCACGCCATCTTTGAGTGTTACGTCTTTAGTTTGGTATATGTAGGTATTATTATTAGTTTTTTAAGAAATAATACCTTCCCTCCTATCCTCGCAATAAGTACGAAAGTTATTTGCGATACTACTTATCTGAGGAGAAAATATTGAAATTTTAAAGTACCTTTCCCTCCCCCTCCTCCATAAAAAAAGGAAACAAAAATGTTACGACTCTCAATTCTAAAATGTTGATTGGTAAACAGATAAACTTATTCAGCCCGATTGCAGGTGGGAAGACGGTGGGTCAGTGGTAGAGCAGTTACCTCTGGTGCGTAGGGTCCCTGGTTTGATCCCCGAACTAGTAAGTTTGTGGTGGACAACATCGTGTTCGTAAGTTTTCTCGTTTCCTTCTACATTCTCATTCCACCAATTCTTCCATCATCATTCACTTGCCTTAATCATCATCTCCCTTAGCCTAACAGGTATAATTGTAGCACCTTAAACTGGAAGGTCTCATTTGATTTTTTTAGTGAAAGGGATGGCACTTTTTGTATTCCTATATGCATGGGCGCCGATCCTGAGGAGAATGGGGAAGGGGGCGAAGGGGGCCGTGGCCTTCCAAAGTTTTGCTTAGGGCTCCCAGGATCTAGATATGTTTGCTTGGTATAGTGGCATTAAAACACAAACACAAGTTATACAGAAATGAGCTTCCCTGAATGCATGGAAATCATTTCTATTCAGAGGGTAATTGCCTCGTTAGTCCTGGGGCCTATTTCTCAAAATTACTAGTCTTGTAGTAGGGCTAATACTATTGTAAAAAATTTTCAAAATAAAATATTTTGTGCAATTGTATATATATATATATATATATATATATATATATATATATATATATATATATATATATATATATAAAGATATAAAATTCATAACAAAGAATTTCAGCTTCACAATGTTTTACGATTTGCAAAAAAAAACATATTACGAAACTTGTTGCTTTCAGAAAAAAGTCTTCGAATCTTCGAGTTGAGGGTGGGGACTTGAAGCATGTTTGCAACGGCTTAAATCTCTCTAAAAAGGTCTGAAAACGATACTAGTTTGTATCTTTTACATCTAATCCGGAGTCTCTGATTAAACACAAGCGCTATTTTTTTAAGCAAACAATATGGACTACATCTGATGACAATTTCATACATAATTCAACGATATTATAGTTGTCGGGACACGTGACAGTATCCGATAATAGATCCAGATTTGGGCGTCCGCTGTGCTGATGCTGTGGTGCGTAGGTGAGAAGGGTACGACAAGAAAAACGTTGGTAAATCCTCTTTCGTTACCTGTCACGCTTCATTAGTTATTCATGTGTGCAGATGGCAACAATGAAGTGGTGCTTCGAACGAATAGTATGTGTCACGTGAATGTATGTTGTACGTCAGAACCGGCCGGCACCATGTTGGCGCCAAAGTCCATGAACGACCTCTAAACATACGCACAGCTGACGTCTCGAGGTCGTAGAGCGAAAGGGGCCTGCAACACTAGATTTTTTTTGTTATTATTATTATTTTCTTTCGTTTTTTTCTCCTTTTAAACTGTTCTTCGTTCGAAAGGCATACACAACAAACATCATTCCAGGAGCTAGTGGACTCCTAAAAAAAAAAAAAAAAAAAAAAATCAACGGCGCCCGCACGCTCTTACGTCTGGGCAAGTTTGAGAAGTGCCTCTGGAAGCTACTAAAAAAAAAAAAAAGGAAAAGAAAAAAGCTGCAAATCGGGAATTCTATCATGATTCATTTAGTTCAGATGGATAGAAGCAGTGTATTACATACCCAGAACAAAAAAAAAAAAAAAAAAAAAACGAAATTATGAGAGAGATGGTAACACTGAAACACGATATTATGTTGCCCAAAGGCATATGACTACAAAAGTATTTATTATCTTTCTCTAGAAATTCTTCTCTGGAATACAACAGTATATTCAAAAGGAGGAGGGATGGTTGAAATCTTATATATCTTACAAAGAGATATAATGCATAGTTTAGTTGGTACATTGTTGGTCGTAAATCAATTTTGTAGCCAGAAAACATTTCAAAATGTTTAGTTTTTGTTTATTTTTCCTTTTCTGTTTTAATTTATTTATTACCTCCCTGTAATACGCGGAAATAATTGTCCATTTCCGATTTCTTTATTACATATCTTTTAGAAATTGTTTGGGTCTCTGTGGATCGGATATATATATTTTTTTTATCTGTAACTTCGGAAATATTGTAACGGGATAAGCAAAATATATCACATTTTGATTTCATTTTTGGCAGTTTATTACAACAAAGCCTGTTAAATTGAGCCCCTTTCTATTATAACTTGACAGAGAGCCGCTCTCATGAGGGGTCACTAGGTCCAAACCCCCTCTCAAACTTCTTAAATTTATTATTTTAATACGTTTTTTTAAATAAAATTATACTTTTTATTAAAGAAATTGTTGATTTACGTAGTTTAAATATTTGATATTACACTTCATCTGTATTCATTCTTATAACAGCAATTTAGTTCTACTAGCTAAGCCTGCGTAGGAAGTACACAATTCTAATATGAGCGTGAATCTTCTTCCCACTTCTCACTATATCTGTGGAAGTCCCTTTACGAACACAAGTAAAGGACACGAAGATTCTCAAAGGGAGTGAATTGCTATAGAACATATATAAATGTGATATTTTAATAGATAGAATGTTGGGGGAAGTTTGTGGCAAACTTGGATAAGTAATACATTATACCAAATGCAATCCTTATAATTCCATATTCGAGTACGCCTCATTATGGGTCCACAAGCCTTCGAAGTTGCCAGCTTGTAATATGTTTTATCATTCAGATTTAAGCAAAGCGCCTGAAATTACGTCAACCCGCTACACTTAGCTGCTCTACTGGTTGCCTTTTACAAGGTATCAACCTTAAAACACTAGAAGGACCGGATGGGTCAAAATGACCCATCACCATATTTTAAAATTCCACTGTAAACGTACTTGAAATACTAAGTGAATAATATTTTATGAATTTGTTAAGGCCAATAGCATTAACAAATTCATAAAATATTATTCACTTAGTATTTGAAGTACGTTTACAGTGGAATATTAAAATATGGTGATGGGTCATTTTGACCCATCCGGTCCTTCTAGTGTTAACATCCTAGTGGCAATATTAAATGGGCCAACGCGACGCCTAAAATGTGGAATAGAGAACTAAAGACAAGTTTTCTTTTGAAAATTTGAATGAGAACTGGTAAATCTATACAAAATTTGGAATCGACCAGAGAAAACGCCACGTTTCTAGTACTTGTGGTTTTCGAGATCTCATTGTCGAAAGGATTGGCCACAAACAAACTTTTCAGATATAAAACTAGCATTTTAATATATAAACTAGCTGAACCTACGTTCTCTACACAGCGAATCATTCGCATATGAGCATGAATCTCCTTGTTATTCCTCACAACATCTGTATATGTCCCTTTACAAAAGTTAAAGACGTCGTGATAAAAATCGGCAAAGGATACTATAAAAGGGAGTTTTTTCGATTATTTTTTCAATATCTCGGACTGTTTGCAAGATTTGAGCCTACTTCGGGTTGAAGTTTCTAATTCATGTATGATCAGTGTTTTCTTTCTTCTTGCATGCAGTATGTAATAAGTAAATACATTACATACACAATTAATTATAATGTCAGTGATATATGGTGTCCATTGGGCAAAACACTCCAAACAAGAAAGATTCGCCTTAGACTGGAGAAATGTTTATCCTTCCTTTTTCATTATTATTTGGCTATGATACAAACGCCTGGGACATATACAACCCCAATATACAACTATGTGGTGTTGGAATGTATAATGCGTAGGATATGATGCTTTAGTTTTCTTTTTTTCTAATTTCAACACTTCCAATGTATCCGTAAAAATGTAATAAAGAAATAATGGCCGTGTTTTTTTTTAAATATTCAATTAGAGCTGGACAATCTACGCAAAATTTGCAATCGATCAGTGAACACGTCATCTTTGTAGAGCCTGTGGTTTCCGAGATTTCATTGTCGAAAGGATTGACCACAAACATATAAATGTCCACAACATATAGTCTAAAAAAGTCCAAAGATGGCAGCACAGTTCATTTGCATTGATTTTGGAGAAGGCTTATTAAAATACAAAGGCTTTGAACAATAATTTTAAAACATAAACTTTATGGAAAAGATGTATTTAAGTAATTTATTTGAAGTACACACACTTAAAATGTTTGTCTCTGTTAAACGTGAAATCACATATAACCGTAAATGAAAGATTTGAAAGCCGAAGTTATAGGTTGGAGCTGAGGCGCTTTTATTGTAATTATAGCATTTTAATAGATAGATCATTTTCTTCTGAGGATATAGGTGCCAGTACTTAACAATTACTTATCGATTTTTTTAGTGCAGAATAACCCCGGTTCAATATACATAAACATATATGAACACCTCAACAAAATTTGTACCCCTCCTAACAAAAATTTCTGGGTGCGTACCTGACTTGGAACTTGCTTAGTTTGGAAGCATTAGCTATAGAGCTATAGATATAAAACAATATCTCTGTCTCTCAGATCTCGAAAACCACAAGTGCTAGACACGTGTCGTTTTCGATGATCGATTCCAAATTTTGGGTAGATTTGCCAGTCATTCAAATTTTCAAAAAAAAAAAGTCTATATTTTTCTATTCCACATTTTAGGCCTCGTTTTGGCCCTATTAGTTTAAAATATTGTCACTAGGACGTTAAGGTTGATACCCTTGTGAAAGGCAACCAGTAGAGGAGCTACGTATAGCGGGTTGACGGACATTTCAGGCGCTGTGCTTTAATCTGAATAATAAAACATATTGCAAGCTGGCAACTTCAAAGCCTTGGGGACCCACAATGAGGCGTACTCGGATATGGAATTATGAGAAAAAGGTATTTGCATTTGGTATCGTTTATCACTTACCCAAGTTTGCCACAAACTCACCTCAACATTCTGCATATTAAAATACTGTACTATATTTATATGTTTGTCTATAGCAATTCACTCCCTTTGAGAGTCTTCCTGTCTTTTACGTGTGTTCGTAAAGGGACTTGCACAGATATAGTGAGAAGCGGGAAGGAGATTCACGCTCATATTAGAACTATGGGCTGCGAAAATAGCGCAGATTCAGCTAGTTGTTATGTTAATATAGTGTGCTCGCCGAGGGACATCATTCCTGAAGCGTGACAGGCTAAATTTCCTTAGATGCCGAAAGCCCAGAAATCTAAATCCTAAATCCCTTGTTTTAGGGTAAAAATAATGTATATGAGCATAGGTGGATAATATATCCATCATTTTGGATTTTTTAAATACAGGGAAACAGGGTTTTGTAATATATACTGTCAGTGGCGTATTTACGATTTTATTTTGGGAGGGGCTTTGCTAACTTTCGGGGGGGGCTTTGTCTGAAAATGTGAAAATTCTGCAAGATATTTCATATACTTTACTATAGTAAGTAAGATTTCGGGGGGGGGCTTAAGCCCGGAAGCCCCCCCCCTAAATACGCCACTGTATACTGTATATATATATAATTAGAGCTTGTAAGTGCATTAATGAAATCAGTTTTATAAAAAAATATGTTAGAGATAACACGTTATTTCCCGCTACATAGTGCTCCGTAAGTAATAACAGATCTTGCAAATATAGCTTCGCCTATAGTTTTCTTTGCAAATTATGTCCCGGTTCTGTTTCTGTTTAACATTTTTGAAGCGGTTAGAAAATAGCGTGGTGTTGAGTATGAGTATGTTGAAATATATATTTTTATATTATTTGCCCTACGTTATAATACATGTCTGGGGGAGGGTAGTCACTGCCCCCTTCCCTCTGAGATCGAAGCTGTTGCACATACAATATATAGAAACAAGATCTTCGTTAAGCTAGACAAACTTCGGGATAGAATCTTAATTCCTACGACACTCCGCTCCCACCAAGCGGAAGATAGGGTTATACACAGCTCACTATCTGACTGACTACGTACTATTTGTAATAGCAACATCCGACGGCCAGCCAGTCAGACTATAATAGCTCTCAAAGAGATTGCAGTACGCGACGCGAGAGCGGGAGCAAAGTTTGAGTCGAAATTTTTCATCCGATAGGTGCGGTGGCGTCTGACAGCAAGCAGCCTCCAACGAAACAGCCCGAACTAAACACTCTCTCGGCAAAGAGCAAGAAACGAGAGAGCGAGAAAGAGACTAATGTGTGTAGTGTTGTGAGTATGTGCGTCCGTATGTGTTTGTGTCTGAGGCAGGCAGAGAGCGCAGCAGAGAGTGTTTCCGACCAGTTTAACATCGGAGGCGAAACGGGAAACGTCAGGTCGGGTGGGCGCGCGCTTGGGCACCGAGACCGACCGGCAGTGTACATATCCACACACACTGTAATATCTTCTACAAGTCTTGCCGTGACGAATTCGTCCCTCCCCTCACCTCTGGCGCTGTGAATTCCACACCCCGGCACACCTACTTAGGCAATTGCCTGTTGCCACGTCTGGTTGTACTTTTTTTAAAAAAATATTTCTTTAAAAAAAATCTTATTCAGCATACTGTAATCTTCCCCCGTGTGTTTTTTAACCAATGAATCGGGTAGGGTTGAAACAAAGCACGTGCTTCGTTTTGTTCCAACATGTAAAGGGAGACTGAAGAAAGAAAAAAAAAAAAGTGGTTTTAGTGCCCTTTTAAGGAAGGAACTTACCACAAGATAGAAGACACTGAAAAAACAAAATGTATATACACACATGAGCTAATCTGTGTTATTTCGTTGAGAAGATTTTTAGACGACTAATATTCAGTGACAGAAGTGATAGTTCTAACATACTGTGTTCTACATTTAGATACTTTTCTTTTTTCTAAAAAAAAAAGAAAGAAAAAAAAATATAATTGCAACAGAACCAACTTCTATAAATTCGAAGAACATGTGTGAGTGACAAAAGAGAGTGTATTCTTATTCTTCTTCTTATTATTATTATTTGTTCCTTAAGTTTTGTTTTATTTTGCTTTTTTTTTTCAAGTGGAAAAAAACATTTTGTTTAAAAAACAACATTACGCCGGGTGGTCAGTGCTTTTAGAACGTCACAGCCTCGGAATTGCTTTATATCAAGAGTTCTTTTTCGTAATGAACTTTTTCTGAAATAAACAAATTTAAAGAATAATGTAAATTATTTTGGCATGTATAAACAGAAAGTATTCCTTAGCATTGTTCGTCATAGTTAAGCTGCTTTATTTAGCTGTGCATCAAGACCAAAACAAAACACTTCTGCCAGTCCAATAGCTATTTTATCACATGCTGTGTGGTTTGTGTTATCTTCACGAAGACGTGTTGATTGTATTTTCCCCTGGTAATTAATCGAAATTAAAATATACAACATATTGTGAAACTATTGTCAATATATTGACCGTATTTGGGGACTTGATGAGTGAATCTTGTAATAAATCATGCGACTGCATATAATCCTTAAGTGCGTTTGCATAACGAGTTCGACGCGGTCTTGTTTTATATAAATACATACAGATAATTTTTACTTTTAAATAAGAGTTGTGTAAGTTAAAGTACTAGTGCTGTATTTTGTAGTAAACATCGAGAAGTGTTTTTTTCCCCGTGTATTTTTTCTTGTGGATTGGCTTCGATAAGTTATTTGTGTTTTCGTGAAAGAAATAAAAGTTTGATTATAAGTTCATATTAAAATAAAAATCTTCTGGATTTTTCGTTTGAATTTGAAGATGGAAATATATTGGATTCTCCCTGAACGTAACGTGTCAAGCAGTGAAGCAACAGGCTGGTAAGTACAACTTTATTCTTCTTCTTCTTCTTCTTTTTTTTCATTTTCGCGTGTATCATCAAACAGCGGTTGAGTGATGTGCTGGTATCACCTGTTGAATGCTGTTAAATTTTGTATGACTTTCTGTTGTGTCGGTTTTTACTATTATTTATTTATTTATGTATTTATTGAGCGTAGGGGCTGCAGTGGCTCAGTGGAAGAGCATTCACCTCTGATGCGTCGGGTCCCTGGTTCGATCCCAAGTGAACTTTGTAATGAACAAACACCATGTGCGTGGGTTTTCGTTCTTCATTCATTTCTCATCATCACCGTCTCCTTTGGCCTAGCCGGCATAAACGTGGGACGTCCGACTGAAATATTTAATTCCATTTTATTGAGCGTAAAAATAAAAATACACGCCCATTTCAACTGAAATGAAATAATATTTCCAGTTTTCTCCAGGTTAACCCTAAAGGTTAAAGGAGACGAAGTAATTGGTTCATTGACAATATGGCAGGAAACGGAAGAAAATCAATAGACACGTTGTTGTATGTCACGAACTCACATTGCTTGGGATCGAACCAGGGACCCTTCAAACGAGAGGTAAACGCTCTACCACTGAGCCACCATGCATTATTTCACTCCTTCGAGAAATAACAATATAAAGAAAGTGTTAGTGAATTAAATAAATATATTTTGCTGGATAGAGTTTTTTATAAGTTTTATGATATCCTACGAACCCTGTCTACAGAAAAAAATAGTATTTATTTAAGTTTTAAACAAACTTCTAAATATAAAGTATACGACATTTCACACAACCTGCAAGTCTACAACAGTAACATAACAATGGGGGAAAAGTTAGCCAAGGTACCATGCCAGTATTTGTCTTGTCGCAGCTTTGTGGTATAGAGACTTGGGTTTGATTCCCAGTGGGGGCTTATGTGGTTCGAGTTGAGTTGATTTTGAGTTTAACGTCCTTTTCAGCAGTGAGGTTATATGAGACTGATTAACGTGGAATCCGAACCACATGAGCTCCCGCCGGGCATTGAACGCGGGTCTCCCATGCCAAAGACGCGTACGCTAACCGCTTAGCCACGAAGGAACTCTCTCATGTGGTTCGAATCGCACGATAAGCTGTGAGTTTGCGTCCCATTTAGCCTTGATGCTTAAAGGAACGCTAAATGCCAAACCAATCAATCAAGACTGGAGAAATTGAGGATTTTTTTAAAAAAGAAAATTAGTCTAGATGATCGGTCACCGTATTCGAACCCGGTACTTTCCGATCCCTAATCAAGAACATGAAGAGTCAGTTCATGCCCGCTCTGTTAGCATGTTAAAGAATATCTGGGAACAGCTAATACGAGACTATTTACCACACTGTAACTATTATCTATGTTAGATAAGAGGGCAACAGAAGTTGTACTATTTCATTATTTATCCAATAAGATTGAAGAAGTAAAAAAACTTGAGAGCTTGTAAACAGAAAGATCGACTACGGAATTCCAAATCAAATCTCTGTATTAGTCTTTTACCCTCAGTGGATTTCCTAGGAATTATCCCGTTTCTTGCTACTTTATCATGTCATCATTTATTTCTTAACCATTAATTTGCATTTATCATTCTTTGATAGTTCTGCAGAACATGAAACCCAGACGTTAAAGTAAATATTTGAACAAGATTCCACTCTTTTCTAAGTAACTATGACTTGGTATGAAATGTATCAGATTTTCTTTTCTTGTTGCCTTCACCTGAACAGTATATACAGTTTCTTCATTATTTTTCGTTTCTTACGTACTTTAAAATTAAGAAATAATATAGTGAACCCAAAGGGCAAGAAGTATACCATTCACGTGTACAGTGTGGCCAACTTCAGGTTTTAAAAACATCTATGTCTCTAGTTCTTTGTAATTCTTTCTGACATTGCTTTCTATGAAGGGCTATAGCATGATAAGCATGATACAGACACGTGTTCAACTAGATGTTGCGTTGTTAGCATCCAGTGTGGTCGGTCGTCTATAAGTGCCATTGCTTCTGGCTTTCTAGACCACAGTTCGATACCTCTTAATTAAGTAGGTCCCTAAGTGTTTTTCGATATTGGACAGTGGCGGATCTTGCCTGGGGTCGGTGGGGGCCTAACCTCCAGTTTTTGATTACATAATTTAAGTTATTATTTATATATTTTTGAAAGTTTATAATAAACTCATGATATGCCTATCTATCATAGTCTGGTTTTCGGTTGATCTCCCCAGTTTTTACCTTCTGGATTCGCCACTGATCCTGGCCAAAAACTTCAATTGAATTGAGGCATCTGGAAATCGAACTGGGAGGCACGTGCGCACAATTGTTCATTTGCATACGGTACTAGTGGCCATTAAATGAGAAAATTCTTGTCTCGTCTCTAAAACGAGATGAGAAGGACGTTCTTAAATTCGAGACGAGACAAGAAACACGACAAATCTCGTCTCGTTTTAGAGACTAGAATCGAGACGAGATGATAATTTTCTCGAGTCCCATGAATAACAGAACACTAGTTCACCCAAGTCTTAGATCTCCAAAACACTATTTTAGTATTGCATGATTCGTAGCTTAAACACTACGAATTTCACAAATTGATTACAGAAACACAATGATGAGCTTTTGTGTCCATTTAAAGATACCCAAGTCATTATACAATATATATACAGGGGCGAATCAAGGATATGATCAAGGGAGGGGCTAAACCATATTTTGCCGTTTTATCCAGTGTAAAGCAGGATTTTCCAGTGTACCATTTTCTTCAGCGTATACCTGAGCGTCAAAGGGGGGCTATAGCCCCTATAGCTCCCCCTTGGATCCGCCTATATATATATATAAATGAAAGTAACTGTAGTTGTGATTTAATAACTTTTGAACCCCCCGACCGATGTCGATCAAATTTTTAACATAGATGAGGTTCGCACCTGGGGTGGTTTTTATCATTTCACTTTGACGGTGCAACTTAGGAGAGGGGAAGGGGCAGATATATAAATATAGGCACGGATCCAAGGGACTATAGAGCCCCCCCCCACTTGACGCACAGGTATACACTGGATAAAATGAGTTTCAATATTGCTTTACACTGCATAAAGCTGCAGACCATAGTTTAGCCCCTCCCTTGATCATATCCTGGATCCGCCACTGTTCTCCGCCCAGCAACTTGGGGGAGGCGGAGATATTAAAAATAATCGGAAATGACCGATATCCGAGAACGCTTCAGTCATGCGTGCCGACTACGTGGGTGCTCCGGGGCTCCGGCACCCACAAGACTTCTAGTTTGGAGCCGGGTTTGAACCCGTTTCTCTAACGTTTAAATCAACCGTATTACCGACTGAGCTAGAGCAGCCCTAACTTATCTTTACAGTACCAGTATATTTTACTTTATCACAGCCTCTTATGACAGTGTTCATAAAAGATTTTAACTAAAAATAAATCAATCAAATTTCAAGACTTCCCTGAAAACATATAGGCTAACACATCCCGCCATTGATATGCACCCACATAAATTTTAGAAAGTCGGCGCCGTTGGCTTCAGTAAAAATAATAGTCAGTGACTGACTAACGAAACATTTTACTAATTTTTCTTCTTTTAACCCAGCGAAGCGAGTAATTGACGCTAGTTTTAAATCTGGATTAAATGTTGTTATATCACACACGCACACTCTTTGTGAAACTATTGTGACGCGGAAGGATTCTCACAACTTTCAGATTAAATTAAGAAAATAATCAGGTCATATAATTTTTTTTAAAGATAGTATTATAAAATGAGACGATAACATTTTCAAGAATCGAAACGAGACGAGAAAGAATTCTTTGAGAATCGAGACGAAACGAGACGAGAAAAATTCTTTGAAAATCGAGACGAGAAAGAATTCTTTGAGAATCGAGACAAAACGAGACGGGAAAGAATTCTTTGAAAATCGAGACGAGAAAGAATTCTTTGAGAATCGACACGAAAGGAGACGAGAAAAATTCTTTGGGAATCGAGACGAAATGAGACGAGAAAAAATCTTTCAAAATCGAGACGAGAAAGAATTCTTTGAGAATTGAGACAAAACGAGACGGGAGAGAATTCTTTGAGAGTCGAGACGAAACGAGACGAGAAAGAATTCTTTGAAAATCGAGACGAAACGTAACGAGAAAGTATTCTTTGAGAATCGAGACGAATGGAAACGAGAAAGAATTCTTTGAGAATCGAGACAAAAGGAGATGAGAAAGAATTCTTTGCAAATCGAGACGAAACGTAACGAGAAAGAATTCTTTGAGAATCGAGACGAAAGGAGATGAGAAAGAATTCTTTGAAAATCGAGACAAAATGTAACGAGAAAGAATTCTTTGAGAATCGAGACGAAAGGAGACGAGAAAGAATTCTTTGAGAATCGAGACAAAACGAGACGGGAAAGAATTCTTTGAGAATCTAGACGAGAAAGAATTCTTTGAGAATCGAAACGAAACGTGAAGAGAAAGAATTCTTTGAGAATCGAGACGAAAGGAGATGAGAAAGAATTCTTTGAAAATCGAGACGAAACATAACGAGAAAGAATTCTTTGAGAATCGAGACGAAAGGAGATGAGAAAGAATTCTTTGAAAATCGAGACAAAATGTAACGAGAAAGAATTCTTTGAGAATCGAGACGAAAGGAGACGAGAAATAATTCTTTGAGAATCGAGACAAAACGAGACGGGAAAGAATTCTTTGAGAATCTAGACGAGAAAGAATTCTTTGAGAATCGAGACGAGAAAGAATTCTTTGAGAATCTAGACGACAAAGAATTCTTTGAGAAACGAAACGAAACTTCTACAAAAATTTACAAGACGATACGTAAAAGCCTTTGTATCTCGACTTGTCTCTTCTCGTGAGCAATATTACACGCTACTGTTTCATACAATTTGTTATTACTATTAACAATAATACTACCATTATTATCACTATTTTGAAGTTATTTTCGTTCATTGTTTTCATACTAGTTGATTGAAGTTCAACATTGCCTTTCGGCGCCAGTGTGCGAGACGGAATCTACGTTTCTGGTGGAACATTAACCACTACTCGGGAATCAAATATCAGAAGCGTCGAATTTAAAAAATCAGTGTGGCTGTTCTTAAGTTTCAGTTTACAATCGTTGGGTCTGGGGATATGGATGAAATGCTTCCAAGATAACGGGGAGTTTGAAGTTCGTCCATAGGAAAATTTGAAAATTGTCGTTCCTAAAAATGTAGTTCTAGGTATCATTTAATGAAACGGTGGGATTTTTTTCTTCCTTTTTTTTTTGAGTCGGAGCATGGTAGCGTAATCGGGAAGGTTCGACTGTTCTAGTCCCTTATTTTAGTTCCCCTCACGCCAATCTAATTCTCCGCGAGGCAATTCCGTAATTTTATGTATTTTCACCCCTGATAAAGTATTTTCCCAAACTTAATATCCTCCTCTCTCCTCTCTATGAAAAAGTCAAGCCCTATTATCATTAAGAAATACGGCGAGGGATTAGAATTTCTATTCTTTCTTTTTGTATGGATGGTGGCACTCTCACAAAAATTTTCGGGGTGATCGTGCACCGGAGCACCTATACAATTACCGCCCCTGACGCGCGCTAGCCGCTTGACCGCAAAAAGGCACACACACGCACTTTTCTATAGTAGACTCATTTATACTTTACATGATGCCGATTTTGATCGTGGTGGCGTGGTTGCTAGGGCTTCTGCCTATCTAGTGAGAGGTCCGGTGGGGCCGGAATTTTTACTGTTTTACCGTTGTTCCAATGCAGTTGAGGACACAACATCTGTAAAATGTGTACCTGGGAAAACCTGAGAATAAAATGTTGTATAAAAGTAATGTCTGGTCTTGGAAAATGTATCTATCTCGTCTCGTCGTGGGCAATTCTAATTGAATGCAATATTAATAAATTCTGATAAAGATATTAAAAGAGGATCTCGCGTGAAACGTATATTTATGAACAAGTGGCCTTGCTTGTATATATATAAGGATTAGGAATGTATAAAGTTTTGCCTAGATATTTATGCAACCTGCAACTCCTTGGTGTTTGGAGGTTTGCCTATTAGCGTTACGCGAAACTAACTTCTATGAATGAATGGGATATGGATATCCACATTTAAAGTCACCGTTACCTTTGAACATGTTCACAGATTGACTCCATTAACGAACTAGACCGAAAGAATCGCTCTATCTGTCTATCGGAGAAAACAGAATTCAAAAATTAGTTTTTTTCGAGAGTTGGCATGTGGAATAACTGACGTACGTACATTACGATCTTATATGGCTCACTAGCGTGGTCTTAATAATGAGATTCCAGATATCGAAGAGGGGACATGACACTACGATCACATATAAATTACATGCGGTATGCATAACACTGTAGTCATTTAAGGGCGAGCAGGATGGTAAGTGCAATGGCGCCGATACGGGGGGCTAAGTGGGCCCGGGCCCCTCCACAGCTCATGTGGGCCCCCTTATTGTATTTAAGAATATACCATATTTGGCATAATTTGAATGCAATTTGTCGTAAAATCCTCATATATGCCTTCTGCATCTGAATGGGCCTCCCAAATTTACAGAGAAATCGGTGCCCTTGGGCAAGTGTCCCCCTTTTGTTTAATGTATATATATTGATTAGTAATTATACATGTTTATGGGCTTCCATCATCTATGACCATTTTAGCCCTTCATGTATCCTCCCTCAGCGATCACCCTATTCGGGGAAGGGGAGGGGAGAAGGAAGGAGAATGCGGAAGCGCCCTTGGACCTTTATGTTAGATAATATCCCAGCATTTGCCTAGTGGGAATGAGAAAAACTTTACTGGTTTCGCTGGTCTAGAAAGGCTTTTATACCCGAAACCGTTAGCGACTACACTACGCGAAGTCACAATATGTTTTAATGTATTATGTAGTAATATAACAATGCAAACGTACAGCTCTACTTATATTGGTGAACAATTTTGCTACCTCCCCCCCCCCAGTCTAAAAAAAAACCTGAGATGACTCTCCTAATGTGATGAACTTTAGTCGAGAAATTGTGTAAGAGATGAGTTTTAGGTTAAAATGGAATCGAATATTTCAGTGTAACGTCCCACGATTATGTTCTTGTGGGCTAAGGGGGGACGATGATAAAGGCAAGTGAATGATGATGGAAGTATTGGTGGAATAAGAGTGTGGGAGGAAACGGAAGTACCCCGAGAAAACCCACGGACACGATGTTGTCTACCACAAACTGACTTGGCCGGGGGATCGGACCAGGACCTCAAGTATTTAGGGAAGGTTAAAATTGGGATTATGCAAAGTGGGTTTCAAAGATTTTTAATCCTCATTTGAGTAGTGTATGCAAAAGTAATCATTTTGCATACTTTAAGATATATATGCAAACACTTGAAATTATATTAACTTGTGAGGCTGAACATCCCCCCTCCTTTCTTTATGAAATTCTGTGTACGCTACTGCCAGAGAGACTCTTCGAAAGGTTGATACTAATGCTGTCAAATTTTTGTAACATTTTCGGTTTTTGAGAAGACCGGTTTTCTAAAAACCGAAAACAGCAAATGCGGTTTTGGAAACCGAAACCGCAAAAACGGTTTTCAAAACCGAGACCGCAAATGCGGTTTTCAAAACCGAGACCGCGATAGCTGTTTTCAAAACCGACATTTCGGTTGTATGAAATTTTACTAAAAACCGGTTTTCGTTTTTTTTTTCAAAAACCGATTTCGACAGCACTAGTTGATATCAAAATTCATAATGGATTAATTTCTGATAGGATAGTACCGAAAACCAGTTTTCTCTATTCGGCGATAAAGTTTCAGGTTCCCTAACTCTTAGAATAAGTTAATATTTGATCTGATTTAGGTATATGCCGTATTAGAGTACCGAAAACTGGGTACTCGATAACCCGACAGTCCGGATAAGTCGGTCACACCCTGGCAGGGCGAAAAAAAAAACACGCGCAGAGACGTTCAAGGTCATTGCCCGCGTGCGTGCAAGAAAGTAGCTATAGTGCTACCAAAATGTCTTGATCCGCTGTAAAAAAATGCGAACTAAACTTACACCCTCGACACACCCACGCATTGAGCCAATAAAGGTTCAGATGTTGCTAAGCGAGCGAGCCTTGCAGCCATGGAAGTGGAATTCCATGAGCCGATAGCAGCGCTCAGAACGGAAGGCTAGGTGTCAAGTCAAGTCAATATGGTTTATCTATAGTTTTTGCAAAGTTGGCTAGTTAATTTTCATTATAGACAGCTTTATGCCTTCATAAATTATTTTTCTCAGGTCTGTCTTATCAGGTAAGTTACTGTAAAGTATGTATTCATTAATTTTCATTTTTATGTATAGTAAAGGCTCTATGCCTTCATGAAGTACGTACCTTTCCTTTGTTTAAGGGTAATTGGGTAGTTTATTCTCTGTTGTATTCTCAAGCTACCAATACATACAAGTACAGTACTGTATTTTTAGAGGAAACACTCGTACTTATTCTTTTTAAGCCCAATTCCCGATAACTGGGCACTTTCACTAACTTAGCCACCCTTCGGTCTACATTAGGCCGAGTTTTGGGGACTCTATTGTATTAGCCAATGATCACAGACTATGAAAATTCGAAATTTAACGGATTATCTCAATATCGAAAATAATTGGTGAAAAATAATTACAATGGGATTATATTATATAGCTATAACTATATAATCATCTAGTTTGAACAAAGTGTGATGAATCAGTGGTTACTGTGTGTTTTCAAAGCTTTTCTTATCACAAAGGCAGTTTGTACTTCCCGTTTAATGACATCATATAATTGACAGGAATATACATCACTCCAACGATAAAATAATATTATCTCAAGAAACAATAATCATAGCGGTTCATAGTATCCTGGAAGTAGTGGCGGATCTAGAAAGTAAAGACCGTGGGGGAAGGGGCAGTTAGAAGCCAGACTGTATGATAGGTATGTCTTGAGTTTACAATATTTCATAAGTCCTGCAGAAGTTTCCAACTTGACTTTCTCGTATTTCTCGTGAGATATTTTCTTTTTTCTTTTATTTTCTTTCTTTTTTCTTTCTTTTTTAAAGGAAGAACTAGTAAAAAAAAATGATGCAACCAGTGTCGGACAGACCAAGTTAGCGCCCTTGGCGCGGGTCCTTATAGGTCCCCCAGCCATATAATATATATATATAAACTTAACATGTCAGTTGCAAAACATGACAAGTGACAAAATCATATTTTCTGTATTGAATAAATATGTAGTACAAAACAGATTGCAGAAAAAAAATTACAATAATACTGAAACAATCACACGTAATCGTGAAGTTACTTCACTTATTTTGACAGTTTTTACGTAGTTCTTCACTTGATAAGGCAATCAAATTAATTACCTTTGTCTTTCTGTAAACATAAAAAAAGTAAAGGAGACAAATGGTTTTGAGTTATCGTAGATCTTAGTTTAGTTTTAATAATTTTCAATTTACACAATGTCCTCTCACATGTGGGAGGGTAAGAACAAATTTAAAAACAGTGTACAATTTATTAAACAAATCACTCTGTTGCAAAAGCTGGAACAGAAGAGAAAATGTACACTGATGTCCAAAATTATTGTCGCATATATATATAAATATGTTGTTGTAGGAATATAATTTGATAACGAATTCGCTCAGTATTTCTTACAATGTTAGCATGTATACAATCGGCAAAAGTATGTATTTGCCAAATTTCATGTCAAAAGAGCAGTAAATACGAACAATAAAACAAAAATAAAATTTTCTTGTCCACTTAGCAACATTTTGTTTTACTCATTCTAATTTTCGTATTTATAATTCATTTCCTATGAAATTTACCACAAATATACATTTCCCGATTATACATAAAGTATCAGTATTAATAGTATTCTGCAAAATCATTATCAAATTATATTCTTACAAGAAGACAGTTAAAGACATGCGACAATAATTTTGGACATGAGTGTACATGATAGACATACAAAGCACATTTGATTGTTCACATTTTCATTTTTTTTTTTTTCATACTCAGTTTGTGTGTCGGATTCATTTCCGTTTCCAGACTCAGGTTCGCTATCACTCTGGTTTTCCTTAGGTTTTGGCTTTGGTGAAATGCTCTCTTCACGTCATTTGGAAGTTATCATATTGAGTAGCAAACAGCTTCAATTCGAGAAGTAGATAATTCCCATCAATACCGACGAGTTCAATAATTTTTACAAAAAAAACATCACAAGGGATTTTAGCAACATCAATACTAGAAATTTCGCGGTATCTTTGGGGATCTATCCAAGAACAACCAAGAAATAAACCTTACGGACTAGACGGGACCTTTGCTAAGTACGAAGTTTTAGCCTGCTGACTCACGGGGCCGTACTGATATGAGCAAAGGGGCCTCGGAAGACTTCTTTCGGAAAAGCGAACTTAGATTTCCACAATCATTTTGGTAGGAAGACTCAAGAAAGCATTTGCGATCGCGAAAATTCGACCAAGGCCTACAAGTTCTGTGTCTCGTGATCCCTGCGGGTGGGGACTCTCGGGCCTCGGGCCCTTGACGATCGCCAAGTAGCCAACATGGCCAGTCCGGGACTGGATGCTAACCCCTTCCATATCATAATGTATGATAGTGGAACTAAACCACAGTGTTTCGCTATCATCATGATACTTTGACGTTCCGTTCGCCCTGTTGCTTGTGGCTATTTCAAATCATCACAACGTTACCTCATATTGATTTTCCTCATTTCTACGTGTTAGTCCTATAAACAATTTTATTTATTTGTTTCTTTTACATGGATAATTGTTAGATTCTAAACTATCCGTGATCACTTTCCTTGAGAAAAACAAACCAGTGGGAGAAAGCATTTTCTTTCCTTTCCTGATTTAAAAAAAAAAAATAAAAAAACTTTCTAGTAATTCTAAATAAACTGTCAAATTGGTTACATAATACAACAACAAATGTTAATTGCAAATTGATCTGCAATGTACATGTTTCAGGGAGTCACGGTGGCTGAGCGGTAGAGCATTCATCTCTGGTGCATGAAGTCCTTGGTTCAATCCCAGTTCGCACCAAGTAAACTTTGTGGTGGACAAGCACCGTGTGGCTGGGTTCTCGGGGTTCTCCCGTTTCATCCCACTTTCTTCATTCCATCATTTTCATTCATTTCTCACCATCACCGTCTCCTTTAGCCTAACTGGTATAACCGTAGGACGTAAAACTTAGATTTCATCATTTCATTATTTTTGTACATGTTTCACTTTAATACACTTTAGCGCATATATGCAGTACATTTATGTTCTTAGAGGTAAAATTGGTTCCATTTATGTCATGGGCTCCCGAAGGGGAGCAGGGACCCTCCCTCTGGCTCACGATAACAACTTAATTTTTTAAAGATTTTCTTAATACAAATGAAAAATACCAAACATAATATAGGAAACAGGGATATGCCCCCCAAGAAATTTTTTTTCGATCACCCATGATGTATGTTGTTTCTATGGATATTTATACTAATAAAATCCTTAAAAAAGAATCATAAAATTATTTCGTATAAAAATGTATATCGTACAGGGCAACCACATGAGCAGGACTAAAAATGCAACGAAGATGGGCCTTCAAAATAGTATTGAGGTCATTGAGGTCAATTGAGAGTACTGGCATTAGCTGCATGCAAGGGAGAAATCTTTGAGGAAGTGTTAAAATAATAGTTAAGAAAAGAACGATAGTATTGATAATTAAAGAAAGAAATTAAAGAAACACATTATGTAAATAAAAAAATAAAAGGAAACAAAGAAATAAAATAAATCTTCTATCTATATATTAAAATGCTAGGTTTATTTGTTTGTTTCCAAAAAAAAAAAAAAGTTTGTAACTTGTCGCAATCCTTTCCACAATGAGATCTCGAAAATCACAAGATCTAGAAATGTGCTGTTTTCGCTGCTCAACTCCAAATTTTATGTAGATTTGCCACTTCTAACACAAATTTTCAAAAATCTTGTCTCTATTTTTCTGTTCCACATTTTAGGAATCGTTTTTGACACTATTAGTTTAATATTGCCACTAGGATGTTAAGATTGATACCCTTGTGAAAAGAGGGGGCGCGGTGGCTCAATGGTAGAGCGTTCACCTCCGGTGCTTGGGGTCACTGGTTCGATCCCAGCTCGCGCCGTGTGGACTTTGTGGTGGACAAACACCGTGCTCGTGGGTTTTCTCGGGGTTCTCCCGTTTCCTCCCACTTTCTTCATTCCACCACTTCACTCATTTCTCATTATCACCGTCTCCTTTAGCCTAACCGGCATAACCGTGGGACGTTAAAGATTTCATTTCATTTCCTTGTGAAAAGCAACCAGTAGAGGAGCTACGTATAGCGGGTTGATGGATATTTCAGGCGCTTTGCTTTAATCTGAATGGCAAAATCTATTGCAAGCTGTAAATTTCGAAGACTTGCGAACCCACGATGAGACGTATTCGTTTATGGAATTAAGAAAAAAATATTTGCAATTTGTATAATCTATTACTTATCCAAGTTTGCTACAAACTCACTGCAACATTCTATAAATTAAAATATCACATTTATATATGTTCTATAGCAATTCACTCCCTTTGAGAGTCTTCCTGTCTTTTATTTGTGTCTGTAAATTTACTTCTAGAGATATAGTGAGAACCGCGACGGAGATTCACATTCGTATTAGAATGGTACGTTTTGTAAACAAAGCAGGTTCAGCTAGTACATATAAAAATGAAAGTGACTTCACAACTCTTGAACCACCCGACCGATCTCGATCAAATTTTCAACATAGATGAGGTTCGGACCTGGGATCGTTTTTATCATTTCAGTTTGACGGTACAACGTAGAGGAGGGGAAGGTGGATGTATATATAAAAAATGATCAAAAATACCGATATTAGTGTCGAATCCATAGTTCTCGGGGTCGCTGAGATGAACATTGACACTTCCGATGCCGTTTAATCCAAATTTATCTCCATTGTGAGTTCTAAAGGGGAATGATGACATGTAAAAATAATTTAATATGACCAATATTAGTGTCAAATTCATAGTTTTCGGGGTCGCTGAGATGAACATTGACACTTCCGATGCCGTTTAAATCCAAATTTATCCGCATTAGGAGTTCTAAAGGAGGATGGTGACATGTAAAAATAATTGAAAATAGCCAATATTAGTGTCTAATTCATAGTTTTTGGTGTTCCTAAGTTGATTTATGACAGTTTCGGTGTCCTTTATGTCCAAAATGACATGTATTCTCCTCGTATGAAGAACGATCATTCTGCTAGTAAGAAATAAATACAAGAAATAATAAATGAATAATTTCCAAAAAAATAATTAAATAAAGGAAACAAAACAAATAAAATAAATAAGACATAAATTAATTAAAGAAATAACAGGAAAGAAACAATTTAGGATAGTGTTTAAGAGCCCCATCACGGCGAGATTAAAATACAGCTAATTTTACAGTAATTATGTGATATATTCAAACAGATAAGAGATAATCAAAATGTGGAACAAGAGTTCACTAGACAATATTATTTTTTAGGAGATACCGTTATCACGACTCACTTATCTGCTTTCGATTTTCAGCCATTTAGAAAATCGGCATTTATTTTCGCGTTTCTAAATGGCTGCAAACGGAAATCTATTAGGTGACTCATGATAACGGTACCAAATAATATTGTCTAATACGCTCTTGTTCCACATTTCGATTATCTTTTACTGTATCTGTTTGAGGATATCACATAATTACTGTAAAATTAGCGGTATTTTAATTTCGCAGTTATTAGACCTCTGAGAAGCGTAGTAGAGGGTACGATAGGAGGAGAGTGAAGGATAGGAAGAAAACAAGGTTTAAGAGAGCAATCCTTAAGTCTAAACGAAGAGGCAAGACAATGACCTTAGTATAATGGAAGCTTCTATAGTTTATGACACGTGACCTTCCAGTAATGACAGAAAAGAATATGATAAAAACGATGATATTTTAAAATGTTAAGAAAATCCAGATGTAACTGAGGCCTTCAGCAAAATAGAACGTAAAGCTTACATTTTCCGAGTTTCAACATTTGTTTATTTAGTGAATTGGAAATTAAGAAAAGAAAAAAAAAATAGGTTCGCAATGATATTATTTTTAGACTTAAAAGACTGATGGAAAATTTCGGAGCATTCTACCCGAGTTATGCAAACACACATTTGGTTTTAAATACGGAACGATATATACATGTGAAGATTAAGAAAATGTTTTTCCGTCCACCCACTGTCTCAAAATATAGAAATCACGAGAACAGAAGGATTTAAAAAAGTCATTCAGAGTTTTCTTTTAAGATATCTTCGTCGCCACCTCATTTCAGATTGAGTGACAGTCTAGCTACATCGTATATCTCCCCTCAACTGTGTTTCTGGAGTGAAAATGTAGCCAAGTGAAACAGATATAACCTTAGCGCTGGCCATGAGATGACAGTTGGAGCATACATTGTTGCCAACTCTAGATTTTCTTTCACAGGACTTTGTTTTGCGTAATTTATATTTTGCAATAAATATTTCCTTCCTATATTCTTTCTTTTCCCTAATTTCTTCTTCAAAATCTTGCAAAATTTGAGAATGGTATTAACACGGTTATTATCTTGTTCCTTACAGAGTAGATATAATAGGTATTCAATTTACTCTATCCTTCGTCACTCTCACTCTCAGCTGCAGTCATTTTCCAACTTTTGTCAAGCCCTTAGCTTTCTCTCGCTTTTATAACCATACTCTCAACAGGTTTCTTATCTCATGCTTCAACTCCAAGCTAACCAGGGACCCTTTTCTTGTCCTTACATTCCAACTTGAAGCTAGCTCTCACCTTTACATTCCAATTCTGAGGAAACCCTCGCCTTCTACTCGATTTTACATTCCAACTTTAAGTTACTCCTAGCTTCCTACTCGCTTTTGCATTCCTGCTTCAAGCTAGCTCCCGCACTTTGTTCGCTCTTGCGTTCCAACTTGAAGTTAGCTCTCACACTTCGTTCGCCTTTGCATTCTAACTTGAAGCTAGCTCTTGCACTTCGTTCACCCTTGCATTCCAACTTGAAGCTAGCTCTCGTACTTCGTTCGCCCTTGCATTCCAACTTGAAGCTAGCTCCCGCACTTCGTTCGCCCTTGCGTTCCAACTTGAACCTATCTCTCACACTTCGTCCGCCTTTGCATTCCAACTTGAAGCTAGCTTTTGCACTTCGTTCGCCCTTACATTCTAACTTGAAGCTAGCTTTCGTACTTCGTTCGCCCTTGCATTCCAACTTGAAGCTAGCTCCCGCACTTCGTTTGCCTTTGCATTCCAACTTGAACCTAGCTCTCCCACTTCGTTCGCCTTTGCATTCCAACTTGATGCTAGCCTTTGCCCTTTTAGTACAGACCAAAGCTAGCCTTCGCCTTTGTATTCCAACTCTGAACTAACGCTTATCGTACACTCGTCCTTACATCTGTCGGTCTTCGTGAGCCCTTATTACAACTCTAAGTTATCTCTTTCCCTCCAATTCCCCTTACATTCCAACTCTAACCTTAGCTTTGTTTGCTTCGCGATAAAAAGGTCTCAACGCACTTATGTAAATTCACCAAACATACGTGTGTGGGCTCTATACTCTGAAAAGTCAGCGCCCGTCTATAACAAAAACGTTAAAAATAAGCTTTATCACAATTATGTCGTACTGGCAATGAGGACAAACTGTGGACTCCTCATGTGATATACACACTGATGCACTGGAAACTGTTTGTAAGGGGTAAAGTCAGAAACTAAAATAACGAAGTTTCCAGAATAAAATCCTCTCTTAGCGAATTTCCATTGCCCATGCGCTTAGAAAAATAAATCTATAACATCTATAGTATATACTCCCTATCAGCTTCTAAGTAGTTTTATATTTGTACATAGGTTGAAAGCAGGGACGTACGTAGGGGGTGGATCCTGGGGTCCTGACCCCCCGAAATTTTGGCTTGTGTGTAAATTTAGCTTAATTTTAGTTTTTTTTTCAGGAATTTTAATATAAAATACCCTCATATTAAGTTTGGACCCCCTCCCGAAATAAATTCCTGCGTATGCTACTGGTTGAAGGCTTTTTTTTTTTTTTAGTTACTTACGGAATGACATGTTTAAGGTATAAAAGAGAAAAACTTGCACAACGTTTCTTGTACAGCGTTTGTGTCCTAAAAACATTTATCTTCTTCATCTTTGTCATATTCTAATATATTATATATAGATATAGATACACATAGAGCAGAAAGTAGTGTTTCCATCTGTGATATAATATTTCAAAACAAAAGGATTTTTCCTTTTTTTCCTTGAATATATTTTATCTTCTGACTTATTCATTTAAAGTTTATGAAACTTTCCAGATGTATTGATCATCAAATAGAATATTTTTATAAGCTAATGTAAAATCCGTGGATACTGCGCTTTCAAAGCAAAAGGGAATTGAAATCCCCAAAAAGGGAATTTTGGTGGGAAATTTCACAAATTTCTCTCAATTTCTGCTAAACTAGATAACTTATTTAGAAAGTCAGTTGAAAGTTCCCTTGAGTCAAGTATAACAAATAAAACAAGGTAATATTCATTATAATTCCATAATCGTGATACCAAATAGATATAGTCAATTAGAGGGAAAATACATGCACTTTTCTGCAAGAAATTACTCAGTTTGAAATAAATTTTAGTGATTTACAACAAAATGATGGAATATTTTATGTTCACATTCGTCAGTACCGCATAAAATCAGAGATGGGAAATTAACCGGTTCTTCTGAAAACGCTCCGGACGGTTCCTGAACCGGTTCTGTGTTCTGACTGCTGTTCAGGAACCGTTTTGTGTTTTCAGGAAGTGGTTTTCAAACCAGTTGTGAGATGTTAATGACAGAGAAGAGCGGTTCTGGAACCGGTTCTGAGACATCCAGAAAATGAAGAACCGGTTTTGAAAGCGGTTCTTAAATGTAGGAGGTAGGTTGAACCGTTCTGGGAGCAGTTCTTAAAGTTCAGAAACCAAGGGAACTGGTTTCTAAAATTAACAAAAGAATAGAACCGGTTCTGAGAGCGGTTCTTAAATTCAACGAAACAATGACACCGGTTTTGGAACCGCTCCTAACTTTATCATGGGTTCTCGGTTCCTGAACCGGTTCTGGAACAAACACAGCGATTCTTTTTTCACCCCTGCATAAAATTGGTTAAATTCTGCCTATTTTTATCCTTACTTTGTTAACTAGTATAATTAAAAAAATTAAATTAATTAATTGCTGAATACAGTGTTGAGTGATATTTTTAAACTTTAGTTTGTGTTGTTGCATAGTATTGTGAGGAGTAGGTTTTTATTTAATTATTCATTAATATAATTACATACTCACCTTGACATGTTTCTGAGCGATCTTTCTTGTTGATTTTATGCAGATGCACGCGTCATTTCTATCGAGCTTCAACTAAAATGAATAATCGTCTCAGTTTAACACACGGAAATGTATCGTATGACGCATATCAATGCATCAAATCTTCATGCGAAGTACTTTGCGTTCTTTCTGTCTCTGTAACTGTGCATGTATGTGTGTTATGTAGTAGAAAGGACTGGCAACATTGTTTATGAGCCTTGAAGGGCGAAATGTATATTAAATTCGTGGTTAGTTGCCATCTGTGTGTGTTGCGACTTGTCAAAACATTGATTATCCGAGAGCATAGCATGCATTGAGTGAGCCAATGGGCAGTTCTACATATCATATATATATATATATATATATATATATATATATATATATATATATATATATATATATATATATATATATATATATATATATATATATATATATATATATATAAGCTGCACATATGGATATATATTGTTGTATTTCTTAGTTATCACAGTAAATTGAAAGTAAATATTATATAAATCCGAAGTACAGACGACATGGGTTTTCTTCCTCAGAAGTTAACGATCCGTCTACCGGATATATACATAGCCTATATTTGGAACATGGATCAACAGCTGGAAGTGGAATCCCAAATCACATGTACCAAGAATCAAATTATCTATCACATATATCAATATTTCGTGTTGTGCAACTTCGTACATTCATCTTTATTTGTACTTACAAGGGACGTATGCGAACTGTGACAGCTAGATATTTATGAAAATTGGTACCTTGACTAAGTGTGAATAGCTAATCATCGTAGTGATAGTCACTCGTTGCGAAAATGCCTTGTTTACCCGCTACATGTAATACATATACCAAGCAGTTACCCAATGCGACTGTGTCGAATTATACCCCAAAAATGTCGAAAAAAGGCAGAAAATGAAAAATGTATGCAGGTAACCTGATACCTACGGCTAGGGGACAAGTGACCAAGAACACTAGTACTGTCACACAAGCAGTGTTGCCATCTCAACACAAAATTATAGTTTTTCAAATAGACCGATATGGCATTAAAACAATTGGCAAGAAACGTGAAAGAAAATAAGAAAAGGTGGTTTATCAGTGTTGCTAAATAAGGGAGATATGAGACTCTAAAGTTGAGAAATTATGGGGTCCGTACAGAGAAACGAACAAATGTACAACAACAAGAAGACTGCAGAAGGAATAAATGTACAGTAGGAGTGAACCACAGTATGCTAATCATCCAGTGACTAAGGGGTTGATCGAGTCATATCGAGTGTGGGGCTAGGGCGAGAAATATAGTATTTTGCCATACTATTTATGTTTTTTGTATTAGTGTATTATGTTAAAATATTTTGCACCTGTATATTACTGGTAACCAGAATGCAGTTGTTTTATCTTCATCGTTGTCTCACATGCTAACGTTTCCTATATTTTCGACTGACACTTATCACAGATCATTAATCTTTGCGAATCGATTCTAACGTACTTTCTTGTCACAGATTTGTTACCTTTCATGCTACAGCTTTTCTGTACTCTTTTCAGGCGCTATACCGTTGTTTTTGTGGTTTGAAATGCATGCAGGATGTTATGTAGTGTTGCAACCCTAAAACAATTTATCTTCATAGCTCTCGGGAACAGTCTGAGATATCGATTCCACGCAAACGCCATTGGAATTCCTGCGTTACAGGAAAACTTGTTGTTCATATTTCCATATAATGTCATATGGAACTTCTTTCTACGGCTACTCTAACATATGCCTTGTTTTGGGTGAATCCTATATCAAGCCCATTAGCCACTGGATGATGTGTGTGCTGTAGTTTACTTCCTACTGTACATTTTTTTTCTGCAGTCTTGTTGTTCGTCTCTGTACGGACCCCATAACTTCTCTTTGGAGCCTCATATCTCCCTTATTTGGCAACACTGATAAACCACCTTTTGCTTATTTCCTTTCACGTTTTATGCCAATTGTTTTAATGCCATAAAATGGTATACGTTCTATTTGAAAAAAACTATAAGATTGTATTGGGATGGCAACACTGTTTGTGTGAAACTACTGCCGTGTTGTTGGCCACGTACCTCCCTCCCGTACGTATCACGTTGCCTGCATACATTTTCTGTCCTTTTCCCGCGTTTTTGAAATAAAACTCGTCACAGCCTTACGAGTCACTGATTGGTATATATATTATACATAGCGGGAAAACAAGCGATTTCCGCAACAAGTAACTATCACCACGATACTTAGCCATTCTCAGTTAGTCAGGGTACCAACTTTCACAAATTTCTAGTTGTCAAGGTAGTCCCTTGGTAGTGGCGGCTTTAGCGGGTAGGCCGGGTAGTCACGAGCCTAGCCCAAAATTTTGAAAAATATATAAATCCTAAAAGACACAATAAAGAGTAAATATATTTTCCATTATTTATAGTAATGGTAGGTAATTATTTAACAAATAGCATCAACCATTACTGCAAAAGTAATTTGCTACTGTCATTAGGATGTGTATATGTATCCATAAACGAGGGAGCGGGTCTACCCAAAATTAAAATCCTAAAGCCGCCCCTGCATGTACTTCTATTTATCCTTCGATACAGCATACATTCCGCACAAAAAAGCAGGATTATATTCACTTTTGATTTCTCCAATGTAGTGCCGATATGCATGTGGACCGCCATTGATCTACTTATCCCGAACCCGTTATCTCTTACAAATGGCGTCATTTTCGGCCTTCATTAAAATACAGAGCTATTATAAATTATTCATTTGTTTTTAAAAGACTAAATTTTCAAAAGTATTACACGTTACAAACACGAGAGATACAATATATGAAAATAACTGTAAAGTTACCCACCAAGTTTTCTGCACCCTCCACGAATGTTCTATATGTGTCCTTGCTATAACCTGTTTGCTATGAGACGAACATCTCGCACACTCTAACTCTTTTCTTGCTTTCCCTCCATTTTGAATTGGTATTAAACTCGTGCTGCCACCTGGTGCCACTTGGAATACACAATATAAACTTGATAAGTGTACGGTTATTTTCATATATCTCTAATGCTTGTATGTGTAAAACTTTTGAAAATAAACTAATCATTTATAGTAGCCAGTGGCGTATTTAGAATTTTGTTTCGGGGGGGGGGCTATGCACATTCTCCTGAGTGGGTGTATATATACTGGGTCTATGTAGGTAAACAGTTGTTATATATACTATATACAAATTTATTTATTTCGGAGGGGGGCTTGAGCCCGATAGCGACCCTTCTAAATACGCCACTGACAGTAGATATTCATGAAAACAATAATCCTCCTAAGGCAGCTGAGGAAAAAGTCTTGGATGACGTCAGGTCGGTGACAGGCAATCAGATTAACTGAAGATCTGATTGGACAAAAGGAATGGTAACAGTTAACTAGGCTTATTATTATTATTATTATTATTATTATTATTATTATTATTATTATTAATAATAATAATAATATTTATTGTCTATTACTTAATTGTAACATAAAGATTAATAAATTTCAAACTCGTGAATTCTTTTGATATGAAATTATTTCCATTGTCCTGTCTCTGTTGCTTCTTCTGTCTGTAGAATGAATCATCACTGTTGTTCCCTTGTATGGATGATTCTAAAGAATTCCAAGAAGAAGCAGGAAAGAAGGATAGAACCTTGGTCACTTGTTTAACAAAGAAAGGTTTTCATGTTGGATCATCTCTGTTAATGCGTTAGAAACATATCTTCTTCCTCTGATTTCTCAGAAAATGGCCTATAGTTCTCTTCTACCTGTAGCGAAGAGAAATATTTTACGCTGTTTTCCTTTTAAGAATGTTGTTCATTTGCTTTATTTCTTTTTTCTGAGGCATTGGGTTAAGTAGGCTCATGGACAAGTTAGGCTAATTTACTCATAGCTGACAATTATAGCCCACTACTTACGTAGCCAATTATTCGGATTTGACATACCAAAACTCCTTCATGTATTTACTGTCTGTCCGGCCGGAGACAAAAAATCTCAAAAACTAATTGATGGATTCACAATTAAGTTTGCCAGAATGCCTCGTCTCGAACTAAAAAAAAATACTCCTCGTCTCTGAAGGGCAACACCAGAATTGATATGAAAGTAAGATTACGAAAGTAGAAGAAAACGGGAGAATCTAGAGAAATCCACCACCACCACCACACGATGCTTACCACCACAAGGAACACCTGGCAGAAACTGGGATCGAATCACGAAGACCACGCGCCAAAGGTGAGAACTTTACCACTAAGGTACCATCGCCCCATACCTTTTTCTTGCCTGTCACTTTGAATTTAGGCAACCTGTAAATCAGGTATGATATGATTTATAAATTACAGGCACTGGATCCGGTGCTTAGCCAACCAAACTGACATCGTGGATATGCTGGGTTGCATAATTTAAACTTCCTGGCAACTGAAGAAATCCCAGTTTGAAAATAACCAACATAGGCAGCCCTTATGTTGTAAAGGCACTTTCTTTTATTGTAGAATCCACTACAGGAAAATAAAGGTGATACTTCATTAACACGGTAACAAAAAATCAAAAGTTTCCTGTCTTCCCCCGAAAATCCAGCTTTTGATGAGAAAGAGCCTTCATTCCAAAAAAGCCGGGTTTCTTGCGTCTCTATTTTGCGGATCTTTGAATAAAGGGTTTTAAAACTATTCATAAGAATAGCGTTGCGGACGAGACAATAAATGCCTTGTCTCTCCTTGTCTTGAAAACTGGACAAGAATCGAGAATTAGAGGTACATTTTCAAATTCAAGACGAGATAGCAAGAGAAGTTTCTGGAGTATCATGGACAACATTAGTTCATCCAGGTCTTATGTTAGATCTCAAATACACCTTCGGTGTTACATGATTCACAGTATACAATCTACAAATTGATAAAGTAATTGTACGAAAGTAATGAATAGCATTTATCAACGTTTAAAGATACGCATACAAATTGATAAAGTAATTGTACGATTTAAAGATACGCATACAAATTGATAAAGTAATTGTACGAAAGTAATGAATAGCATTTATCAACGTTTAATGATACACATACAAATTGATAAAGTAATTGTATGAAAGTAATGAATAGCATTTATCAACGTTTAAAGATACACATACAAATTGATAAAGAAATTGTACGAAAGTAATGAATAGCATTTATCAACGTTTAATGATACACATACAAATTGATAAAGTAATTGTATGAAAGTAATGAATAGCATTTATCAACGTTTAAAGATACGCATACAAATTGATAAAGTAATTGTACGAAAGTAATGAATAGCATTTATCAACGTTTAATGATACACATACAAATTGATAAAGTAATTGTATGAAAGTAATGAATAGCATTTATCAACGTTTAAAGATACGCATACAAATTGATAAAGTAACTGTACGAAAGTAATGAATAGCATTTATCAACGTTTAAAGATACGCATACAAGTTGATAAAGTAATTGTACGAAAGTAATGAATAGCATTTATCAACGTTTAATGATACACATACACAATATACTTCAATAATAAATAAACACGATTTAAATGTTATTATACCATACCTTTCATTGACCTCTCGTGACGCAGAAGGATTCTTGTTACTTCCAGATGAAATTAAGAAAAATATGAAGGTATACATTTTGTATATAAATTCACGAAACGAGACGAGACGAGAAAGAATTCTTTAAGAATCAAGAGAGACGAGACTTTTTTACAAAATTTACGAGACGAGCCAAGAAAACTTTTTATTTCTCATTCCTTGTCGTCTTGTAGGCATTCATAAGAGGAAGAGGTTCAAAAGCAACCCTCGTAGCTAAAGGAGTAGGAGAGGTCAGCGCTTTCGCGATGGTTATCTTCAACCTCTCTCAAACATTTACTTGTTTGTATACATAAACATGTGTTGAAGAAATGGAAATCAACATCGAAAAAATTGGTCATGAGAAAATCAACATCGAAAAAATTGGTCATGAGAATATCCCGTCGCAACACGCCCTTACGGTCAGAGTAGAACAAAGATAATAGTCCATGAGCCAGACCCCTAAAATTTGGTCAACGATACCATTCATATTTCAAAATGGCGGCAAAAATTGGAAAAGTTTTGATGTTAAAATGTAGGCTTGGAGTATATTCTTGACAATGGAAAAGTTTTGGTGTTAAAATGTAGGCTTGGAGTATATTCTCGACAATAAACCAAGAATTAAGTTTCTATCTTGAAGGATAGTGCAATTGTAATCGTTTAAAATTGCTATGGTGAAATCAGTAGGCAACTATATTGATGGCGTCATATTTTGCATAAAGCTATGCCGGACGGAAGTCCACCAAGGAGTTTTGAAGTCCTAGACCGCGTATCTGTTCAAAAAGTACTGGGGGATTTTAACCCCAGAATGGTCTCAAAATGTTGTCTGGCTTATGGACTATAACTTGAAGAAGTCGAAAATTTAAAATATCTGTTAAATATTTTTGACAAGAGACGCTTACAGCATCAAAAGAGATAAGGTCAAGAATTGTCGTAGCCAAAGAAGTATTCAACAAGAAAAGATCACTCTTAACTAGCAGGCTTAATATTGGACTAGGAAAAACTTTGGTCAGGTCCTATATATGGAGTATTGGGCTGTATGGCTCAGAATCTTGGACATAACGGAAGTTAGAGAAGAAATATTTAGAGAGCTTCAAAATGTGGTGTTGAAGGAAGATGGTAAAGATAAAATGGACAGAGACAGTAACAGAACCGAAGTTGTTTTAAAAGGGATAGGAGAGAAGAGGACACTTTTAGTCGGTATCCTTCGTAGGATGGTCAATTGGATTGGACACATCTTACAAAGAAATTGTCTTCTTCATACCGCCATAAAAGGAAAGATGGAAGGAAAGTGACGAATAGGAAGAACACAACTGATCGATGATTTGAAGAAAAGAAGGAAATATTGGGAGTTAAAAGAGGAAACTGAAGATCGAGAAACGTGGAAGAAACATTTCCAGGCCCAAATCTAAAATAATAATAATAATAATAATAATAATAATAATAATAATAATAATAATAATAATAATAATAATAATAATAATAATAATAATAATAATAATGTTGAAACAATATGCAGCTAAGAATTTGAGCTAAACTCTAGTTTGCTCCCATCAAGATCTTCCCCCTCTACACACACATACCTTTCTTAGTGTTCTTGCTACGGGACTTTGTGTCCGTAATATTAAAAAAGAGGCAGCAATATTAAAACAGAAATCTGATGCATCAAAAGAAAGGTATTACCATATTTTACATACTATAAGACGCATTTTTTTTCTTCGAAAAATTGTCTCCAAAATTCAGGTGCGTCTTATTAATATAATAAAATAAATATAAGTATGTCCAGTGTTTGATTTAAAATTCCCGCCAGTCTGAAAAAAATGGCCGTATATTCGATGCCGCTGGAAACCTATCTCTATCTGGCAACAGTGGATTGAACTTGCAGCAGCAGTGTACCGATGCGATGAGTTGCGGGGATCACAAGGTTGCTAACACTTGCTAATAAAAATGGTTAAAATGTTACAGTATTTTTTTTTAATTGCTTAAAAAGTAAGGTGAGTGTTATAGTCCGTAGCGTCTTATGGTCCGTAAAATACGGTAGGTCAGAACCGTGGTACCTCGAAACTTCTCAGTTTACCTGAATATTTATCATAATAATTAATATGTGTTCATTTGTTACAAAAAAAAATCTAGGTTTTAACCTATTTCTACAAACCTTGAAAGAAAACCACCTGATACGACCTAATTTCTTATGAACAACCTATACACTATAAAGTCTGCACTGTATGCGTTTCGTTTTTTCTTTTTTTTTTTCCTTTTTTTCAGTTTTCAACACGTTCTTTTAATACAGTCACTTGATAAATCTTTTGATTATAATGAAAATACGGTAAAAAAAAAAAAAGTAACAAAGATGTGTGATTTATTCGTTTCTACTTTCTAACTTAACTGTAACGAGTTCACTATATTCTGTTTCCATACTATGACTCACCTGTTGTTCTTATATGGAAACAGAAAGCAATCGCCCGTTAATAACATTGGTTTGTCGTATTTTTTAAAAAAAAATTGCAGTTGGAAAATGTATGTGTATTAGTTTAAAAAAAGTATTATCCATTTGTTTTATTTTTGTTTTATTTTAATTTTTAGTTTTTTTTGTTTGTTTTTATTTTATTTTACGTTTGGTTTGTTTTTATTTGGAAATATTTTTCTCATTGGCTGAAGGCAATGCAGGTTTTTAAAACCATCTGCATAAGGTCTCTTGTCTACTACAACTCTTTTAATCGCACGTTGACATTGCGGCACTTGTTCGTCTTTTGTTTTTTTTTATTTGTTCATGTTTCGTTTTTCGTTTTGTTTTATCTTATTGTATTTTAAAACTTAAGTGTTCTTGTTTTTCGTATTTTTCCTAAGCTATTCCACATGTTATGCACCATTCTTAGCAGGATTAGTATTTTACAAATGGAAGTTTTTGTTTTTGTTTTTGTTTTTGTTGCTGTGTTTACTCCTTTTGAAGGAATTCCGTAGAAAATTCCGATCATTTTAACAAATGTTTACACGTTTCATGACCCCTGCTGATGTGAAAAGTAGTTTTACAATATTCATGTGTCTGACCCTAAGTACCTTTGAATACTGTTGAAATATACTAAAACCAAATTAAGATCTTTTGAAATGAAATGAAATTGTTCAGTTTAACGTCCCACGATTATGCCCTTTTTTTAAAGCTAAGGGAGACGTTATTTAAGGCAAGATAATGATGATAGGAGAATTTGTGGAATTAGAATGTGGGAGGAAACGGGAATACTTACTTGGCCGAGAATCAAACCAAGAACCCCGTGCACCAGAGGTAAGCGATCTACCATCGTGCTTCCCCTCTTAAGATCTTGTGAGCTTCATCTATGCTTTTTATTCGGTTAGTGTTGCCCAATAGACGAGATGAGAAATATAATTTTCGTCTCATCTCGGAAATTGTGTAAGAGCAGTGGCGTATTTAGGGGGAGGAGCTTCCGGGCTTAAGCACCCCCCGAAATCTTACTTACTATAGTAAAGTATATGAAATATCTTGCTGAATTTTCACATTTTCAGGCAAAGCCCCCCCCCCCCTTGAAAGTTAGCAAAGCCCCCTCCCAAACAAAGTAGTAAATACGCCACTGTGTAAGGGTTTCGGATCAATCCCGAAGAATTATTTCTCACCTCATCTCAATTTTCAAAAGGCTTTTCCTGTCGCGTTTCACAATTTTCTAATATTATTTTGTAAATATGTGTCCTGTTTTTTATTATTATTATTATTTAATTTCATATTGAATTTATCAGAATAATTTCGCTTTACTAGAGGCCCATGAAGGGTGTGGTAGAACAACATTTAAACAGTATTTATTACTGCGGTATATTGTATAATGACTTCTGTATCTTTAAACGTAGATAAATACTATTCATTGTGTTCGTACATTTACTTTATCAATATATAGTTTTTATGCTACGAATCTTATAACACTAAAGCAGTGTTTTTGGATCTAAGACATGGGTGCATTGGTGTTATCCAGGAAATTCGAGAAATTTCACGTCTTGTCTCGAAAACGAGACGAGAATCTTGTCTCATCTCGAATTTTGAAAAAGATACTTGTCTCCTCTCGTGGGGACTAATAGATTGAAGTGCGGTTTAAAGGATGTAACATATTCATGACTTTTACTTTCTTGAATATGCTCACGGAAACCACGAACGCATTCTCTTCCGGTTAAAAACAGGAATTTCCGTATATTAAGTTTCAAATTATGACTTCGCTAAGTTGCCAATCCATGTTTTTCTGATCTATACTTGGAATCTAAGAAGCTTAGCGTACAGAAGTAAATCAGTTGCTTGCCCTGTAAGCATACTATTTCTATCATCTTCTTTCAGACTTGTATGACAAAAGCAAAAACTTAAAGAAACCGCATTAAAAAAAGAAGAAGAAGAAGAGTTCAGTGTTGTGACGCATTTCCTCACTATAATTCTGAATTGTTTCTTTGCGTAGGCATCCCAAATATTATTATTATTATTATTATTATTATTATTATTATTATTATTATTATTATTATTATTATTATTATTATTATTATTATTATTATTTAGAAACATAGTAATCAAACGAAGCGGTGGTTCAGTGGTAGAGCGTTCACCTCATGTGCTTGGGGTCCCGGGTTCAATCCCAGCCTCCGCCAAGTGAACTTTGTGGTGGACAAACACCGTGTGCGTGGGTTTCCTCGGGATTTTCCCGTTTCCTCCCACTTTCTTCATTCCACCATTTCATTAATGACTCATCATCACCGTCTCCTTTAGCCTAATCGGCATAACCGTGGAACTTAATACTCAGATTTCATTTCATTTCATAAAATGTCTGATTATAAATAATTATTTATTGCTCCCATGTTTTCTGCACCCACTCCATCTGTCATACTTTCACTACATCTCTGATACCATAACTAAATTTTTCATCACTGACAGAGAATCTTCCCCTTTCTGATAATTGTTCAAATGTCAATGTTATTAGCATCATTTGATTTGTGTTTTTTCATCCGTCACCACATTCGTCAACTTCATTTATTTCCTTTAAATCTTCCTGTACATCTTCTGTCTACAGTAGCACTACGATTTACAAGTGTCTCATCTTGCGAGTAACACAATTTCAAGTGAAGTATATTTGTTGTGCTCTAAATTTGCGAGCGAACACTCGAGTAACAACCAATAGAAGATTTCGTAATGAAGGCATTCAAACACTGGTACGCACCTAGAAGTGTGTATAGTATGAAACCGGTGTTATTTCCCCCTTTCCCCCCGAAAAGACGATAACTAATTCTTAAGTACTGTCACCTGTATTCTCAGAAGAAAAACAATATTGAACTAATGAAGCGTAAGATCAAATTCTAGGCTACATCAGCCATTTCTCTGCTAAACAGATAGAGAAAATAAAAATGTCCACGATTATGCCGACTAGGCTAAAGGAGAAGGTGCCGTTCTGTTATTAGCAGTGTAATTGATTGCTTCAGTTGCAAGAAAGCCATTTGATATTGTAACTGAAACCAACATAAAACAAACTTACTTCGATCTAATATCAAGTTATTTCACAACAAAATTTTATTCAGTTTTCCAATAGTTCATCTCCAACATGCTAAGGCTCTCAATATGTAAAAGGTGCCACAGTTCACATCCTCAAGACATGTTTGGCTATATATTAAATACCCAAAAAACAGCCTTTATTTTCTACATCACAACTCCTTTTTCGGCATCACCTGATCAGGTGATTTGTCTTTCATATAAGATTCTATACTACATACAATATGTCATATATACTTATATTGTCAATGTAAACACCAGCAATATCGTCAATATATAGCCAATACAATTTAAAACAAGATCTCTTCACTGTTCTAAATGTAAACAGTATACAACCCCATCTACGTAAGCCATCAAGTCTATTGCATCTAATGTCATCCTTCCACTTTCAAAAGTACCAAACTGAAACAAAATCTTATAAGTCCCTTTCCCTTCCCGATTATCTGACCTTTCTTCTTGATTAAAATTCTACAAAAACATACAAGTATTTCAATATGTGATATTGATATTTTGTATTGCTGCTTTTTACAGAAGACAAATCAGCTGATAAAGTGATGCCGAAAAATGAGTTGTGATGTGAGAATATCAAGACTCTTTCTTAAGGGCCGCCTTATGCATTCTCTTGCATTGTTTGTTTAATTAATATATGACCACATATATCTTGAGGATGTGAACTGTAGTACCTTTTGAATATTGCGAGCCTTAGCATACTGGAAATCCGAATGAATTTTCGTTGTGAAGTGACTTGATATTAAGATCGAAGTAAGTTTGTTTTGTGTTCGTTTCAGTTACAAGTTAAACGGCTTTCTTATAACTGAGTTTTCCGTTTCCCTGCAGGTACTAAAAAATACATTTATTTTTACAAAAGTAGGTGTGAATAACACTGCTAATAATAGAATTGTATCCTAGTCATCTTTCCGAGAAGAACAAGTAGAATAACATATAAATTTATGATGAAATTTCAAGCTATAGTTATCCTTCTTACACAATCTGTTAGAACTACTAAACAGATTATTAGGAATGCAGGACAAAATCCAAGTGGACAAAACCCAAAGAAAATTCTGACAAAATGGACAAAATTCGAGGGACAAAAACATAGGCTCAACTTAATAAAAGGATTATTAATTTTTTCTTCAATTGTCATGAATCTAAAATGTTATCTGTAATTTTTCACTTTATTGAAATAACATTTTTTTGTAAATAGTGAAAACCCAATAAACGTGTAAGACTGTTATAATAAGTATATATTTCACATTTTGATCTTTGCTAAAAAAAAAAAAAAAAAAGTCTTAATCAGTATTTCACAATTAAAATAAATAAATATAAATATAAAAACACTCAAAATAAAAGACTGCTATATGCTACCTCATAAGGATGAAAATTAAAAAAAAAAAATCCAATAACATCACAATTACTGTTCATAATTAAAATGAATGGTCTTACAGTAATGTGCTAAATGTATTAAAATATATTAAATGTATAATAAATAGGAGAACTCAGAACTTTTCATATTTGGGTGGGTGGGTGAAAGTAATTAAAGTCAAACTACACTTTTATTATAACAGTTTTTTTTTTCGTTTTTTATTGGGTTTTCAGTATTTAAAAATGAAAAAAGTTATTTCAGTAAATTGTAAAATTACAGATAACATTTTAGAATATATAACAATTGATGGAAAAAATAATCCTACAAGGTGGACACTGGTGCACATTCACTTATCCCTATGATTCGGTCCCTTGGATTTTTTTGTAGGAACTATCTCGTCAAAATTTTCGTTGGATTTTGGCCGTTTCGATTTCGTCCCCGCCTTCGTTATTATAGACATTATATGGATGAGTTCCGATCTGCATAAAAGCACGTTAGGAGTCAAGCATTTTCAGTGTTGCATTTTCCTTTTAAAAAAAAATCCCTCCCCGCATAAAATTTCCTGTCTCCAAAGATTAGTCAGAACGGGAATTCCCGTTCTGCCTAAAGATAAAATCATTGAAAATATTTTTTACAAAGTGCTGGAGGGCCTTTAGGCAGAACAGGAATGAATCCCGAAAATGCTCTGAAGATTCTATCAGTAAACAGAAAAAACAATCTATATGCTTTCTATAGCACGGCCAACAAGAGATGGTCTCTGTCGTTTCTTACCACATGCGGTGGGACATTGCAGCCCCTACTTTGATACCAGTGTTACCAACCACGATCACTCTGTTTTAAAGCATTAATTAAATAGCCACTACATTTGCACCGAAAAAAACTTGACACGCGAGTAGTGGCAATGTCACTGCGAGCTGTCAGTGACGTTCTCTTAATGGACGCACTATAACAGTGATTGATAGGAACTGCCCTAAATGTGTTCAAAATGTGTCTGAACTTCTGATAGGTTCAACGAGTACACAGGAACAGAAACAACTTTCAAACAGTGTTAGAACACTTTACACATTACTTTTAATGCTTCAAATGGATCAAATGATACATATTAATGCTTCAATGCATATTAGTGCTTCGATTTCACAACATCTTTGGTCTGTACCTCGTACAAAAGAAATTTATTTCTATTTAAATAGTAGTATTTTTAACGAAATCCTTTGCTTATTTTTATTTTTCATTTTTTTAAATTGTTGCTCATATACAAAAGATTTTGTGAAATCATCGGCTTGTTGAGTTTTTTTTTTTTCTTTTTACTCATCCTGCACAATACTCGCTTCGCACATTAGTGGTTTTAAATAATTAATGACAGTGGTCAGGAATTAATCATCTGTATTGTTAACTTCAAGTACAGAAGTGTAAAATGTAATAATGTATTAACCACCATGGTTTTCCTATGTGTGTGTTTCATGTTTTTATCACACCGCATGTCAGGTTTTTATCACACCGGGAAGAAGGTAGATACAGTTCATTAAATCGTTCAATAAATGTCTGTTGAAGATGCACGGCTTTCCAATTAATGTAAAACAACAATCAAGCTGACCACAACAAAGTTAACATCAGGGAACGAAAAATGTTGCTGTTGCGGTATTACGGGGGAGGTGCGTAATTAGGAACAACACTACAGTAAGCATTATTATTATTATTATTATTATTATTATTATTATTATTATTATTATTATTATTATTATTATTATTATTATTATTATTATTATGTTGGTTGATGGATTGAATTGGAATATAGCGGGGCTTTCGTCACCGAGGCTCTATGAGACATAGACCTACAATTTAGCGTAGGATCAGGCCCGTATCCAGGGGGGTCTAGGGGGCTGCCCCCTAAATTTTTGCTGTCCTCCTAGAATGTTCACGATAGGTTTGCAAATGAAGGATAATATGGTTGGATGTAGCCCCCCTAACTTCAGCCGGCCCACCCTACATTTTTGAGCTGGCTACCGGCCTTCGTAGGATCCGAACAAAAGCTCTCACTCAAAATAGATAATGCACTGAAAGTATCCCCTAACCATAGAGAGGGCATGGTGACTCAGTGGTAGAGCTGTTCTTCGAAAATTCTGACCACATGTCAAGAAAGCTGGAGACAATCTTGTTCAGATTCTAAACAGTGATCGCATTATCATCCTGTTGAAGGATAAATCCATTTTATCTTGGAAATTATTGTTGATCGGATTTGGCGCGTACATTTCGTCGTAGAAGCTTTTAGTTTAGGCTAAAAATTAAAGTATGCATCTGTTGTGTGGAAGACTGTAGCACATCTGAATAAGATATAACAGACACAAAAAGAGATTCATTGCATAGTTATTATGTCTTTAAAAATTGGACGATTTTTCTACTTTGAAACATGAATGAACAAAGGGCAATAATTTTAATAGTGAAAAATAGATGCGTGTTAAATGACCAAATACTGAAATTAAAAGTTTGTAACCAGCAAATTGTCCAACACATATCTACTTCACAACATTTGGCTTCTAGAGGTTTTCAGCTTCTGAACAAGACAATATGTCTATTAACTGTATTACTTATTACCTGTAGTTATTAACTGTAATACGTCTATTTCTATTCTACATAGGTTGTTAAGAAACTATGAATAAGAAAGAAGGAAAATAGACATAAAAACAAATTCATTAATTATTAGTAATAAAATTTTTAAAAAACTAATTTTAGTTATATTGAAGAATTTTTCCCTTCCCCTTATAAGCAAGAGAGCACGGTGGCTCAATGGCAGAGCGCTTACCTCTGGTGCATGGGATTCCTGGTTCAAGCCCCGGCCAAGTAAGTTTTTTTGTGAACAACATCGTGTCCGTGGGTTTTCTTAAAGTACTCCCGTTTCCTTTCACAATCTTAATCCACCAAGTCATCCATCGTGATTCACTTGTATAATCATCGTCTCCCTTAGCCTAAAGGATATATCGTGGGACTTTAAACTGAAATATTTCATTTTTCCCCTTACAAGGGAAATCTGAAATGACCCCTGATTACATCTTCAAATATTTTAATTCTACATGTTACTAGCAATTTAACGGGAGGAAACTGACCAAAAATGGGACATTGCCAATCAATATCTCATTCAGCTGAACAATATGTGATTATAATAAGGTTTCGATAAAATCGATGACGCAACAATTTATGTCGTTCATTGCCAATCTGAGGCATTTGATAGTTATCAATCTGAGGCAGTTGATAGTTGTCAATCTGAGGCATTTGATAGCTACAGATCTGAGGTAAATGAGGCAGTTGATAGTTACAAATATAAGGCAGTTGATAGTTGCCAATATGAGGTAGTTAATAAATGTCAATCTAAGACAGTTGATAGTTGCAAATCTGAAGCAGTGGATAGTTGTCAACTTAAGGCAGTTGATAGTTGCCAGTCTGAGGCAGTTGATAGTTGCCAATCTGAGGCATTTGATAGTTGCCAATCTGAGATAGTCTATACTTACCAATCTAAAGTAATTTAATGTTGCCAATCTGAGATAGATAATAGGTGCCAATCTGAAGCAGTTAATAGTTGTCAGTCTGAGGTAGTTGATAGTTACCAATCTGAAGCAGATGATAGGTGCCAATCTGAAGCAGTTCATAGTTGCCAATCTGAGGCAGTTAATAGTTGCCAATCTGATACAGTTGATAGTTGCCAATTTGAGGTAGCCATTTATCTATTTTTGTATTGTGTATGAAAAACATGTGCTATTAACTAGCGAATTGTAAAAAAAAAAAAAATGAAATGAAATCTTTAAGTTTACATCCCACGGATATACCGATTAGGCTAAAATAGACGGTGATGATGAGAGATGAGTGAAATGATGGAATGAAGAAAGTGGGAGGAAACGGGAGAACCCCGAGAAAACCCACGAGAACGGCGTTTGTCCACCACCAAGTCCAAAAGTCCAAACGGCGCGAGCTGGGATCGAACCAGGGACTCCAAGCAGCGGAGGTGAACGCTCTACCACTGAGCCACCGCGCTCTCTCAACTAGCGAATTATATCTGTTGTTATTTGATTTCCCCCACTAATGATGCGCATACTTCTTGTATAATATTCACTTTTTGACACACTGCATACCACCACTACGTTATAGTTAATTAATGATGTACGCACCGGTAGACTCAAAAAGCATATAGAAATATAGATATTGAACGTCTGAATTGGTCAGTTCAGGATCCGGGTCTCATTTCCTTTGACCTTCCTTAAAAGCAATCTAAGGTATCCTAGGGCGTCAGATTTTTGAAAATCAGTGGCGCGCTCTTAAAGTTCACGACCGGGGGATCTCAGGATATTTAATACCATTTAAGCCTAGTGGCGGGTCTGGGGGGCCCCTCCCCGAAAAAAAATTGAAAACTAACTTTCGTGAAAGTGCAATTAGGTATTTTCTGAATGAAAATGGATTTTTCTTATTTGCTTTCCACTTTCCTTTATTTCTCTTTCTTTTCGTTTCTATCTTTTTTCCATTCTTGAATGAGAGGTTCTAAGATTCTGACCCCTGATCTAAGTTTTTGTCACACGATTCTGAACGTCACGCCGATTATTTGTGATATAAGTGTGAAAAATTGTTAGCTGAAAATATTACGGAGAAACAAACACTTGTTCAATAATCGCATTTAAAAGATCCTCAGCCCTACAGTTTCGGAATTTTACGTGTTTTTATCCTTGGTAAAGTCTCTCCAAACTTTGTATTATTCTCTCTTTCCGCTATGATACTATCGAACCCTACCAGGCCCGTATACACGTGGGGGCAGCCCCCTAAATTTTTACTGGCCTCCTAAACTTTTCACGATAGGCTTGTAAACGAACTATAGTATGGTGATGAACTATAATATGGTTGGATCGGGTCCCCCTAACTTCTCTGCCTCCCATTACATTTTTGGGCTGGCTACAGGCTTGGACCCAACATCATTTAAGAAATGCTATGAAATATAATTTTGCCTCTTTTTTTTCTTTATTCTACTTTTTTTTCTTGGAGGGCATGCTGGGTGTGTGGTAGAGAGTTTATCTCTGTTTCTTTTCGATCTCCGGCCAAGTAAGTTTGTGCTGGACATCATGTCCGTGGGTTTTCTCGTGGTAGTCCTGTTTCCTCCCACTTTCTCATTCCACAGATCCTACCATCAAAATTCACTTGTTTAAATCATTGTCTCCCTTAGCCTAAAGGACATAAGCGTGCGACGTTAAACTGTGATATATATATATATATATATATATATATATATATATATATATATATATATATATATATATATATATATATATATATATATATATATATATATATACAGTGGCGGATCCAGGATATGATCAAGGGAGGGGCTAAACCTTTGCCGTTTTATAGAGTGTAAAGCCCATTTTATCCGGTGTATACCTGATCGTCAAGGGAAGTGGGGGTATATATTCTTTTATTCTTGTTTTCTGTTCTCTTTTTTTTATTTTTGTTTTCTCCTTTTTTGTATTGGTACTGAGCACCCACCCTCGAGCACCCCTGGAGTCGGCGCTCTTGAAAGTCATTTAAAAAAAAAAAAATAGAAATTATAATTCTTGCAACATACAGATTCCTTTAGACGAAGACATCTTCACTGCACACGAACTTCACAAAACCATCTTTAAAAAGTAAATTATCCTGGCGGATGGTATTTTCAGTGTATACAAACTGTTTGAAAGTTGTTAAAAGTATATCTGGGTTATATTTGAGATAGCTTATGTAAACAAGGCCTCTGAGGAAACGTTACCTCATGTATCGTAGATAAAGATAGAAGAAGTATGTGTACAACGTGTGTTCAAGTGATAGCGATAACTTGCTTTATGGGTACCGTGAACAAACACATAACAACAAGACGAAACTTAGTACTAATTAATTACAAAAAAGTTTCGTGTCACATGGTGAAACTACAGTAGATTTTACAAACTATGTAAATTGAATACCAAAACCGGATGTACTATATCTATGACTTCCGGTTGCAATAGAGGGAATTGGGACCGGCTCTTCAGACGCTCAGTTGGCAATAAATAAGTTGTTCTTGCTGCCTCTTAAAATCTATATAGGGGAAGCACGATGGCTCAATGGTAAAGCGCTTATCTCTGGTGCATGGGGTCCCTGGTTCGATCTCCGTCCAAGTAAGTTTGTGATGCACAACATCGTGCCCGTGGTTTTTCTCGGGGCACTCCTGTTTCCTCCCACATTGTCATTTCACAAATTCTTCCGTCATTCTTTTTTGCCTAAATTATAATGTCGTTTAGCCTAAAAAGGCATAATCGCTTAGCCTAAAAAGGCATAATCGTTTAGCCTAAAAAGGCATAATCGTTTAGCCTAAAAAGGCATAATCGTTTAGCCTAAAAAGGCATAATCGTTTAGCCTAAAAGGCATAATCGTTTACCCTAATAAGGCATAATCGTTTAGCCTAAAAAGGCATAATCGGTTAGCCTAAAAGGCATAATCGTTTACCCTAAAAAGGCATAATCGTTTAGCCTAAAAAGGCATAATCGTTTAGCCTAAAAAGGCATACTCCGTGGGACATTAAACGGAAACATTTCATCTCATTATATTTTCTGTTACAGTTTCAGCTCTGATACCTCCCGCCAGACTATAAACAGGGTGTTTCGAAACAACACCGAAAACGTTTGGGAGATGATTGCTGGCACCAAGATAAGATAAAAAGTATAGACTAACCAGGTTGCAAAAAAGCATCCTTTCGGAGTTATAGGCTGCCGAAAACATGAAAAAAAAAAGAAATTTAAAGGTCCATAGCTCCAAAACTATGGGACTAACCGCAGTCGGGTCAAGACTTCACTTAGGAACTAGCATGTACACTATCCAAACATCTCAGTTTCAGAATCCTGTGGTACTTCCGTAACAATTTTTGTAGAGGTAGTTGTTGAGAACTTCAAATTATATGCCCATAGCCAAACTCATTTTATAAAACTCGTTGCGTGAGTACCTTAGGATTCTGAAACATGTATTTTAGGATAGCGCACGTACCTAGTTCCTAAGTGAAGTCTTTACCCGACTACGATAGGTCCCATAGTTTTGAAGCTATGGACTTTTAAAATTCATTTTCTCATGTTTTCGGCAGCCTATAACTCCGAAAGAAATCATTTGTGCGCCCAGGTTGCTCTATACTTTTTGTGTTATCTTGGTGTCAGGAATCACCTCCCAAGAGTTGCCGGTGTTGTTTTGAAACACCCTATATATATAGACGATCTTTTCAGATTTCTCGTACTTGTGCACTGTAGTGTTTGGAAGCCTAAGAAACGAAAAGAAAAAACTCTTCTTGCATACGCATTTGTGTGCTAGTTTCATTGTGCAATCCGTTGCTCTGCTTTATATCTGTACGAATAACAAAACAATTGTGGTGCACTTCGACTACTATCGTATATATTGCGCACAACATTGCTTCACGGTTAATAACGTTTACAACAATGCTTCCTAAAACACGCTCATTGGCAAGGAATACAAACAGAGTGAACTACTGCACAAGGTCTTTGAGTATATTAAATGCATTGGTATCTGTCCACTTCCTATATGCCAGTTAATAACAGTCCTATAGCTTAAATTAACATGCAAGTGCAATGCCAAAGAAACAAAAACCCTAGAAGATACTGGTTTGTCCCAATTTAATGATTTTTCCCCAAATATATCTTCTCCTGGGCCTTTTCTTTCACAGATTTTCTCAGTAGATTTAGTCAGCTCAGGGGCACTCCACAGGGGAGTCCACCGGGTCCAGACCCCCTCCCCAAGGGGGCCCATCAGGGGGGAGCAAGGTGGGGCGCTCGCCCCCTAGAGGAAATTGTACTTCGGAACATCGAAAACCCAATATAATATTTAGAATAGTTACAATAGCAAAATTTGAAACTATATTTGAAATGTCGCTTTTTCTTGCCCCCCTTGGAAACCACAACATAGTCGCCCTTGCCCCTCCCCCCAAATTTCCTAACTCAACATACATTTCTACAGTTTCTCAATAAAACTGTACTTGTGTAATAGGTAAATGATTGATGTAGCATGAAAATTTGATCTTGCACTTTATCTGTACTCTTTCTCTTATTAAAAACAATCTAATTCTATGATATTTTTTTCCTTAAAATATAGGTGGAAGTATTTTACAATTACTTATAATCTTTTCGGTTGCAGAATAAGAGGTTCGGGACCCAAAGACAACGGGAATAGGGAATGGCGGAAATTTCATAACGAGGAACTTCATAATTTATACCGTTTACCAAACATTGTTAGGGTCATCAAGTCTGGAAGGCTCAGGTGAGTAAGTCATGTAGCCAGATCATGTGTCATATGGGCAGGTCAGAATGGAAGAAAGTAGGAACGCTTTCGAAGTCTTACCTGGAAGTCCAATCGGAAAACGACCATTAGGAAGACTTAGGGGCAGATGGGAGGACAATATTAAGATGGATCTCGCAGAAATAGGAATACAAAGTAGAAATTTGATCCAGTTGGCTAAGGACAGAAGTCAGTTGAGAGCTTTTGTGAACGCGGTATCGAACCTCCGGTTTCCATAAGCCATACAGTTAGTTAGTTAATAATAATAATAATAATAATAATAATAATAATAATAATAATAATAATAATAATAATAATAATAATAATAATAATAGTGATCGACGGAAGTTGAAAGTCAGCGAAGAACTAAAGAAGTGTACTACGATTGTTGCTACGCAAACTACAATCTATGTTGTTCTTCTAGTTTACTTTTTCATTATTATTATTATTTGTGGAAGACGGGTCTTACTCCGTGTACGTCAGTGTAATAAGACTGACTCTTGCATGTATCATATTCCGAGGCCTTGTAATTCCTTAGCAGGAGAAGCATTTTATATGAAGATGTCACTCTGTCCTGTTTTCTATCATATTTATTGCTCTTGTTCTTCTGTATAAGCTTCGTACCGCCTGCTGTGAAATATAGACTTCTGCTGGTATTCATCCTTTCCTGTATGCCAAAGATCTCTTACCCCCCCCCCCCAAAAAAAAAAAAACTTTCCATTCTACCTATGATCCAGTTTGGAAATCGTCCAAACGTACATACAATACAATCAGTTTTAATACATAACTATTCCTGTAAGCTACAGGGTGGCGCGAAAGTCACTTTGTTCAAGTTTAATTGCAAAAGTCAGTTTACCCACACACAAAATTCAAGTTTAATTGCAAAAACTAGTTTTCCCTCACACAAAATTCAAGTTTAATTGCAAAAACTAGTTTTCCCTCACACAAAATTCAAGTTTAATTGCAAAAACTAGTTTTCCCTCACACAAAATTCAAGATTAATTGCAAGAAATCAGTTTATCCACACTCAATATTCAAATTCAACTGCAAAAGTCATATGGCATTCTCCACACACTTCGACGGTTTATTTGAATAACTTTACTGCTTATCTTGTCGATTTTACGGAAGCCTTTTACAAATGCTTCGGCGTTTTTATTATCCATTTTCTTCCGTACAAACACTTCTTGGCCATCCAGATTCCGATGCACCTACAGCATTTTCCGGAGACTGAAATTTTCTTGTTCACTTTCCACAGCTGTTATCATGCTAAAGAAGGCACACTGGAAATTTTGATACGAAAACCTATCTGCACGTTAGTTGTATCTTTATATTGTTCCTAATACAATTGAGGCATATTTTTATATATATTACATGCAGTTATGTTGTGTACTTATGTGTCATTACAGTTTTAAACACGCCATAGAACAGGACTTGAACACAACCTACTCACCACACTTAAACAAAAAACCTCAAGTGGCGACAAAAGAATAACGAGTGCACTGTTGTCAAGGTCTCACAACAATATCACCAACCTTATACATAGCACTACTCATGAACTGTAATTATATACCGGTAATAATACATGTCATTTTGGGGGGTAAATTGACATTTGAGCCATCCTCTATATACTAATCGGCTATGCACTGAGAATGTTGCTGTCGATTTGTTACTTTCATATTTCAAAAACTATTTTTGAGGTTAAAAATATATGTGGTTGCATACAACCGTGAAACTTAAGGCAGCAGCCGCACCTGTATCTATAACAAAATATCTTAAGTAGCTATAAGCTCCTAATCACTGGCAGAAATGCAGGTTAGCATAAAGTTCTTAGCCCTGTCACTGATGTAATTAACTAAAGTGTATATTTTCATTGATTTCGAATAATAGGGAAACATAAACAACAACGTTTGTCTGAGCAGAAGATCGTTGGGTGGTTAAAAGTTGATTGGTTACTTTGGAATTTAATGTGTCTTTTCAACATTGGCGATATATGAAACGTGGATCTATAGCTTAGCGCAGAATCCGAACCATACGATCTCCCACCGGGAATTGAACTGGGCTCTGCTGTGACGAAGTTGTTATGCTGCTAACCATGTAGCCACAAGAAAACTCTTGGCAGTTGAAGATCTTCGTATGAAGAAACACGAATGGTTTGTGTCTAAGCGAAAAATCATGCTCTGCTCGTGATAAACTACATGTTATGCTTAATTAAAAGAAACTCGCATCTTCTTTCGGTCAAAGTTCCTTGTATTCTTGGCGGCTAAATAATCTTAATGTGTTGTTTGATTACCAGCCCCCGACGGCGCGGAAGCAAGTCCTTGAGGAGGTCTTTGGTCCCTCTGTTGACATTCCTGTCTAGCTTCTCATCTCCTTACTAGCGTTGCTTCGAAAGGGAAGCCAGCACTTTCTTTCTGCGAGATTAATATTAGAACCAATATGAAGTTTATTTCCTTACGTAGACTCCATCATACGTAAGTGATTAGCAAAACCTCATTAAGTGTGGATATCCGAATTCGATTCTCGATGGCAGTTTACGTGATTCGGATTCCACAGAGAGAGAAACGTTTCTTCAAAAAATGTTATTTCTCATTGCTCTCATTCAAGGTATTCAAATTTATTAGTAAAAACACTGTTTCATTAGCATTATTATTACCTCTGTTATATTAGTCTCTTATTATATGACAGGTTGGATGGTCAGGGGCAGTGGCGTATTTAGTGGGGGGGGGGAATCCGGGCTTAAGTCTTCCTCCGAAATTTTATTTACTATATTAACCAAAATGAAATATCTTGCAAAATTTTCATATTTTCAGGAATAAAGTTAGCAAAGCCTCTCCCGAAACAAAATCGTAAATACACCACTGGCCAGGGGTTTGGAATTTAACATTACTTTTATCATTGAGGGTATGAGTCTCGTCTGACCAGACTTAGAGAATTAAAAAAAAAAAAAAAAAAAAACAAAGAAAGAAAGAAAGAAAGAAAAAAAGAACGGAATACTGGCGTAAGTTGGCAATTCATCTAGGTATAGTCATTGCTATATTATTATTCATCACAGTGAAGAAGTCTACCTTTTCACAATACCCATGTTATATTTATTTATTTATTTACCAACGTTTGTTTTCATTGTTGAAAGTTTAATACTCTCTTATATCAAAACCTGCAAATCATAATAATTGTCATAGGTATCAGTGGCGTCTCGTGACATAATTTTTTGGTAGTTCACAGCCATTCGAAAATGCTAATCCTAGAATTCTTTCAGAATTCTAAATAAGAAAAACTATAAAAATCAATGAAAGTAGCTTTATATATATATATATATATATATATATATATATATATATATATATATATATATATATATATATATATATATATATATATATATATATACATATATACATAATATTCATTCATAATCAAATGCTCCATTTAATTCGTATGTGAAATCACTTCTGATGTTCTTCTGGGCAATGAAATTGTCAATAACTCTTCTGAAATTTAGTTTTTACAATTTTTTCTTTGTTGAAACTATAGTCTAATGCACTGACTATTTTGAGCACTCTTTTAAATGTTTTTATGTATTTAATAGGTAAAGACAACTTTCACTTTCTGATTATTTACTATGATTTTCATTAATTTTGTTGTATGCCATTCTCTTTCTACAAATTCACCGCCAATTTAATGACAATACTAAATGGAATCTCCATTAGACTGCAAACGTCTCCTATCTCGTATATTTGAATTGCCAGGCATGCTGTTTTGTGAACTGTTAACAGTATACATGAAACATGCAATGTATCAAATTATTATCATAGTTGCAGAGGCACCTTTAATTACAAACACTTTGTCCAAGTACTTTTGCGTTGTTGTCTCAAGACACTTCATGACTGTTTATTTCCAATTTACATTCTCTGTTTTGGGCTATATGAGATTAGCAGTTTAAAAAGGAGATTACTGTAATGTGTTTTATGGTCTCCCACCTGAAATTGAGCCCGGGGTCAGTCTACCAAAAACATACACTAGACCCTATAGAAATGAGGAAGACAGGACACTTCATGAAATCAACCAAACCACGGAAAACACAAGAGCTACTAAAATCTTCGGACTCCTAATGGAGACATACAGCGTATTCAAACACTCTAAAATCTGTCGCAATCAATCAAAAGTGGGCGAATGTGACTTCTTTTTCAACAAAATGTTATGAGTCTTAATACAAATGACCGTGTTAATATAGTCCTAATAGAAATCAATAAGTATACCACCACACAAAACGTTTTCACTTTTGCTACTTTGAGATACACTGAGAGAATAATGTTTCTGCGCATAAAGTACAATCTCCAAAGTAATCCCCCCCCCCCCCGAAGTAAGAAATAAAAAAAATCAGTTCCAAAATTTCCTTCAGGTTCCCACAATACAGAAACCATTGTAGCAATGTAGCATTGAGATTTTACCATTGTAGCAATGTTACCAAGTACAGTATGTTTTGATAAGCTATTCGCTTTTCTTGCAAACATTTAGTTTATTTAAGCAGGAAAAGCGTATCCTAAAGAAAAATCAGTGATTATACGTATTTGAAAAGAAGTCTTGAAACTAAATTATAATTAAAATTTAATTTGGTTCTGCGTTAACTTAAGAATCTCTGCGGAAGGGTCCTAAATCTCCCATTCCCCTCGGTATATCCTCAGAAAGCTGTAATTTTGTTCGTTACATTAGTTTTATTTTCATTACAAGAAATTATGATAAAAAGAAATGTAGATAACTGATTGAAAGAATGAGTTATTATATGCTACTATATTCTTTTATTTTAAATTGCAGTTCAGTCTTTGATTCTGTTTAAAGAGCCACAACACTGGAAATTGCTCAACAACAGCTGTCAACGCTATTCGTTGAAATCTTGATTTGCAAGGCAGGAGACCGCATTTCCTCCTCTTAGTTGACTGCGCTTCCTTTTGTACTACACACACACAGCAGTCTATCACGCTCTCTGCTCTGTTGCGAAAGTGGTGTGATGATGGAATGCATATTCCCAAGGAGTACGACAATATAATAATATTCTAAATATTATTAAATATCTTAAGGACCAACAAACAGCTCACAATATTTGATGGTTCACGTGCTCCCTCGAACTGCACAAGGCGACGCCACTGATAGGTATATTCCTATTATTGGTAGGTCATTTCCTACAACTGAGAAAGAAGCTTCAATGCTCCACGATCTTCCGTTAATTTCTTCGTCTTCATGTATGATTATTCTGTTTTGATATCGTCCATTAATTAAAGTCTTCTTCGCACTCTCCTTCTTTTTCCTGCCATTATACTCTAGAGCTCGTCCCTCGTGATACAGTTCCTCCTTAGCCAATGTCCCAACCAGTTTCCTTTCTTATTCTCAATAATATCTAAAATTGTCCTTTTTTCCCATACCATTTCTAATACGCCAATAATAAGAATAACTAGAGAACACAACCTAACTAACTAACTAACTAACTCTATGGCCTATGGAACCCGGAGGTTCAGTGCCGCGTTCACAAAAGCTCTCCACTGACTTCTATCCTTAGCTAATTGCATCCAGTTTCTACTTTGTATTCCTATCTCTGCGAGATCCATCTTAATATTGTCCTCCCATCTGCGCCTAGGTCTTCCTAATGGTCGTTTTCCTATGGGTCTACCAGTCAAGACTTTGAAAGCGTTTTTACTTTCTTCCATTCTGGCTACATGACCCGCCCACCTAAGCCTCCTAGACTTGACGACCCTAACAATGTTGGGTAAACCGTATAAACTATGTAGTTCCTCGTTATGAAGTTTCCGCAATTCCCCATTCTCGTTCCTCTTGGGTCCGAATATTCTTCTCAGGATCCTGTTCTCAAATACTTTCAGTCTATGTTCTTCCCTCAGAGTAAGCGACCATGTTTCACAACCATACAGAACAACAGGCATGATTATCGTTTTATATATTTTAAGCTTCAAATTCCTCGACAGAATTCGCGACGACAAGAGATTTTGAACCGAATAGTAACACGAATTCCCTGCTTTTAGTCGACATTTAATTTCTTCGTGAATATGATTTTCGTCTGTTAATATTGATCCTAAATATTTGAAAGTATCCACTCTTTCAAAAGCATTATTTAATATTTTAACGCCTCCACAATTTGCCGTATTACGGTCCCGACGAACACAACCTATTAGTAAGAAACTATTGTGAGGTCGATTTTACAATGAATATGGGACATTACATAACTATACTATAAGAATACATTAAAAAATAAAACAGTACTTTTGTAACTAATGATGTGTTATTAAATTGCAATGTGATCTGGACCATGCAAGTTTACAAATTTATAATTTACAAAACGAATACTAAAAAAATGTGAAGTGTTATATAAGAATAACTACAGTTTGCAGTTTATTCGTGCATTCATATATTATACCACTATAGCGAAACGATGTGTTTATTTTGCCTAAGTGTTTATTTTGCGATCCAAACTAAATGAGACCACAGGTAGTTCGGATTTTCAAATTGTTCGGATTTTCAAATTGTTCGGATTTTCGAAAATGACCAAGAAAATGCCATTTAGGCTTAAATATACTGTACGGTATGCTCTTTTATCGATACAGTGGTTATATAGTACATATAGTAATTACAATACCATACGTAAAGCTGCTTACATTTAATGTTTCTGAAAAACCTGCTCATACACTAAATTACACTGTTCTTGTAACTCACACTTAAAACTTAACTTATACAGGCCTAAGGGAAAATAAAAATAAAAATTTGTATGGCAAATAATTACATATGAATGAGCTTTTGTAAAAACACTGACTTCACACAATGCCGATGGACAATCCTATTGTTTGTTTATCGCTAGCGCTAAGACAAAATGTAAAAAGCTTCTAGGGACCACGTTCGGATTATCGACGTCTTACTGTACATGCTTCTTATTTTCATTTTCTTTCTGTTTTTTCTTTTGTAATGTCTGTTTTTCTTTCTTCTTTCTCTTTATTTATTGTATGACTGTGTATCATTAAGAATAATGTAAAATATACCTGTAATACCTATTGTAAAGGGAGCAATAATGTCTGTGATAGGCAATAATGATAAATAAATAATTCTAGATACAGTTGAAGCCCAGTTTACACTGGAATATAAAATAAATCTATGGGGTAATTTATTTAACTTTATTCCAGTTTTGCTTTTTACATTATCTTCTTCTTTAACATTTAAGAGAAACCATAATATTGGCCACCGATTGTCATTTGAATGTCTTATTGTTTTTTATGACTCAATTTCTTGTAGAAGGGTTGACCTTTCGTTTTTTAAAAAAGTCTTATGTCAAAGAAAATTAAGAACAATAGGTATTCATTACCTTAGACAAGTGAATGCAATAAGTGTTTCTATCTCAATATGTGTACTGTGTCTATGTTCACTCATAACTTCAACACAGGAGCACAGATTTTGTTTACTTAGTTTTTGTTTCAAAGGGTATGCTGTTGTGGTAGTTTAATATAAATTTTATTTGGATCTGATGAAATTCTGACTGATTTCTGACTTCTATTAACACGTTGACTTATCTAGTTTCTCTGTTTTTAGATTTTTTTAAATGACTTACACCACTGCAATTTTAATCCGTCCATATGTGTGAGCACTTGGTTATAATGGACGGATCCTCCCTATATTCGATCAAATATCTTCTTTTATATCATTTCCACAGAGACACTATCATTTGAGTCTTCGAAACCAATTATTTTATTAAGTATTTATGTGATGGAATTGGTTTGTGTCATTTACCCTTCCTTCCTAGTTTGCTACTTTATAAAGACTTTTTTTTCGCCTTATAAACCTCTCCTTTAACTCTAAACTTTCAATGTATTCAGAGCAATTCCGTAAAAAGCCTCTTTGGTTGTATGCTTTAAAAACTTGTTCCACTCAGAAGTTGAACACGTATCTTTTAGTATTTCCGATCGAAGGGTTTCCAATTCACCTGAGAGTAGACGGGAGTCCTTTATTTTTCCCTTTCGTTATTCGCTTTCCCGTAGAGGATCATTCCTCACTGTCGCCAAAAAGGAAATTACATATATTTGTTTTGGTCTTTCGCTTAGGGGTTATGTAAACCTATTTTCGTACTTAATACCTCAAAAAAGTCATGATTCCCAAACAGTTAATTCTTGGACTCTGAATGACGTCAAAATGAAAATTAATTTCTATAGTGTAAAAGTAATTATGCATAGTTGTCCAACATTTTTACATATTTTGTGTCAAAGCTTAACCACTGATATTTCTGCACAACAAACAGGATTTCCTACGAGAGGAGTGAAGACTTACAGTAACTCAAAAAAGTATTCGTACAGTCCCAAGTTTTGTATAAATTTCAATGGTACTATTCATATCAAGGATGTGAAGTGGGTGATAAAATTACGTGTGTTAGTGTATACATCTACAAATATATTAACGAAGTGATTTTCAAATAGAAAGCTATTTTCTCTCTATGAAAAAATAATATCAAAATAATTCTCTAAAATTGTACGTGGAAAAAAGTATTCTTACAGCTGACATATTCATGAAAATAATGGTAGGCATCAGTTTTCAATTGATTAATACTTTGTAGGGTTCCTTTTAGCAGCTGTAATTGTCTGAAGTCTTCTGTAAGAGAACGACTAAATTCGCTGTTTTTTTTTTTTTTTTTTTTTGTGAAATATTATCATATTCTTTTAATAAAGTATTTTATAGAACTACCTTATTAGAAATAACCATATATCTTACTTTTTGGTCAAAAACTTACCATAAATGCCCTATGGGATTGACGTCTGGTCACTATGTGTGTGTGAACTTTTTGAGTATATTATTAGTACCCACACCCTAGTATTATGTGTGGTATGTTTTGGATCCTTATCGTGCAAAAGTCATTATTGTTACCCATTTAAGCAGTTCTTTGCTATTTAACTTATTGATACAGTTCGTTTGGTTCCCGTTACTTCTACAAAACACAAATTCCCGACACTAACAGCATTCGTTGACCGCTAAACAAATATATATCCTCCAGCATGTTTCACTATCGGTGTATGATTTTTGGGATCGACCTCTTTTCTCTTCATTCTTCGCATAGCTTTTCTCTCATTTGACAAATACAAGTTATACTTAACTCTCGTCTATGAAAATAACTTTGTTTCAAATGTCAAAAGGTTTATTTACGCCCTTCAGAGCAAATTCTAAGTGCTTCTTGCGTAACTGTTAATGCCCCAAGTTTTGTTTCTTGAGATATGGCAATTATTAGCATGCTGTTTTCAACATACTCCTCACTGTACCCAATTGCATGTGTTGTATATACATATGATAGAGTCAGCCCTGGCAATCTTATAAATTTACTTCCAAGGATAGTTTGTTGGGCAACGACGCTTGTTATTTGGTGGAAGCTTATTGCTTATTTCTTTCATTTACTACTAATGCAGGAAGGAAGGACGGAGGAAGAAGTTCCTCCGGAAGTGGTTAGCCTGTGACACAGGTCTATCTGCAAAAATTCAGATAACTAAACAAAATTGCTAGTTTCTCGCACATGATAATGAAATAAATAAGTAAAGTAATGATAATCTTATATATGATTAATTCCATTAATGTGGTTTTATACAAAAATGGAGGATACTGAACTCACTTGTTCTGTAATATTGATTTACTGATTACTGGTATTTTATAATAAGACAGAGAATCATTTTGGATACCGCTTAAGCGAAGGAGATGCTGTTTTTTTGAAAACGCTATTCTTCTTTGGCAAAGCGATTCCCCTTTGGTCAAAAGAGATTTCTTCTTTTAGCATAGCCCATGCTTCTTATGACAAAGGCGAATGCTTTTGTGGAAAAGTGAGTCTTCTTTGCTCAAGAGCGGTTACTTCCTTGGCAAAGGCAATTATTTTTCTCTTCACAAAGGTGAGTACTCTTGTGGAAAAGCGATTCTTCTTTGCCCAAGAGCGATTACTTCCTTGGCAAAGGCAGTTATTTTTCTCTTAACAAAGGCGAGTGATCTTGTAGAAAAGTAATTCTTCTTTGCCCAAAAGCGGTTACTTATTTGGCAAAAACAGTTATTTTTCCCTTACAAAGTCGATTGCTCTTTTGGAAAAACGATTCTTTTTTGCCCGAGAGCGGTTACTTCTTGGCAAAAGCAGTTATTCTTCTCTTAACAAAGGCGAGTGATCTTGTAGAAAAGCGATTCTTCTTTGCCCGAGAGCGGTTACTTCTTGGCAAAAGCAGTTATTCTTCTCTTAACAAAGTCGAGTGATCTTGTAGAGAAGCGATTCTTCTTTGCCCAAGAACGGTTCCTTATTTGGCAAAGTCAGTTATTTGTCTCTTAACAAAGACGAGTATTCTTATGGAAAAGCGATTCTTCTTTGCTAAAAGCAGTTTTTTTTTTTTAAACAAAGGCGATCCTTCCTTTTGGCAAAGACGATTCTCCTCTTGCCAAAGACAGTCCGTTTGGCTGAAGGGGAGGGCCTAGTTTGAAAAAAACTGTTCTTATATATATATATATATATATATAAAAGCAATTGCTTATTTAGTAAACACAGTTCTTGTGACAAAACTAATTCTTCGTATGGTAAAGTTGATTCTTCTTTGGTCAAGAGCGATTCTTCTTTTTGACAAAGACGATTCGCCCTTGAGTAACAGTTGGAAACAGATGAAAATAAGACGACTTTGAAATATTTTCATTGTTATTTAAGTTGTAAACTAATCATAGAATAAGTAATTATTGCTATTCTTACCTGGGTGTGCTTTATTCCTTAAGATAAAATTTAAAAAAAAAATAAGTTATCTGCATTGTTGAACACGAAAAAAAAAAAACTGAAAGTGTATGTATGCTTGCAATAACTTCCAACTATAAGTTCTGGAATAATTTCCTATTCAGAAGGAGGTATGTATATCATAATCATCATCATCATAGGTATTCTGGTATTATTGACAGGTCACTTGCCGCAACTGAGAATCTTCCATGCTCCACTTTGTTCCGATAACCTCTTCGTCTTCACGTACAATTTTTCTGTTTTGATATTGTCCATTAATTGTGATCTCCTTCGCGTCCTCCCTCTCTTTCCTGCCACCAGACCCTCTAGCACTTTGCTCATGATACAGTTCCCTCTTAGCCAATGTCCCAACCAGTTTCTCTTGTTCTTAACACTATCTAAAATTGTTCTTTCTTCCCCCACAACTTTCCTATTCGTTTTCTGCTCGACCGAGCTAATTCTTTCAATTCTTCTCCACACCTACATTTCGAAAGCTTCCAGTAGTTTTTCATCATTTTTGCCTAATGCCCATGTTTCTGACCAATACAGTACAATACTTCACACGAAGCATTTTGAGATTCTTTTTCTCCTCTTTTTTTTTTTTTTTTTTTTAATCCCACAAAATAGTATTTTCTTTTTCTTGTCGAGAAAATACTGGAAAATTAGTATGTAATTCCTCAGTTGTTTGAGAATTCTATTTCAATATTTGCTTAAGCATAGCCAATAGCAATGTGAGGCAATGCTTCAACACCAATCTAGGGAGGTAAAGATTAAGGCTTGACGCAAATGAAATCTTCTGTCATTTTAATTAAGCAAAAGACACAATAAATTATTGTTTTTTTGCATATGTGATTACTCTGTCTACCTCCGAAAAGTTAATGCTTACGTTTTTTCTCTCTTTCTTTCTTTTGATCCATCAAACGTCGAGACGCCCAGTACTGCAGCCTATTCTTTTTTTGTTACGTAAATGACATACGCATGGGTACCTGATTTGTGGATGAGAAATGTCATGATGGGGAGAAATTTGTTGCCATGACAACGCATGGTCCCATTACAGGAGCAATTAAGGGTCCACAGGAACGTGTTTTCCTTCAACCGTTCTTGTTCAAACCCCTCAAAAACTAGTCTGCTTCGATACATTGTTTCCAACTACAGAATCATTTATCTAAGTTTTAAATATCTATTTTATTTTTCTTAAGATTACATTTTGTTTGTCAAGTAATTAATTGCCAACGCACTGAAGGCATAAAGTGTAAAGGAAAGATTTGTGGTTACGTTTACGTCGATGGTTCCAATCTTTTTCACCGACGATTCACTGTATTGAATAGTTACCATGTTTTCTTTTTCAATATTTTATTCTTCTTCTTTACTTCTAGTGCGTGAGGTGTCCCTGGTTCAATCCCCGGACAAGTAAGTTTGTGGTGGACAACATAGTGTCCGTGGATTTTCTCGGGGGTCCTCCCGTTTCCTCCCACTTTCTCATTCCACCAATTCTTCCATTATCATTCACTTGCCTTAATCATCGTCTCCCTTAGCCTAAAGGACATAATTGTGGGGCGTTAAACTGAAAGATTTCATTTCGATCTTCAGTTTTTAGCACATTAATTGTGTAATTTAAAATTTTACAGCAAGCCTACACAAATTTAACTTTTTTTTGCATAATTAAGTCCAAGTTACTTTTTATTTTTGATCACAAAGAAACGTTGCCTACGGAGCTTCAACTTGTTATCGACCAAATAACGAAAGTACACCTAAAAAAATGATGTCTGATAACGCCTTCAGTTATTAAGATGTGCTACACTTGCAGTTTTATTTTTCGTGTGTATGTTCAACAATACAGATAACTTATTATTTTTTTTTTAATATTTTATCTTAAAGAATAAAGCACATCCAGGTGTAACAGATACTGAAGTACCCTCATATTTCAACCTCTTTACTGTAACAAGGTAGGAAGACGACGACACATAGTATGATTGATGAGGTACAGAACAAAATCGTTCTTAACTCTCAAACAAAACTTTAATTTGTATTGAAACATAAATATGGTCCAAAGCTGAGATAGTCTAGAAGCAGCATATACCACGTACGTACCCAGGAATTTATTTCAGGAAACGTCCGAAGTTTTTTCGGAGGGGAGTCCAACTTCAATATGAGAATAAGCTATATTAAAAATTTGTTTTCAAAACATCCATAAAATTAGACTAAATATACAGAAAAATCACGGTTTCGGGGGGGGGGGGTAGTTCCCAGGACCCACCCCCTGTGTATGTTCCTGAATACAAGTACGTATCATATCAGTTAATATATCACATGGAGCAGAACAAAATTGTGTGCTTGGGGTTAGTGTTGTAAAGGGTCATGAGAACCACAACTGATGGATCTTCTACTTCCGGTTTCAATGTATGTTTCTTCCCCTTTCCTTTGTGAAACTTATGTGAAACAATGACTTACTTATTTTAAACACGAAACCGGGAACCAAAAGTAAGTAGTGATATCAGCAAACAGTTGTTTATCTTTCATGTTTATTATTTGTAAACACTATCTGTCAAAGTATGTATACTGTTAAGTCCTGATAATTTACTATGTTGCCAGATGGGCTGTATTTCAAAAATTGAAAAACAGTCTGTTGTTATTCCAAAACATTTCTCCTTTATCTTCCAACAATTTTGAGAGAAAAACGAACGTTTGTCTATTTGCGTTTCATTTTTCAGAATATCTACATCTTGAAAACTTTATAGCCTTTCATAATCGTGGTGCATGCAGTTTTTGCAATGGTACTATTGATTAATGACTTAATGCGCAATAATTTTGTACTAAAAAACAGTAATATCAACTGAAACAATATACTAGCTATATCTCAGATTTTTTGATTGTTCTGTGTTATTTAGTCAATAAATTAAAATTGATAACATTAATTATTACTTCAGTATTTCAGAACTTGATTAAAACGAAACATATTGTGGTTTTTACTAGTAATTCTGCTGATATATAGCAAAGAATTTGTTGATTAAACATTGAAACAAATTGTCATTAAAAGTTAATAACTACCATTTTATGCACTGTTTTTTTTTATTTTAATTATTACATTTTCAACATTTGAGTAATACTATTTACGTAGAAATACGTATATAATCATACACAATTCTCACTGTTGCAAGGTCAAAATCAATGTTACCAAATCAATGCTTAGTGAAGACAGGTAACTGAGCGTAAAAACACCATTAAATTAACATTATTCAAGCGTGTTTGGAAGAATCCAGAGTATGAAATCGGATAATTTCTGTTGTCATAAAATCCAGACAAACAACTTTACTTAGTTGGCGAGCAATTTAATTTTAACTGTGTCGACAAAAATCTTGCATCGCGTTAGAAATTTGTTTTATCAATTTATTTATTTATTTATTTATTTATTTGAAATACTTTTCTTCTGTACAATTACATCGCTTCTGTGCAACATACCTGTATATACTGTGTTTCTTTCTTTCTTTGATTTGACAATATGAACAACTCAATGCAAATTATTCGTAGGTACCAGGGCCGGATTAACCCATCTAGAAAGAATATGTGACCCCTGCTGACTTCGTCTTAGAGTCCACACAGGTTCGGGCAGGACCCGCTGGCTTAGGCCCAACCAGGGCCACGGGCCGGACTCGAGCCTACGAAGCACATATCACTTCGGGCCCGGGCCGTAAATATACAACCATATTTCTCGGGCCTTTTTGGGTCTAACTTTGTAAAATACTGTACAACGGTACATTGCCATTCTTTCTGGGCCGTTCTTTCTAGAGAACTTTCAAAGCACAACTGCAAAATTAAACCGCTAAGTGCTGTAAATAAAAATATAATGTTGCGTTAATGATTAAGTTTCTGTAATTCGGGCTTACTTCCGGCTCATTTGATTATCATATGAGCTCGGCCTAAATCCTAAAACATATTTTGGTCTCGGTCGGGCCTCACATTATAAACTCACGGGCCGAGCTAAAATCCGGCCCGTGCAGATCTCTACTTCGTCTAATACAGGGTTTGTATGATAAGTAATGAGACCAGGTCTGGAAACATTGTTTTATTGATCTGATCTGTACAGGGACTTAAAAGCTTTCGAAGTACTCTCCTCTTGCGTCGATGCACTTCTGCAATCGATGTTTCCACGCTGCAAACGCCCCCTGGAAGTCAGCAGCCGGCATGTCCTTTAGAAATGTGGTCACGGCTGCTTGGATGGCTGTGACGTCTGCAAAACGGGTTCCTTTCAAGCGTGGCTTCAGCTTCGGGAAGAGGAAGAAGTCGGCCGGGCTCACATCTGGGCTGTAGGGTGGTTGTGGAAGGACTTCCACCCCAATCCGGGTCAAAAAGGAGGTCACTAAGAAGGCGGTGTGGGCAGGGGCATTGTCGTGATGCAACTTCCACCGGCTAGCGATCGCCGGTCTTTTCCGCTTGACGCTCCTGTGCAGTCTCTCAAGGACTTGTTTGTAGAAGGCGGCGTTGACGGCTTGTCCTTGGGGTACAAACTCCTTGTGGACCACCCCCACATTGTCAAAAAAAAACAATCAACATTGTTTTCACCTTTGACTTCGACATTCTGGCCTTCTTGGGGCGCGGGGACGCAGGAGTGTGCCACTCCGCGCTTTGACGTTTCGTTTCAGGGTCGTACTGGAACACCCACGACTCGTCACCTGTTATGACGTCATCTTCAAAGTTAGGGTCACTGTTCATGAGGTTCAACAGTTCCTGACAACAATCAACACGTCGTTGCTTTTGTTCGTCAGTCAACACTCGCGGCACCAGTTTCGCACAGATTTTTCTCATTCCCAATTGTTCCGTCACAATCTTGTGCACTGTTGTGTGGTTCATATCGAGTTCATCAGCAATCAATCTCAACGATAATCGACGGTCTGAGTTCAGGAGATCCCTCACTTTTGCCACAGTTTCGTCCGTAGTCACTGTTGTCGGGCGTCCAGCCCTCTCCAGATCCTCAACGCTTTCCCGGCCGTTCCGGAACGCACTGTGCCAACGAAACACCTGGGCTTTGGATAGGGCTTCCTCTTTGTAGGCCTCCGTGATGAGAGAAAGCGTCTGAGTAGCCGTTTTCCCCAGGCGAACGCAAAATTTGATCGCATAACGCTGTTCGATGGAACCCTCCATGTTTGTTGATTTTCCGCCGTGACAAGAATGTTCACAAGGGCTTTGTCCAAGGCTTGTCCGCGCTCCACTAAGGCTCGGAGCCAACTGACGCGCGGTGCGTTGCTTTGCTCGGACCCCCCCCTACATCCTCCATCACCGACAAACCCGCTCCAGCGACACGCGCGCCGCGGCGCGGCGAGTCTCATTACTTATCATACAGACCTTGTACATTCCTGAGAAAGTACATTAGAAAACTTAAGAGAATACACGTAGTTTTACATCAACCATGCCATGCATTAGATTATATTAAACGTAATGGAACTTTCCAGATAAAAAAATCTTATTATGTTAATGTAATAAATAAAAATAAATGAGTACCTTAAATATTTCTTTTCCTACTTTTCGTCCTAGCGAAGTCGTCTATCACATCCTGGAAGTCAAGAGAACTAGTCGCTGCACAAATGTGTTTGAAGTATAAACCGCCTATTATTGTGGTCAAAAATTCTACACGACTTTACGCATACAGAGTTTATAAACAGATGGAACTTGTTGACATAAAAGGAACATAACCTATTGAAACATCTACGCAGTGACTTTAATTTTTCTGCCGGATTGGGACTGGATACTCTATAATTACATGAGACTGCAGAACAATTCTATTCAATTCGACAAAATATGAATCACGATTCTTATACACTATATTGGATCTTTTTAAAAATTGATTATTAAGACGGCGGATGTAACAAATGAATAAATTTGCTTCTTATTTTTGGTCATATTTTATCTTATGGTGATGATTGTATCTTGTTTGAATCTTTTTAGACAGCCAGTTAAGATTTTGATCACAGTAGAGGCCCTCGTCCAGCCGAAGACCCGGGTTCTACAGCTCCCTTAAGCCCCCCTTAATCCGGCTTTGGTAGTTACCATTAAATTTTACTGATATAAATTGGAGCAGTAATTAGGCTACAATATTTTTAAATTTTCCAGTTTCAAAATGTTAGTTAATACATTATTTTCGTTCAATAGGGGCTATAAGCATAAAAAACATATGAGTAGAAAATACTCCCTAAACGGCATACTTGGTTCTTTAGCTTCACTTAACCAATCTTGACATTAGTTCTTAGTTGATAGGTCCGAAGAGACTAATTTCATCTACGTATAATAATTTGCAAAGAGTTCGTATCCAATCAAGAAGATCATTACGCACCCTTGCTACAAAAGTGCCATAATTCAAAAATTGTCAATTTTAGGCTATGCATATATTCGGATTTGTGAGCCTGCCCATCTATTTGTATTTATTTTGTAATAAAGAGTACAAAATAAATATATTTTTTTTATTATCAGTAGAATTAAAATACAAATATTATTTAAAAGGTAATTAATAAGGTACACAGACAGTATGATAAGTCATCAATTGCCGTTAAGTTCATTTTTCTAGTCACTGCCATAACCTAGATTTTTGGGTAATTCAAATTCTGGTCACACTATAATTTCTATGGATGGCAATACTGAAAATTCTTCCGATTCGTATTTTCGGGTGTAGAGTAACATTATCTATTACTGAGGTAAGTTACATTTCATTATCTCTTTTCACTTACGAAAAACTGGCAAAAGAAAAATTGTTAGCTTTTGAAAAATATTTAGTAGTCTGCCCCCTTAATTATGAAGAATCTTTGAAGCCAAAATAAGGGTTCAGTTTATGGTAATGCTCAGGATTTATTAATCAACAAGGAGATTAAAAACAAGTTAAATCACTGATGAAATAAGGGGCGCTTTTTCACTTAAGATATTTTCCCACATTGTTTTATTTAATTGATTTTTCCAGCAAATTCAGTTCAATTGTTACTTTTTTGAGCTTTATTAATCTATAGTTCAGTTGCCAAACACACCTTACTTCTGATGAAATTAGCAAACGTGCTAAATATGTTCCAGAAAGGATCTTAAACACAACACTAGCTTCCATTTGCAATCACTATCAACGAACTAATCTCAACCCCAGACGTCCTTCAAATCAGGGGTTTACACTCCTATTTCCACGAGAACGTTTACATTTCAATATATGGAAATTTAAGCATATACAAGACTATGAACATAATCCGTCTATTTTTAATAATCATCGAATTTTCTGAGTGAATAATTTGGGGTGAAAAATCATCTGAAGTAGAGAAAACGAATATTTACAATACGAAATTACTGAAATTACACAAATTTATATCATTCAGAAGAATTTCCCTAAATATATGTGTTTGAATGAGTAATAACATTGATCATTACTATCCCTAGACCTATAAGCTAGTCAAATCAAAATATGACTATCTAATTGAAATAAACGAAAAATGGAAAAATTGAATAAACATTATTAATACACGAAATTTGCAACAAATTTTGACAATATTATAAAAAATTAACACTTGAGAAAAAAGTTTTAAAAATGAGGTTCATTCAGTCTTTATTGGACAATTTTTACCAGGTGCAATATTCTTCTTCTTTAGGTTTATCAAATAGAAAATCAATCATTTTCATTTTAGCGTTGTATTCCACGGACAGATTAATTTTTTGCATCCTGAGAATTATACTAACCCACTAATCTCAACAGCGCTGCAGGGTAGTGTATCAAGTAAGGAGAATATTCATAATTACGCCGATAGGAATACATACGGAACCGATTTCTGATTGCCCATATCTTGGGACCAACTGAATGGATCACTTCCATCAACTAAATCTACACTGAGAAAAAAATGTAGGTGGCATACTTAAAAACATAGGTTCATACGTAATTCCTGTAGGTTTGAACTTAACGTACAGCAGACGTATAACTGAAAACGCGTTGAGTTGAGTTGAGTTTTGGGTTTAACGTCCCGTTCAGCAGCTAGGCTATATGAGACGTGGACCTACTGATTAACGTGGAATCCGAACCACATGAGCTCCCGCCGGGAATCGAACCCGGGTTTCCCACGCCAAAGGCGCATACGCTAACCGCTTAGCAACGGAAAACGTGTGTTTTATAATACTTTCTGTATAAGTGTTCCATCTATACGTACTTTCTGTATGAAACAATGTAGGCGGTCAGGATCTCATATACAAATGGACGTATATAACATATAGCTGACGAAGGTAACATACGTATATGTATGTAATATACGGAAAACTGTTAGATGTCAAACACCCTGCAACGGCATGATGTAACATCTAAGGGCAGTGCCTATGTAGCATACGGATAATGTATGCTCCGTAATGATTTCTATAGTAAGCAAGAGGATACCGTATATTTGCATAATATACCGCTGCCCGGAGAACAGTTTTTTTTTCTGTGTATTCCTAACGTCTCACCCTCTACAATGTGGCTAAATTCATGATGATCCATTAAGTAGCTCTTGGAAATATTATTTCCCCAGCTGGACACACAGACAGACAGAAAAATATATAACTCGCTTCTGGGAAGCCGAACTCCCTGAAAAGACATCTCAAGAGTAAATTATTCCTTATGCGTAAGGTTAATTTATTTTACTTCAATAATAATAATAATAATAATAATAATAATAATAATAATAATAATAATAATAATAATAATAATAATAATAATAATAATAATAATAATAATAATAATAATTTTAATATCTATTTCAGTGCAGCAATCAGCTTGTTGGCAATAATACAGCACACTGTGTGATATCAGATATTTATAATCTTATTACTAATAATAATAATACTAATAGTAATAGTAATAATAATAAATAAGAAAACAATAAAAAGAGAAGCACTAATATAAAACACAATGTAGATACAAGCCAATTAAGCAGAAATAATTCTTTGTCAACGCTGTAAAACTTGTCAAGCTCTGTATCTATCTAAAACAATGAAAAGCTAAAAACAGCAGTCTTAAAATTACATTTCAGCTTAATGTTTCAAAACGTAATTGCTTTAAAATTATCAGTCAAATTTCAGAAAAAAAGTTTCACTTGCTTAATACAGTAATTAAGTCTAAATTTAAGTACTTAAAGAATCTGTCAATCTCTTTTAAAAATTTCAATTTAGAGGAACTTAAAATCGTGCCATTTCTCATGCTATGATTTCGTACTTTAAAACTTACAGTTTCGTAAACAGTATTCAGTGATGTATACATTATCTAGCATTTTTTTGCATGCATACTTTGTCAAAATCGTTTCTTCTATTCGTAAGACTCTTCAAACCCCAATAATCTTTCCAATATTGAGTTGAGTTGATTTTGAGTCTAACGTTCCCTTCAGCAGCGAGGCTATATGAGACGTGGACCTACTGATTAACGTGGAATCCGAACCACATGAGTTTCCGCCGGGAATCGAACCCGAATCTCCCACACCAAAGGTGTGTACGCTAACCGCTTAGCCACGGAGGAGCTCCATTCCAATATTCATAGTTAATGTGAATAGTAGCTCATTTTTATCTTAAAACATGGCAGTCGAATAATAATAATAACTAAACTAACTAACTAACTCTATGGCCTATGGAACCCGGAGGTTCAGTGCGGCGTTCACAAAAGCTCTCCACTGACTTCTATCCTTAGCTAATTGGATCCAGTTTCTACTTTGTATTCCTATCTCTGCGAATTCCATCTTAATATTATCCTCCTATCTGCGCCTAGGTCTTCCTAATGGTCGTTTTCCTATGGGTCTACCAGTCAAGACTTTGAAAGCGTTTCTACTTTCTTCCATTCTAGCTACATGACCTGCCCACATAAGCCTCCTAGACTTGACGACCCTAACAATGTTGGGTAAACCGTATAAACTATGTAGTTCCTCGTTATGAAGTTTCCGCCATTCCCCATTCTCGTTCCTCTTGGGTCCGAATATTCTTCTCAGAATCCTGTTCTCAAATACTTTCAGTCTATGTTCTTCCCTCAGAGTAAGCGACCATGTTTCGCAACCATACAGAACAACAGGCATAATTATCGTTTTATATATTTTAAGCTTCAAATTCCTCGACAGAATTCGCGACGACAAGAGATTTTGAACCGAATAATAATAATAATAATAATAATAATAATAATAATAATAATAATAATAATAATAATAATAATAATAATAATAATAATAATAATAATGTTATACTAATTTATCGTTTCCTTCAGCATCAGAGGCTCTGTGAGGTGCGTATCAAGTACTTAACACAGGATTAAGATCACATGACCTCCTGCCAGGAAAGAAATCATTATGTTGATAGGTCTGTTTTTTGCATTTCGATCGCGTCTTAATTTCTGATCTGAACATTTCTGAAGCTTTAGCTGCTTCCATTTTGAAAAGTGGTATTATATTGTACATTACACGTATTTATTATTATTATTATTATTATTATTATTATTATTATTATTATTATTATTATTATTATTATTATTATTATTATTATTATTATTATTATTATTATTATTATTAGTTCACATTCATCATTCTTTTGAAATTGAGTCAGAAAACGAATTTTAAACTTTTGCGTAAACAAAAACAGAACATTTTGCTGTTTAAACTCTGTTTTCTTCCCTCCACGTTTGATGGGTTAATTGAGGTTATGCTGGCAATTCAGTTCAATTTGTTTAGGACTGAATTAGGCTTCATGCCTTTCTTTCACTCGGTGTGAAGTAGCTCAAGTGGTAGAGCGTTGGCTTCGCATTCGGGAGGTCGTGGGTTCGAATCCCGCTGCCGACCATCCTGACTGAGGTTTTCCAGGGTTTCCCTCAGTCCTACCAGGCAAATGCCCTGATGGTACCTACTAAACAGGCCCTGGCCGATACCTTCCCAAATCCTTTCCATTGTTATTGTTGTTGTTGGATATCCAGTGTAAAATGGCCTCTGAGCTGTATCTGGTGATTGTTAAATAAATAAATAAATAAATAGTTACATCGTTTACCATAACAAACCAAAAAAAAAAAAAAAAAAAAAAAGAGGAGAAAATAATAATACCAAAGCAAGGGTAAAAGTGAGGGGAGCACGCCGTTATCCCAGTTCCAAAAAAATCTATGGCATCCCTCCACTTCCAAAAAAAATGCAATAGGCAAAGATAGCCACAGGGGACGGCGTGACGTCATATACCTTTTCAGATCGACTTTTACCCTTGTACAGATGTATGATAGAACATTGAAAATAAAATTCAAATTAAAGAACATATTAATAAGCGTAAAAAACCATGTCTTAAATAGAATGCATACTGAAATAAGCATTTATTTATTTAAGTGTAGAATTATTTGTTTCTTTTTCCTGGAGTAGACTGACTACATTTTACCATAAATGACATAATTTTAGAATAGAAAACAGGGTGCGGTAACTTTGTGAAGAATGTTGACTTTACGCACAACGCACACTAAAACAAATACGAAATTTATAACAACATGCGACGGGATTACCAGACACACTCACGTCAATCAATAATTATCTAGCTCCAACCATACTTACTTTTTGGTTCATGTCGACACTAACATCTGACAACATTGTAATCGTAATTGTGCTCGATTGGCTATCGTGAATATTCGTTTGAGTTTTGTGTTTAGCATACAGTAAGTAGTTTACATAAAAGCTAATGCGATGTTCAATTTTTACGTTGCCTGGTTAGTCAGAAATAAATTTATTCTGTCATTAGAAAGCGAATTTATGCCAAAAGACATTCGCTTTTTTTTTCTAATTGTCGCTTTTAGTGGCTAAAGGGAGCAAATTTCGATTAACACCGAATACGAGGGTTATTTCTTAAGTTAAGGCAACTGTGCTACAATTGTCAAGAAAGTTGCAGTGATGGAAACTCACTATATGCGTTTCAAGACCACAGGAAGTACTTTTCAATACAAACAGATGACGTGAATGTGGAGGATCCAATGGCAAGAACAATCGAAAGATACATACATACGACTTCATTCATTGATCATGTATGAATATGCAAAAATCAATACAAAAGTACAACGGTACTAAAGAAAAGTACTGTACGTATGTAGAAAACAGCACGCATTCCTCAAGTAATCTACCATAGCGAACACATATCTGTGCAAATGAGGAGGAACGCGTTGAATTTTGTCTGTACTATCCGTTAGTGTGTACTACCTGCCAAACCTTACCGTATTTTGCTTGTATCATTGTACTTTGTGTTCATTTGTACTGATTGTCCTCTGCTATTTTCTCCTCTACATGTACGTCATCTGTTGGTTGCGTTGAAAACGACCTTCCTGTGACCTTCAAACTCATACGTATATTCTCTATTCCAACTTACTTTTAAGTTACTATAAACAAAACCATGTCTAAGTAAAGCACGCTGATTTGTTGCTGCATTACTGATGCATGTACTCTAATGTAAAGTCATAACCATATGTGTGACGTAATTTATCCATCCCTGTGTAAGCGTGAGAGTATAGTATCGCTAGCCAATAAGATTTATAAACAGTAGAAGGTTACAAATAGCTTTGTTTACATCCGTTTAGAAGTAAGAGGGAACACAGAGTAGTGCATTTTTGTTTCTATTGCTTTTCTGTCAGGTGCAGTGCAGTTTCCATTACTTATGAAATTACCCTCGTATTATTAAAACATACATTCTATATGGTAAACATCGAACCTAGCATTTAGGTAACCAGAAAGGTTTCAAATAGTTAACGGTTGCAAAGAACTTTCCATATTTTTCTTTTTTTTTTTCCAAATAAAAGTTAATTTATAAAAGGTTTTCTAAACAGAAAAAAGGAAATAGTAATCAAACATCAATGATAAAGTTGGCAACACTGTTACCACAGGCTGTCACTTAGTAACAAGCTCTTCACAACTCAAATAAAGAAGAAGAAGAAGCAATGGACCTATGACGTCAAACTTTTATCAATTAATATTAGAAATAGAGCTGCTTGTAGTAGTGGTAAAAGAAGAAAATGAAAAAGACGCAGGAACCGAGACTTTGAGAACGGGAGCTCAAGAATCTATAAAAAGTGATGGATGTTCTGTTTGTCTTCCTCGAGTGCAACAATGCAAACAATAGGCTATTGAACTCTTTAACATTGTTCTTGTGACGTAGAGTTCCTTGTAAGAGGAATGCCTAAAAGTGATTCCAATTAAATGTTTAAATTAATTCATGGTACCCTCTGCATTCGTAAGGGTAACTTAAAGGTGTGGTTCCTTACATAAATTACACAAAGTACTTAGGGGAAAAAACACATATGTACGTGTTCAGCTGGACAATATGGAGTCCAGTGCATGATTAAGTTCAAATTTAGGTCTATTGTTTCTTTTACAGAAGTCGTCTCTTATTGCCTTAAAATGGCTCTCCTATTAGCGACTTCGCATTTTTGCTATCATGTAGGCACAAGTAAAGGATCTGGGCGCTATACTGTTTCTGTACTGTACACTTATTATCCCCTAATGTCCAACAAAATTTTCTTCGTGTCCAACTGAAAAGTGTGAGAGCTGGAGGGAACGGAGGCAATGTAGTAGCAGAAGACCAGGGCTCGGAAGGCGCAGGGACTGGAGCTACTTGTTGCCAGTACCACTTAAAATGCCTTGAGTAAAAGCACATATGGTATTGGAATTAGGATTTAGAATTTTAGATTTCTGGGCTTTCGGCATCTAAGGCCATTTAGCCCACACGTTTTTGAGAGATGACGTCCCTCGGCAAGCACATTATCCGGGGAAAGGGAAGGAAGAAAGGATTGGGAAAGGAAGGAAGCGGCCTGGGACCTATAAGTTAGGTACCACCCCAGCATTTGCCTGGTGTGAATGAGGAAAACCCAGGAAAACCTCATTCAGGGTGGCTGGCCTGGAAGAGCGTTGTACACTTTTTCAACCGAGTGGCCCCACCGGGAATCGAACCCGGGACATATGGTATTGGAGTGTGCACACTATGTGCAATGATTCCCTTACGGAGGTTTGCATGATCGTAAAGTATGAAAACTCGAAAGATCAGAGGCAGGAGAACAGCACAGGGTTAGGGCTCTGAACGCCCATCATCGGGCACTAGTTGCTTTCCTGTATATGAGATTTTTAAAGTGATAGTGACAGAAACTAGCTTATGTCCCTCTGCGTTCAAACTCGAACTCTGCTTTTGCACTCCTCAGTTTGTCACGAAGGGAGAGTGAAGACTTTGTTGCCACGAGACGAGACATTTCTCGTGTCCAGTCTCGTCTCGTCTCGTAAACGAGACGAGACAGAACCTTTTTAGACGAGACACGAGACGAGACAGACTACTTATCCCGTCTTGAAAACGAGACGAGACGGGACGTCTCGTGAAATGTCTCGTCTCGTCTCGTGTCTCGAAAATGAAAACGTTGGCGGGAATGGCCAAGATTGAAATTGCTAGTGGTCATATAGATTGCAAAAGGAAAATCCCCTTTGTGAGAAAACATGTTGAAAAGCCTTCATAGAAAAGTGTCCTCTGTCTATTGAATGAAACAATCGTGATACATGAGCTTCCAGACATATCATACAGCTACAAGGCTTTCCCCTTATTTACTAGAACCAAGGACATTATGCCTTAGATAAAGTTTCTGAATGAGCGAACTACGGAATTTTCATGGGAGAACTAAAGGAAGTTTCTAAACAGTGGAAAGATCAAGATTCATAAGATCTGTTTTGATCTATATTTTTCTGGTTTCTTTTGTCAGTTTGTAATTATTTTTATTTCAGGAGCGTGATTTGGTACTTCAAGGGAACAATTGTCCACCTCCCTGAGTTTGAATTAGGTATACTTTTTAATCATACTCTAATAATATATTAAGAGGTGGCTCTGTGGTAGAGCGTGAGGTCCCTGGTGGGTGGAGACATTGGTTCAATCCTCGCCCAAGTAAGTTTGTGGCGGAGAACATCGTATCCATAAGCTTTCTTTGGGTACTCCCGTTTCCTCCCTTATTCTCATTCCACCAGGTCTTCCGTCATCATTCGGCTTGTCTTAATCATCCTCTCCCTTAGGCTGAAGGCCTCAATCGTGGGACGTTAAAGTTAGGAATGCGCACGAGACAAGATTTGTGGCTGTCTCGTCTCGAAATTGTGCTGTAAAAGTGATATCTTGACTCTAAAAATGTATACTTTTCTATTGGAAGAGCCGTGTCTCGACTCGAAATTTGTCAGGAAAATCCTGTCTCTACTCGTCTCGTGCGCATCCCTAGTTAAAGTGAAAGATTTTCTAGTAATATACTAATGAAAAAACGTGAAGTTTTGGATTAGAGTCTTCCCCCGGCCCCCTTTCCTTCAGCCAAGCTTGACATGACACTTCGGCTTTTCTTGACGCTGAGTTTTCCTAGATGGCTCGAATTACCGTCTTCATATTTGGTGCTCATGGTTCTGGATTCAAATCTTGTTTGGAGACTTCCCCTTATTAGTCAAGAAGGCAATAAAATAAAATAGGACTTTAGGACTTCAGATTTCTGGGCTTTCGGTATCTATGGCCATTTAGCTCCTCACGTATGAGGAATGACGTCCCTCGGCGAGCACATTATCCGGGGAAAGGGAAGGAAGAAAGCGGCCTGGAACCCATAAGTTAGAGGACCATCCCGGTATTTGCCTGGTGTGAATGTGGAAAACCTCATCCAGGGTGGCTGGCCTGAAAAAAAAGCTTTTAAAACCTTTCTTGACCGAGTGCCTCCACCGGAAATCGAACCCGAGACCAATAAAATAAACAAGTGAACGAACAGCCATGTTGAATGATTGAAGGAAAAATCAATGAGAGGGCTATTACGTACTTTGATTTGATTGAGTTGATTTTGAGTTTAATGTCCCCTTCAGCAGCGAGGCTATATGAGACGTGGACCTACTGATTAACGTGGAATCCGAACCACATGAGCTCCCGCCGGGAATATTACATACTTTGTGGGTATGTAAAGCCGGTAGGTGAAGTTCTTGGGGAAACTCTTTTCTGCACTGCAACTGGTTTCGTGGAGTACATTTAGTTCTCGTGAATATTTACCAAACATGTTCTTGAAGGAAAACTTGTTTACAACTTCTCAGCTACGTTTCAAAGCATCATAATAAGAATAACGTGGCCTTTCTTGTTCGACAGAAACTCAATTCATATGCAGAATGATTATTCTAACGTGTGATTTTTACTAACCTACGGCACATTGTCTCACCTTGGTGTACACAACATAAGCAGATGCACGAACGTACTCTAATTCAGTTTCTCAACTCATCGATGAGCACCAAGTGACTGTCTTAGGCCGTCCTCGACTTTCAGTTGTGTAATGTGTGGTAAGCATGTCGCTTTACATCGCAGAAATTTCGTTCATTTTAAACTGCAACTGGTTCAATGCCGCCTTTGGTACACGTGGTTCCGGGAACGATTCCTGATGGAAGACTGTTGACCACCTTCTGTGGTTCGGATTCCAGCTTACATTGTTAAGTCCACCAAGGATGTTATAAAATAGAGGATCTGCCTATATAACAAAATCATGGTGCCATACGTCACGGTTTCGCCACTCCCACTCTGCACGCTCCGCCCACTTGAGCCAACATTAATGGCGGCAATGAAAGTAGCCAATTAGACGATAGCAGAAACGATTGCACCTCGCCATCTCTCAATGTAAAGTAGGACCAAATTGCTTCAGAAATATACCAACCAATTCAGTTAAGTTGAAATACGTGCACGGAAAACAGTATTGTTTTAGTGAAATATGAAATGAAATGAAATGAAATCTTTAAATTTTACGTCCCACGATTATGCCGGTTAGGCTAAAGGAGACGGCGATTATGAGAAATGAAGGAAAATGGTAAAATGAAAGTGGGAGGAAATGGGAGAAGCCCGCGAAAACCCACCCACTATAGTTGACTCCAACTATAGTTGACAGCAGCGCTGCTACGTTAAAGCGAATGTAAAGATTCTTCTATTCCAAATAGATGGCAGCACTTTTTTCCTATCTTTTCAATGTATTTTGTATGAAATGACAATATTCAAAAATAATTCAATCAACTCCAAGAGTGCAATATTCAATCTTCGGCTCAAAGCAAACTGAATAATTATATCAGACAATAATCCGTGCAGTTTTAAATATTTCGTTTTACTCGTGCTTAAAAGCACCTCATTTTCTCTTTAGAAAAATACAATAATGAGATTCTTTCTACAAAGAAAGGAAAAAAATATATAAAAAGTGCACAGAATATTCCCGTACTCCAGGGTTTCTCAACTTGGTGGTCGCGAAGATAAGCGGAAGAAATGAAACGAAATGAAATCTTTGAGTTTTACGTCCTACGTTTATGCCGGTTGGGCTAAAGGAGACGGTGATGATGAGAAATGAGTAAAATGGTGGAATGAAGAAAGTGGGAGGAAACGGGAGAACCCCGAGGAATCTCACGCACATGGTGTTTGTCCACAGTTTACTTGGCGCGAGCTGGAATCGAATCAGGTACTCCAAGCACCAGAGGTGAACGGTCTACCACTGAGCCACCGCGGCCCCAAATATTATTTTTTGATCTTTTTTTAATCTTTTAAAATCTTTTTTTTTTTTTTAATCATATGATCCAAAATTAAGAAAGTTGCGAAATTTTGAAATTTTCAAACGTCCTCCATTTTGAAACAGTATGACGGATCGGATTCGATATTTGTAATATGAATGAACTGACCAAATTTGGTTTCAATCCATTTGCTTTTAAGGAAGTTACTGTATCCACTACATACAAATAATGGATTTTACTGTGAAAGGTCTAAAGAGATAAATGGATATCATGAAATATCCGCAATAGGTCAGATAGGTGCAGGTAAATACGACATGTTAAGGGTATTGTATTTTTTATGGCCTTAATTTTCATGAAAAACAAAGAACAAGACGTGCTTTGCAGAGTAGACGTGGCAGTCTCAGCGCTGTCTCCCGGAGTATTAGTCAAATCGGACTTGTCCAAGACCATGGCACATATTGGAGGCGCATTTCAGCGGATTTTGTCGGAAACGTCCCAGCACGGAACACTTGGCGTATTTAGCTGCACTGGCGTATATACCTGCAGTTACCTTGCATTAAAAATCCGACACAAGCTTATTACAAACCAGAAATTACAAGAGGTCGCTAGTTAGAGGATGTGATAAAATGTTGGTCGTGATAATAATTAGGTTGAAATCCACTGGTTTAAATACTTCAACTATTTTTTCCTTGCCTCCTCCCCGCCCTCTAGAATGTTAATAACGCACATTGCATTATAAGACTTCCCTTTCGGGCATCCTTTCGCCAATCAATCAATTAATCAACTCTGGAAAGAAGGAATATGAAGGAATCATTGTTATGTTACATCATTTTTTTTTAAAGTAGCTTCTGAAGATATGCTGGAATTACTGAATATTAAATGTTAGAAGCTTAAGCTACTTCTCGATTCTTCTTCGCTTAAATCGTGAAGTCAAGCAAACAAAACGATGGAGAAGAAACCGACCAACATCCAATTGCAATTACACTATGCTGATGATGATACGTTACACTAGAGAAGCTCTCGGATCGCTGTTGCCAAAGCGAGTGAGAGAGAGATATATATACACAATGTTGCCAAACCTTACTATATAATAAGTTGAACGTGCGCGTGTGGTGAAACAAAACCAAAACAAACGGATAAGGGAAAAAAGAAAAGAAAAGACAAAAAACAAAACAAAAGAAAAGAGAGAAATGAAGTAAAACGAAGAAAAGAAGAGAAACTGGAAGTAACATTCCGCAACTAGTTCTTCCAAACCGTTATAATGAGTGGCGTTGTGAGACACTGTCGCCATAGATGCATTGAACGTATATCATTATATTCACATGTCTCTAACTTAAAGTTTGTCGTCTCGGCTCATTTAGTTCCAATTTTGGTTGTTTTTATTTCTTTTGTAATCTCTCTTCAAAGCAGAGTCATTCGAATGAAGACAATGTTTTATTTTTTTTTTTACCAAATATTTTTCGTAGGGGTGTCATCATCTTTCCCCCTTCCTTCCCTGTTGTTATTTTGCTATTAATCTTCTTCTATGTATATCTTACTAACGTCTTCAAAATTTTTCGCCACTACTGTCACGGGCGCCGATTTTGGGGGAACAAGGGACCCGTGTCACCAGAATCTTTGATAACTTTGCTGGACCTTTCTTCGACTAGCCTATGTGACAAAGTAATACATATACCTGAACGGGCCCCCGAAAGTTCTTAAAACATCAGCTAATTACTACTATTAGTAGTAGTAGTAGTAAAATTACTATTACTACTACTAGTAGCTAATATTACTACTACTACTACTACTATTACTAGTAATTTTACTATTATTAGTAATATTACTACTACTATTACTACTTTTATGAGTGATATCACTACTATTACTAGCAGGGGCGGATTCAGGATTTTCTGAGGGGGAGCACCAGCAACTACCAATCACACTGAGACTCTTCAAAGTGACATGTGACGATATTCTTTGCCCCTGACAACACTGGTACATAGAACGGGGGCAAGTATTTTAAAAAGGGCAAGTATTTTAAAATTTCCCCTTTTATCTTGATCCTTGTCTCGAAAACGAGACGAGAGGTACATTGTTAAAATAAAGATGAGTCGAGAAATCTGACAACTTTTTCGACTCGCGTGGGCAACACTATTTCACTCTTAGATCTCAAGCACAGTTTTAGAGATACCTAATTCATAGTATAAAAACTACAAATTGATAAAATGATTGCGTGAACATAATGAGCAGCATTTATTAACGTTTATCTTAAACGCCGAAGGACGTAACTGCTGCCTAGGTTTTAAACTTTAATAACTCTGCCCCTAATTATGTTATGAAAATAATTTTGGTATCAATGTGTTCCTGAAGGATGAAGCTTGCCGCCGATTGCATCTTATGTATGTAGGGGTACCACGGAAGAGAGGGGGAGGGTAAAGTTCGTGTTTTTTTTGCATCAGGTTTTTTGGGAACCATTCTCCCCCTTGAGAGTACAGTCATGAAAATTGGTATGTGAAGCAATGAAGTCGGCCTAGTCTACTACGAGCTGCAAAAATACTTGTTCCTTATATGGGGGAGTAGCGGAGGCGGAGGGGTAAAAGTGGCCAATTTCTTGAGTCTTAATTTTTGACGTACATTTATTTTTTGGACGGTTCCTTATAAGACGAGATATCTTTTCACTGGATTAGTCTAGAAGCGTAATTCTTGTTTCTCTATTTTCTACGGACAATAAGGAAAAAAAATGGTATGCATATAACGTGGTACTTGGAGAGGTCACCAGAGCCGACAATGTGAAGGTCTATAACAGCCCTTCAAAAATGATATATAGGGTGTTTTTTTGTAAGAATTTCGTTCTGAATTTTTATCTCACTTTGTATTGCAGCAATGGCCACCATTTTGTTATATTATTGTCATAGGTGTATTGTCTCCACATTAGCTTCATTTTTTAAGCTTAGAGTGACTATAAGGGTTACCAGGGCCCCAAATTCATGTTTTTTTTTAATTTATAGAATGATTTTCTTTCTTTCTTTCTTTCTTTCTTTCTTTCTTTCTTTCTTTCTTTCTTTCTTTCTTTCTTTCTTTCTTCTTGTATGGGCAAGCGAGAATTGCACAAATATTACCTCCTTAGAATCAGTATTCTATTAGTTTTCCAACGAGATATCAGTCATTACCTTGTGAGAATTAGAGGGCTCACCAGGGCCCCCAACGTGAGAGTCTATGATTTCGATCAAATCCCTGTCTGGTGTATAAAGGTTAAAGACACGCAAATTATTACACAATATAGGCCTACTCCAACAATAAATATGGTATATCAATTAAGGATGGACCAGGGCATAAATTTTCGTTATACACAAATTTACAAAAACGGAAGGAGGAAAAATTGAAACGAGAGAAGAAAAGTATTTGAGAACGGAAACGAAACGAGGTTTATACAAATTTTATACTAACTTCTTGTCTCGTCTCGTAAAGTTTATACAAAATTTAGGAGACGAGACGAGAAAACCTTATTTTTTGTCTCATAACACACAGCAACTTTAGAAAAAAAAAGAACTGAAACTATATTAAAGAAATCACGCGCCAAAGGACAACTTTATTACTTCAATTAGACATCCATCGCTTTCTACTTCTCGTTTTGACTTGACTTTTTTTCTTTTCTGCCATAACTTTTCAATAAGAGGCCTAATCACTGCGAAATTAAAATACAGCTAATTTTACAGTAATTATATGATATCTTCAAATAGATAAAAGATTATCGAAATATGGAACAAGAACGCGCTAGACAATATTATTTTGCATGAGGTACTGTCATCACGAGTCACCTAGTAGCTTTCCGTTTGCAGCCGCTTAGAAATGCGAAAATAAATGCCGATTTTCTAAATGGCTGGAAATCGAAAGCAGATAAGTGAGTCCTGATAACGGTATCTCATGTAAAATAATATTGTCTAGCGAGTTCTTGTTCCGCTTTTCGATTATATTTTATCTATTTGAAGATATCACATAATTACTGTAAAATTAGCGGAATTTTAATTTCGCACTGATAGGTCCTCTTAAAATTGCTTGGGTCCTATATGTCTCGTTTCAGAATGCAATATATATGTTACTTATTTTTTCTATGTCATTTAAATGATTTTCCAACACTACGCCTCGTTACAGATATAGTAGTTAATAATTAGAGTCTCGTTATAATTGCTTTCGAAAGCATTTTAATCATAAATTTTATTCTCAGGGTATTGGTACTACTGGTTTTAATTTTCACATTTAATAGCCTAAACGAAACCTTCAGTTTAAATATCATTATGCCTTTTTATAGACGTGTACTAATAAGATACTTTGGCTGTCGTAAGATCTGTGCGGGAGGTAATTAAAAAGAGAACAGAAAGCTTGTTAATCTCATTCCCAGATCTACTTCCAAACATAGCTAATGAGAGCGTACGATCTTCTACAGGTTTCTCATTTTTTTCCCCCGTTCATTTTCATTACAACATCAACATGAGATAAGCTACCGTTCATGCTGGTATCTACAGAGTCACAACAACAAAAAGTTGCATCATCGAATACTGTGAAAGGTGTCTGGTTCGATTCTAATTGAAGGCGTCTGAGAATTATTAATGTAACTATAAAACTACTATTGACATCATGCATAGAAATTAGGGATGCATGAAGCATACCGTCCTTTCACATATAAAATCTTACAACCAAAACTAATCTAGAGAGCTCCCTCGTGGCTAAGCGGTTAGCGTACGCGCCTTAGGCGTGGCAGACCCGGGTTCGATTCCCGGCGGGAGCTCATGTGGTTCGGATTCCACGTTAATCAGTAGGTCCACGTCTCACATAGCCTCGCTGCTGAACGGGACGCTAAACTAAAATCAACTCAACTCAACTAATCTAGAGAGAAGTTATTATACAACTTACTACTGTCAATCGTATAGACATTCCGTTTTCGTAAAATTACATCGATGCATGGAATACCGTTTTTCATGAGGTCAGTGGTCCGAGAAAAACGCGTGACCCTTCGTACTGACCAGACGATGTTGGCATTGAAGTATCGTGAGGACAATTGGGAGCTACTTGAAAGAAAGAAATGGCGAACTCTTATCTAGAACCCCCGCCAAGTGAACTTTGTGGTGGACAAACACCGTGTGTGTGGGTTTTCTCGGGGTTCTCCCGTTTTCTCCCACTTTCTTCATTCCAGCATTTCATTCATTTCTCATCACCGTCTCCTTTAGCCTAACTGGCACAACCGTGGGACGTAAAACTTAAAGATTTCATTTCTTATCTGCAAAGCCAGCATTAACATCGAGGGAAACCGATGTGTTGACCATACATACATCAGTCCAAATATACGAGTGCCACAAGCCGGCTGGTAGACCCAGGCTGTTGAGGAGGTTGGTTTTATGAAGAGTATGATCAGTGATACTAAGGTCAGAGCTCAGGGGGCAAATGCGGTCTCAGTATCCCTTAAACGATTTCCGGGAACCCCTAAGTTGAGTTTGATTGTTACATGTTTGTTATACTTGATTAACACTTACAGCAAATAATGCTTATAATAGATGTCATTTTTTGAAAATAATGCTTGTAATAGAATGTGAAATGGTCATGTTTTAAAAATAATTCTTGTAATAGAATGTGATATGATAATGTTTTAAAATCATGCTTATAATAGAATGTGAAATAATAATGTTTTAAAAATAATTCTTGTAATAGAATGTGAAATGATAATGTTTTAAAATCATGCTTATAATAGAATGTGAAATAATAATGTTTTAAAAATAATTCTTGTAATAGAATGTGAAATGATAATGTTTTAAAATCATGCTTATAATAGAATGTGAAATAATAATGTTTTAAAAATAGAATGTGAGATGATAATGTTTTAAAATAATGCTTATAATAGAATGTGGAAAAAATATTTTTTTTTAAAAAAAAATAAAGCAGATCAACATGCTAAAATGATTTACCCCTTACACTGAAATGACGAGTCTAGCTCGTCCTGTCTTGCCAGTGCCAAATCGCACAATGACGAGCTACACTCGTCATAAAACTTAAACTATTGTAACTTATACTTCAATTATCAGAATTCAGAAAATAAATCGTAGTGAAGGGGTTAAAACAATTGAAAAGAATAATTCGTTTTCTTATTCTCCTTTGCCTATTATACTATTTCGTAACAGTTTCTCAGTTTGATCTTATTTTTACTTCATCTGTTTTCCTTAATTCCATTTATACCCATATAAATAGGAAGTTAAAAAATGGATTTCCATAAGCAATTTTTGTTTCCTAATTAATAATTTATTGACACATTTATTTTCCTACAACTTGCGATTCTAACTTCACGCACTGTCAAAACTCATCTTTCAATAAAGTATCAAACTGAAAATAATAGTAAGAATGATAATAATAATTGGTTATTAATAATTATTATAATTATTATAATAATAATAATTATTATAATAATTATTATTATAATTATTATAATTATAATTTTATATCTGAAAGAAGGCTCTTGTAGTATGTAAGCTCTTTGCTTTTAGTATGTTAAAAGCCCAGCTGCTGAAAATATTATGACTCTGATAGAACAAATTGCTAACCACACCACTGAGTACCTTGTAATCATTATTTTCATATCACCCATATTGTTACATTGTGCTTCTAATTTTACTATGATAGTGACATCAGCTTTGACAATAATTCAATGTAATTTTACAGCGTAGATGATTTACAAATCTATAAAACATGAATGCAATGAATGAAGTGGTAAACTTGACAGTATAATAGCCACGTACAAAACTTTCCCCATTCTCTTTCTCAAATCGGTGCCACCCTATTGATTTCATCTATGATATTGTAATCACATGTTTTTTTTCTATTCTCCCCTCCCCTCCATTAACTTGTTTCTCCAGGCAATAAATTGATCGTTGTCTATTGGTGGCACGTGTAGTAATGGTAATAGTTCTCTCCGCTATTTTCTAAAACTAACGTCTAACCTTGCCAACTGGAAACTTTATGAGCGTATTTAGCAGTGTTGCCATTTGGTAACAAAATTTCTCGCCAGATCTGGGCTCAAAACCAGTAGCAGTGAAACTGGGTTTGGGGAGTCCTGCAGAAAACGGAAATATGGATCGAGTCTCCTGACTTGAGAGGGCTCCTAAGGTTTGTGGGGGAAGACCTCTTCTCTCGGCGCAGAGTCTGCGGGATCATTATCACCACCACAGATCAAAATCGATAGCAAGCGCATTTCGTGAAGATTCAGGCGTGTGTGTCATATTCTTGTTAAAAAGAAATAACCCGTTTATTTACAGCTTCATTCCTTTTTTTTTTTTTGTATTAGCATCACGCTGTGGGACTTATAAGATTGTACTGTCAGTAGATCTGTCCGTCCGTTACTCCACTAGATAAATCTTGAATGAAAGCGAATTTTTTGAATTCTACCTTTTAGAGTAGACAGTTCGCTAATAGAGTCAATCTGCTACCATTTTCACGGGTAACGATGGTTATCCATATCGCGCTAAAAAAAATGTTCGTTTCCTACTTTATATGCAACCCGCAGAGTAACAATGAAATGTTGGTTGCCTATGATAAAAGGATATGCAGAAAAGTTATTCATATCACGTTTACAATCTATACAATTCTCTAGCTTCTATGCAACCTGCACAGTAGCAAAGAAATGTTGGTTGCCTATGATAAAAGGATGTATCGAAAACTGGCTATACATTATCACGATTAATATCTATAGAATTCTCTAGCTTATATGCAACCTGCACACTAACAAAGAAATGTTGGTTGCTTATGATAAAGGGGATATGTAGAAAAGCGACCATCCATATCTCATATATGGGATCGCTTATCCTCTATGTAGTGTTTAACAAAGTTTATTCCAATTTATATTGAGATTATTTATCGGTGCTGGAATAATAATTCATTACTGTGATTGCCCAAAAGAAACGTAAGTAAAACCACTAGTTTCAGATAAGTAAAAACGTCTTCATACTGATTGTGCACAGTGTTTATTTCAGAGAAAATTTTCCGGGGGGGCACTCTTAGTATTTCGGGGTCCACACTGCTGGTACTGTCTTATTTATTATTATATTATAGAGGTATTACTTTGGTCTCCCCCAGGGGGCACTTTCAAAGCTCGAGGGGGAGGGGGCAGTACCCCTCCCAATAAAATATGTGTGGAAGAAACACTGATTTTGCATAGGATGAAAATAGCTACCGCCACGTATATTTTTTTAGCACAGAAAATTCCCCAACATGTTTGCTACTGCATTTTCCGCAGAGAAGATAAAAGTTTACACTGCATATTCCTTAAATGGATATGTACGTTCAACACTCACGGTTTTACTAGTTCAGAAGGAGCAAGGTACGTACGTGCTGCTGCGAAATGGAGAATAAAACAACACACATGATTGAAGAAAACTATTGTAGGGTAACAACAGGTAGTCAACCGGAGATAATTAGAAAAAAGAAAACAAAACAACATCATTTGCTCTTTTAACAAATGGGAAGATCATCAGCAAATTAAAGAAAGAAAAAAAAAAAGATGGAACGTGTCGACAAAGAAATCAAGACATTAGGAAAAGTAAAATAAAAAAAGCAGTATAATTTTATACTACTTACCTGAACAGTAAAAACAAATAAAAGTAGTACGAACTTAAAACAAAAAGAGAGACAGAGAAAGGAAGAAAAGAAAAAAAAAGCAGACATGAACAAACATAAACATTACAAGAAAACGCTCACAAAAATTAGTCCATATATGGTCATGGTAAGATACTCGTAATAAACACGATGAAAAATTTTACCTCTCCACGTGTTGGAACGGTAATAACGATCTCACATGTGCATCAAGTTAATAAGAGTTACAAAAAGAGTTTGTGAGGTATTGGAACAGTGGCGGCTTTAGCGGATAGCCCGGGTAGGCAAGGGATTACCCAAAAATTTTGACAAATGTATAAACGCTAAAAGATGCAAAAAAAAAAGAGTACATATGGCCTATTTTGCACTATTAATATTAATGGTAGACAATTATTTAACAAATAGCATCAACTATTACTTTTTAAAAGTAATTTCCTACTGTCATTAATCAATCAAATGTGTGTATGTATCTATAAGCGAGGGAGCGGGCCTAAACAAAATTAAAATCCTAAAGCCACCCCTGGTTGGAACGGTAAGGACGATTTTTTTTCAATATTATTAGATAAGCATCAAGTTAATTACAGCTGTAAAAAGAGTTTGTGAGACAAAGTTTGAGACTGTACACTTTAATTTGTTTGTTACGTCTACCTCACCGTAGGCCCGTATCCATATTCATATTCATATTCATATCGTCTTTATTGCAGAAACTTCAGAGGACATCCAAAGAATTACAATCGTCAGATCTTAAAGTTACAGATTAAAATGCATACAGAATATTTGCTAATATGGATATAGAAAACAAAGAAAGAATATATATATATATATATATATATATATATATATATATATATATATATATATATATATATATATATATATATATATATATATAAAGATATAACTGTAATACATAATCTAATATATATAAATTTTCGATTGTAATTCCAATACAATACGAAGAATAACGATTACAACACAATACAATAGATAACTACTTGTACTATACATGTCTATTCATTTTTCTCATAGTTCTTCAATGCTATGTTATTTTTCACTTTAACTGCTTTGTAATTTCGTAAAACTTTTCTATATCATATATTGGATTATCTAATAAGAGTGATTTGAGTTTACTTTTAAAAGTACCCACATCGGCATCTCTCAGTGCTTTCGGGAGAGAGTTGAATAATTTTGCGGACGTGCCAATAAACCTTTTTTGTGTTTTGATATAATTGTAATACACTGTCATTATATTATTTTTGTATCTTGTGTTATATGAATGATACCTGGAATGTTCAGGGAAGTTATCTCTATTCTCTTTTACATACATTAAACATTGAAAAACAAAAATAGCAGGAAGAGTCATTATTTTGAGTAGCTTAAAGCTAGGTTTGCAGTGACTGCGAGGAGAAAAACTACATAACAATCTGACAGCTTTCTTTTGTAGCTTTGAAAGCTTATAAGTGTTACTAGATCCACCCCAAAGAATAGTATCATATGATAGAAAGCTGTGGATTTGGGGAAAGTAAACAATTTTTAAAATTTTCAAACTAACGCAACTTCTTAATTTCCTCAACATGTATATACCCTTTGTTTCATTAGCTGCCGTGATTTCAATGTGATTATACCAGTTTAATTTTGAATCAAGTTCAAATCCCAAAAGTTTAACTTTAGAATCTTTTTCTGTGTAATCTAGATTGTTATATGTAACATTAAGACCTTGTATTTTACTCAAGTTTAAACACAAAATGTTTGCAGTACACCAATCCTCCATTAAAGTTGTTATATCTTGGGTTAATTATTCTCTTTCGACAATTGATTTAGAACTTACACAGACTCCAAAGTCATCAGCGAATAGTCAGGGGGTGGTCAGGGAGAGTTCAGCCCCTGCCTCGCGACATTCTTCAACCTCTCTGAATCTTTCAGCTGTTTGTTTAGTGGAAATATATGTTTAAACAAAAATTTTAGAAATAGTAAAAAATGGCAAAAGATTGCGATCTTAACCAAGAATTTTAGGAATGATCCAAAAAAATGCATCAAAAGATTGCGATCTTAACAAAGAATTTTAAGAATGATCCAAAAAAATGGCAAAAGATTGCGATCTTACCAAGAATTTTAGGAAAGGTCCAAAAAAATGGCAAAAGAATGCGATCTTACCAAGAATTTTAGGAATGATCCAAAAAATGGCAAAATATTGCGATCTTAACCAAGAATTTTAGGAATGATCAAAAAATGGCAAAAGATTGCGATCTTTACCAAGAATTTTAGGAATGATCAAAAATGGCAAAAGATTGCGATCTTACCAAGAATTTTAGGAATGATCCAAAAAAAATGGCAAAAGATTGCGATCTTAACCAAGAATTTTAGGAATGATCAAAAATGGCAAAATATTGCGATCTTAACCAAGAATTTTAGGAATGATCAAAAATGGCAAAATATTGCGATCTTAACCAAGAATTTTAGGATTGATCAAAAAAAAAAAAGGCAAAAGATTGCGATCTTAACCAACAATTTTAGGAATGATCCAAAAAAATGCATCAAAAGATTGCGATCTTGGCTAATAATTAGTTTTTGGATCAGTGGCCACAAAATTTTTGAACGATCCCTAAATAGAGTTTTGAATTATCTACGGAATAAGCACATCTTATTGAGTTAAATGATAATTTGGGTTTGGCTACATTATATATAGTTCTCCAGATACAAGGCAAGAAAATTTTTCATTGAAATATATTGGGTCTTAGATCAGGGGCCACAAAATTTTTGAATGGCCCGTAAATCGAGTTGTTGTATTTTCTACGAAATAAGCACATCATACTGAGTTAAGTGATAGTTTTGGGTTTGGCTACACTCTATGTAGCTCTCCAGATATAAGGCCTACAAAGAAAATTTTTGATTGAAATCTATTGGAACTTTTGATCTGATCCAAGAAAAAAAAAATATTCAGTCCAGAATATAAAGTGAACTCAGGTTAGTTCCACACTATCCTAAAATTCTATCGGCTCCTTGTGTGTTAGGAGGGATTAGGAATTAAATTTCTGAGCTTCCGGCAACTTTGGTCATGTTAGTTCGTCACACATAATTTGAGGGATGACACCCCTTAGCAAATCACACTGCCTGGGGAATTGGAGAGGAAGAAAGAAAGAGGAAGGAAGGAAGCGATCTGGGACTATTGTGTTAGGTATCATCTTGGCATTTACGTCACTCAGGATGACTGGCCTGAAAACGTCTGTTACACATTATCGACTGAGTGTCTCTACCAGGAATCGAGCCCAGGACCGCTCGCACCAAAAGCGAAAGCACTAGCGACTACGTTACGCGGAGTCACGGCTTCTTTGTGTTGTAATTATACAAGTCTGCCTCATTTCGTTCTTCATTACAAGGGAGCGTGCAAGCGACAGAAATTGTTAAAAGATGAAAAGTGATGTATGAAAATGAGGTGAGTGTACGAGAAAACGTTACAGGAATATGCACATCTCAGAATGCAATACACTCATCGCTCGGTTTTATGGACCTTGATTTAACGGATATCGGAAGGAACTGATAAGAACTGGAGTATCCGATTAAATTTGAAAGTTCAAATTTTAAACAAAAAAATATAGGATTTATTGTAAGAGCGGCTAAGCGGTTAACGTCCGCCCCTTTAGTGTGGGAGACCGAGGTTCGATTCCCGGTGGGAGCTCATGTGGTTCAGATTCCACGTTAATCAGTAGGTCCTGTCTCATATAGCCTCGCAGCTGAAAGGGACGTTAAAGTTAAAATCAACTCAACTCAGAATTTACTGTAATATAGTGTATATTTACAGTGTATTGATCAGAGATGACGTGCGTCAATGAAAACTTGACCCATAACTCACTGACCCACCACCTACCATGACCTACTCTGACCCAACACTCAGCAAAACCCATTCGTCATCAACTCTGGCCTATGATCCACGCCCTTCTCTCCACTGAATAAATAGTTTACACTTGTAATAAAACAAAGCTGTGAAATTATCACTAATCGAAGTTTGAATTTCTACGGTGAATCGCTCTGTTACAATACCGGTGGATCTGACTTTTACGATATAAAATGGTAAATTGTTTGTCATACGATGAATTTCAATTTAATTATCATAGGCCCTATATAATTATTTCCTTTTCGAATTACAGCTACTTCTCGGTGGAAAATAGGATAAATTTGAAAGTCTCAAATCAAGGTAAAGTAATCAAAGTAAAGGAAAATAAGTGTAAAATTCGACTGTGTCTCAAAAGCCAAGTAGTAAGTTATATTGCTATTATTACAATTACAAATATCAATAACCAAAAGTGTCTAATGTTCTTTTTTTCACTTAAATATATTCATATAGGAGCAAATGAAAAAGGAAGAAAAATCGGGGCCTTGAAAGTAAAACGTAGACAAATTCACTAGTGTTCAGAAGATGCTGTTTACAATGGACTGAGCACGGTGGGTGGTAGGTCGCAGTGGGTCACGTCCTGTTGACCCATTACCCAAGCACAATATCACCTTGATCAACTTGACCCGCGACCCACTACATCTTTGGTACTGGTATTTTGCACTGTCAGATTGCGTAGTGAATTAAATTAAAAGCGCAATACTATATCACTCCTCTTTCTTTCGTAAGGTGTGTAATTTTTAATTGTAGAGATTACCAATTGTAATTGCCGGTGGTGTAATTGTAGATATTACCAACTGTAAACTTACTGTCGGAATTTACGAAAAATCGATAATATCGAACCTCTATTGCCCCACCCTGTTTCAGTCTGGTAAAACGAGACATGACTGTAATTTGAACACTCGGGAAAACAACCTTGAAAAATAATTTGTTGTTGTCTAATTGAGAGATAATTAACCTTGTTTTTTTTCCTTCTTTCTTAAAATCATAAAATGTCAATAGTCTGTTGTGTATTTTGCAAAGAAGAGATAACGCGAATATAAAACATAGTCACACAGAATGCTTTTCTTCCTCCTTATCCCATAGACCCACTTGACCTTACAACTTAAGTAGAAATATAATGGGCTCTTCTTATCAGCAATATTAAATGGTTTTAATGATAATTTGTATCACAAATTAATCACGCATAGAAAAATACACAAAGATTTTACAGCGGAATTTTACATCATCAGTAGCAATAACAAACCTGTAAAAAGCACATAAAAAATAATGCAGAACATGAGAAAACAATGGAACATCAAAAATATTAAAATAGTTCCAATTGTACCTAGTCTTACCATAGATACTATCCCAGAGTTTTAAGTACAGTGACACAAACAGTTAGAGATATTTTAATATCATAATAACATGAGTTACATGGTTTACATTATGAACCAAAATCACAAATACAAATTATTCAAAATTGCCACCATTAGCATGCACACAGTCCTGAAGTCTTTGTGGTCACTCATCAATTGCATGACACAAAATATTAACTGGAAAATCTGCAGCTGCCTTCCTTAGAAACAGCTTTAAACTTTCAATATTATGATGTCTCTTCTTGCAAACCATCTGTTGAAGCTTAGACCACAATTTGTAGTCCAAAGGCTTTAGGTCCGGACTTGCAGAAGACCAATCTGAAGTGAAAAGGAAGTCCGGAACATTTGCCTCCAGCCATTTCTGGATTGTTCGTGCCTTATATGCTTGGGTTGAGTCCTACTGGAACCTCTAGTTCTGTCCATGGAAGAGGAATTGACTAGCCTCTCAAGCTCTGTCTCCAAGTACACTTTGGATGATTTTTTGGCTCCCTTTTTACTGAAATGGAGCGCCGTTGTGCCCCATAGCTTATACCCCACTATACCATGATGCTGAGGCAGAATGCTGACCCCTCTGGATCCTTGGAGCCTTTTCACCAACTTCTTTAGACGGTATGGCATATATATCCTATTTTTGGGGGCATTGAAAATCTCCTCAATACTGAAAATCTTCATCAGTGAAAAGGATACGACGGTACCCATTTGCTGCGTAACACTTAAGTAAAAACATGGCTTTTTAGGAGCATCTGGCGCTTCAATTCATTTGTTAGACGTCCTTTGCGTTGTCAGTAAACATGGGATCCCAGGACACTGTGTAACATGTGAGACCTAGACATTCTCGATATTTTTTAGCTCACGAGCTATAATTGACTGTTCCCTAACTGAATTTCGTCGGTTAAGCGCAGCCATTGCTTTCACAAGTTCCGGTATTCGTACTGTACGTGGTCTTCCTTGCCACGGGTGATCTTTCACAGTTCTAGTTTCAACAAAGCGCTGGCTAGTGCCGGTAAACGAATTTTCTTTACTAATTTGCGCAGCTTCTCCCTTGGTGATTTGTCCTGCTTTTGAAAATCTACCCTGATGATTTGCCAACCTTGTGCAACACCATCACGATCACACGATTTTCATACTCGTCCCATTCCATCACGAACACTAACGACTGATATTTTTACACTTCTTCAACTCATCCAGCAATCACTCACCATTTATGATACCGCTCTTGACGTCACTCGCTTGTGCTAGTGGAAATACAGCCACTCTCAGAAGTTGGGAGAGTATTTATGGTAAAACTAGATAATATCGAATACCGGGGCGGTCGACAAGGTGTTGGCAAAGACACTTGAAGCAATTAGAATTGAAGAGAAAAACATAAAAAGCGTAATAGTAGACACACATACAGAGGTGTAAGAAACTTTGCGCAACAAACCCTAGAATAAAGATAAAACATAGAAAAAGAAACATATATTTGGATAGTTCGATTGTTACTATATCAGAGAGAATTAGATAATAATAATAATAATAATAATAATAATAATAATAATAATAATAATAATAATAATAATAATAATAATAATAATAATAATAATAATAACGATGGCGCTGTTGCATACAATCAGAATATCCCGGGTTCGAATTATATTTTTCTCAGTTATACTATGGGAATATCGGGATGATACATTTACACATAAGTCCTTCGTTAACTTCGTACTTCTTTTTTGTCCATTGATATTGTTCTTTAAAGGCATCCAGAATAAGGTTTTCCTGGGTTTTCCTCATTCACACCTGGCAAATACCGGGGTGGTATCTAACTTACAGGCCCCAGGCCACTTGCTTCCTCCTCCTCCCCTTTCCTCAGATAGTGCGATCGCCGAGGGACTTCATCCCTCATACGTGGCAAGCTAAATTTCCATAGACGTTGAAAGTCAAGAAATCTAATTCCAACTTCCTAAAAAGATATTATTCTTTGACTGTCATTCAACCCAGTGTACATTAAGATGGGTTGCCACGTTAGAAGAACTTGTAGCTGTCATTAAAAAAAAAAAAAATCTTGAAACCCTACCATATTTCACCATGTAGGCCTACACGTAGTCTTGAAATGGTCATAAAACATTTTTTCCATCTTGCAAGGAGTTGAACAGTGTGCAACATTCTGGGACGTCTTGCTTGCTACCTGCTATCGCCCTCCCGCTGACATAAAAGGAAAAAACAGTTTCGTCGCTTCCGAAACAACGAATTCTTTTGGACAGGGAGGGGGTAGTGAGCCAAAACACACGTTTTTAATGAGGAGGTTCACTGTTTGTCCACTAGAGTGCAGTGCTGCATGTGTGGAGACACCTTTCTTGCTTTCAAGAAGTTGTAACATCTAAATAGTAAATAGATAGATCGGGTTGCAAGTTTTTTTTTTTTTTTTTTTATGACAGCTACAAGATTCATTTAACGTGACAATGTGGCCTTAACCTTCCAGGCTGCATCTGCAAGTTTGTTAAAAGATTTTTTTTTTTTAAAAAAAGCTTCCTTCCATTCCAGTTAACAAAACCAATGTCGAATCAAATAGTTTTTAGTCCAGGGTTGTGTGAAGAGTACATTGCTTCTTATTGCTGTTATTTCTGACTCTGCAGGCCCCAGTTATTAGAACCAAGGAAAAAGATTACTCACTGGACCGTATTACTTTCTTCTAATCATTGATGGTTCATGCTTTATGTTCTTGCTAGCACATTGTTTTGGTGCTGGCGCATTGGTGAAGGTGAGAAGTTGTTTCAAAATCACAACCCCACTGCAGACGTTCAGGGGAAGAAGCTCAACTCGGTGTGTGTTGATAGGAAGACTTCGTTCCAGATAGCGACTGAGTTCTATAGTCAGTTGTACCACTACAGTTCTTCATTTCCAGCGTCCATCCTTACAATAGGCCGATACCATCCTTAGCTTGTGCACTTGTTGCTCTCGATATATAGTCTTGTTCAAAAAAAAAAAAAAAAAAATCCTGGCCACTTATCTTGCTTTAAAAGATCATATTCTACATTCACACATAGAAGGTTATAATACTTTGGCTCTAAACAAAATCCTTAATTGCGCAAACAAAATCAATATTTGCTTGATTTAATTTCAAACTCGGTGGGTTAGAAAATGAAAATGAAATCTTTTAGTTTTACGTCTCACGCTTACGCCGGTTTGGCTAAAGGAGACGGTGATTATGAATAATGAATGAAATGGTGGAATGAAGAAAGTGGGAGGAAACGGAAGAACCCCGAGAAAACCCACGCACACGGTGTTTGTCCACCACAAAGTTCACTTGGCACAGTGGGTTAAAGTAGAGGGTTTTCTTTTTCAAAGAAAGGTAGGTATCTATTGTTAAAATAAAAACAAGATTGTACAGTCAGCGACAGAAGTTCTTTCCGTTTGGTAAAATGTATTTTGAAAATAACGATGCTACGATTGGAACGTTCAAGGTAATATGGCTGAAACGTACAGAAAATTGCATTTTTTTTAAAAAAAATTACTGAAATCTATACTCAAATTGTCCTTCCATTCTTATGTTATTTACGAAACTAATTTCATCAAACGGAAAGAACTTTTGTCGCTGACTGTATCTAACACACTGGTGATTTTTGATTAACTTGCCTTAACTAACTACACCTTTTCCATTATTGAAAATTGGAGAGATCTCTCACCATCAGTACAGTAGCTCAGAATAAAATTTTCTTTTTACGTTCCACAATTTACTTAAGAAAAAAAAGCATGAGCTATATAATATAAACTCTTAAGAGTCTTCATCCCGGCGAAATTAAAATACGGCTAATTTTACAGTAATTATGTGATATATTCAAATAGACAAAAGATAATTGAAATATGGAACAAGAGCGCCCTAGACAATATTATTTTGCGTGAGGTACCGTTATCACAAGGCACCTAGTGGCTTTCCGTTTTCCGCTGTTTAAAAACGCGAAAATAAATGCCGATTTTCAAAATGGCTCGAAATCGAAAGCAGATAAGTGAGTCTTGATAACGGTTTCTTATGTAAAATAATATTGTCTAGGGCGCTCTTGTTCCACATTTCGATTATCTTTTATCTATTTGAAGATATCACATAATTATTGTAAAATTAACGGTATTTTAATTTCGCCGGGATGAAGACTCTTAAGGTTGGACGGGGATATGAGCCCTCTTGTGCTTCCTGGCTATCTCCCGCTTCGTATTTTCGTGCATTACCATCAGTGGCGGATCTAGGCCAGGGCCGGGGGCCTAGGCCCCCAGTTCCTTCAATGACAAAATAATTTAAGCTATTATTTATATATTTTTGAAAGTTTATATATACCTATCATAGTCTGGGTACTAACTGCCCCCCCCCCTTAGTTTTTACCTTCTAGATCCACCACTGATTACCATTACACCAGAAACCTTTCATGTAAAGCTAACAAATTTAAACTGTTAATTAGAGAAGGTACGTTTCTGAATCATTTTTTTTAAAACTTTAAAGTATCTCGAAACATAGCTAATATTCCTACATGTGTTGATATAATTCAAGAAATTCAAAAAAATATCATATATGTTATGTTTCTCCTTCGAAAGTAGAAGTTACGCTGTGGGACGAACTTGAAAACCGGTGAGTCAGCCTCAACTTGAGGAAGTTTCGAGATATTTTCCTCATTGACAAAGGTCTGTCTATGTAACCTGTTTCTGACTTGAATGAAGAAATGAATAATTCACCGATTACCTCACTAAGGAATGTCTATTTATAAGGGTCTTACTGTCTCGTTAAAAAGAAAATATGAAACTAGCTAAGAGTTTTTGTGGAACATAAAGTGAATGACTGCGGTAGGTAAGTGGTTAGCACTGATTTTCCACTCAGAAAGCTCGGGTTCGAATTGCATAAGGTCCTAACTTTTTAACATGCTTGAATTTCAATTTGCTTCCATAGCTCCCTCGTGGCTAAGCGGTTAGCATTCGCACCTTTGGCGTGGGTTCAATTCCTGGTGGAGAGCACATGTGGTTCCGATCCTAAGTTAAGCTATAGGTCTACGTCTGATACAACGTCGTTGTTGAAAGGGACGCCACAATCAAATGAACTCAATTTGAAAATCCATTCTGAGTGTGATAAGCAAGATCTTTCTCCTATGAAGAAGAGAAGAGACAATCGAATAACGAGAATGAAAGGGAATTGGAATAAAACAATGAATTGGAGACAAACATTTACAAACTAATTTATTTTAATTGTTCTATATTTAATATTTTTAGTTTATTTCAGTGTTTTCCTTTCTTCTCATTTGCAGTATATAATGAAACAATATATTATAGACATAGCAGTTTATAAATGTCATCAATATATAGTATTCGTTGGAGAACACACTGAAAACAATAAAGATTCATCTTAGAACTGGTTAGTGCATCATCCCTCTACAGGAAAAGACCTTTGCAGAGTTACAAATTGCTTTCTTTACGGGTAACTGTTCCCGTATTTTGGGTTGCATATCTGTAAGGTTTGGAACAAAAATAAAATGGACGTTAGTTAATTAATGTAATTTACGCAATAAGGTTTTCATATAGTTCAAGAGTGGGTACTGGATAGTATTATCCTTTCATTCTTCATTTCGTATTCTTTATTCTGACATTCATTCTCATTCGCCTCTTTTTGCCTCAAGGACAGATCAGAGTAGGGTGTGAAACTCAAAAATAAATAAAGAAAATACAAGCAAACTACCCTAAGCTAAACCAATAAAGGGAATTTGCATAAAGCCGTTACAGTTTGCATTAAACTTCCCCCGAAGTATATGGTCACCCAGATTGTTTTCAGTTAAGTGATGTGTGGTGAAAGTTAGCATTCAATGAATATTGTGAGGACTATTGGAGAACATGGAAGAAAGAAGTTATGAACTCTGAACAAAAAAGCCAGCAACAACGGGGATTTAAAAAAAAAAATCACTTGGGCAATGTTACCCACGTGACAGGAAGAAATTAGAAATAAAGATTTTTCGATGGGTAAACGACCGTGCTGGCACGTCCAACCAGAGTCGTGAGTATTGTTAGGGAGCTACATGAAATAAACAATTAGCGAAGTCCGGTCTAGAAAGACAGTATTAACGGTGATGGGGTCCGATGTGCTGACCACACATTGACCTAAGAAATGAATGCCACAATCTGGCTAATAGGTCCTGACCCAAGAGGCAGATCCGCCGAGAGTTTCTTTTTAAAAGGAATACTTAATAGAAAATTAGCCAAATTATATTCGAATTTAGCTTTCAGATGCGCATTTTTTTTTCATTCAAGATCGTTGCGTGTTTATCAAAGATTGCGATATCTAATCTTTACTCGTGCTCTATCTACATACACACTTAACCTTACATGACCATTGAGATAATTAAGTTTGTAGATCTTGTTAATAAGGATGTTCAAATAATGAATCAATCGAGAAAATAAAAGTCGGAAAACCCAGTCGAATCAGGCTTAGTAAGCACTTGAAATGATGCAAGTCTCCTTCCTTCCTCCAGAAATTCCTTTCCTTTGATTTGTAATGCTCGTCGTCGGGACATTCCAGTGATTGTGCAGCGGCTGGAATCTAGCATCACAAGATTTAGCGATATCTGAACTTAATGTATGCAGTGTACTAGTGGTCTTCCTGTGAATAAACTGTGTGCAGGTGTTCAAAATGACACTTGTATAGGGAAGTGATCCTGAACTTTCAGTTTGTGAAAAAAAAAAAAAAAAAAACTGTTTTTCCCATTAGACTATAGAAAAAGAGATTAAAGATGGCCAAGATACCCGGATAACAAATTAGACGGTATCCGTTTTTGAAGAAACGGATAATATTCGGATAACGGATAATATTCGGATAACGAATAACATCCGGATGACAGAAACGGATAATATCCGAATAACAGATAACATCCGGATAACGCATGATATCCAGATGACGGATAACGGATAATAACCAGATAAAGGATAATGATCAGTTAATGGATATCCAAATAACGGATTAGGGTCTATATCCGGATGTCGGGTCTATTCGAAAAACGGATAATATCCAGGTGACAGATAACAAGTTATATCCAGATAACGAATTATATCTCAATTACAGATAACGGATAATATGCGCGTGACGAATAAGAGACAATATGTGGAAGATCGATACGAGACTATTTTCATGATTAGAAACGAGATGAGACATTGCTTTCTCAATGAAACTGATTAACTTTTCGAGCCGAGACATCATTTTCACAATACATTTTCAGAGACGAGACAGCCTTAAAAATATTTCTTTCATAGGCACCCACAGAAACGATGGAAAATAAATGAAGCTAACGAATTAAATGCTGAAAAAAACATTGATGCACTGAGCGAGATTCGAACCTGCAATAGTTGGTATTGTGCTGTGCTGATCTCAGAAGATTTTTTTCCTGGGGGACTTTCAATTTAAAATGTTGGAAGTAGCATTAAGATAATACTATGGTAAGTCATGTTGAAGAATATCGGAAATATGCTCCGGGAGGAATTTTGTAGCTCCAGAGGGGAGTCCACCCCTTAAAATCATCACTGGATGTTGGAATCGCGATTTTAATTGCTTATATTGCTATACTATGCCACGTGGTACATGGATCAGTGGTAGAGCGCTCACTTGCGGTGGACAACATCATGATGATGGGTTTTCTCGGGGCACTCCCGTTTCCTTCGACATTCTCATTCCACCAATTCTTGCATCATCATCATCATCATCATCATCTAACAGGCATAATCATGGGACGTTAAATTGAAACATTTCGACTATGACAGCTGGTGAAGAAGCCTACTGTATAATTCGAAGAGTGTAATCAAATTTATCTGTTGCCGCTTGAAGAACAAACTTACTGTAAAATTCTTACAAATCTACTACAGTGAAACATATGAATAACGAACACTTCATAGGACATTGTTATTTCCCCGTAAAAGAGAAGTGTCCGTTACAGAAAGTTTACACAAATTTAGATTACTCTCAACTCACGTGGTAATTCTATGCAGTAAATGTATTAGTTAAATGTTACTTCACCTCCATACAATATCACACTCCATATATATATATACTGTACTATATATCTTTATATATATATACTGTAAAATTATTTCCTTTAGGATAGAGCTAGAAATGATACACGGAAATATTGGATTTTCCCAATCACCTTCTATTACATAAAGTTTCTCTTATTTATTGTAATAAGTAATTAAACTACAAATATTAAGTTTCTGTTAGATATTTGATGGCTTGTTGGTGATATTTTAGAAACCCAGAGACCAAGCGTCCTACGGTGACAGGATTCAAGGATCTTATGGCCAAGAAGTGTGTATAATTATTCAATCCTTGATGTAATTAAAATTTCACCAACTATTTCTCTATTTAAAAGGAAATTAAAACGTCATTTTCTTGTGGAAACTATTAGTAATCAGTACCACTAAAATTACTCCGTTGCGTATTTTCTTCTCCATTTTTAAGATTTATCTTTTTTTATATACTGTTTATATTTTCTTTAGTTATAATGATCTATGTACTGTGTATATTGATTGTAATGTTCCATGTGTTTGTGTTTACAAACGCCTAACATGTGCTCGTATTTATGCACAACAAGTACATGCTCCTTATTATGGAGTACTGCAGTTACAGACGACGGAGACAACAGTCACACCACCAATCACATGACGATGAGTGAACAACAGCGCCACCACCTTACCTGGAGTGCCTTTATAACCGAGAGGTTTCCACGGACAGCTATCAGTCTCGGCTGGCCAATTCCTCCTTTAGCTTGCTTCGGAGCTCTAGGAGATACCGAACCCAAAGCCTCTAGTTTACTTCCGAACTCTAGGCTTTCCTTCTTTCTGCTTAGATTGTTTCGGAGCTCTGCCGGGATTCCTTACCTCAGTTACTTAACTTGCTTCGGAGTTCTCTGTCTTTTCAAACCCCCTCTCTGCTTGCTTTGGAGCATTGGGAAGTCCTAATCCACTTCACCTAGCTTGCTTCGGAGCTCTGTGAAAATCCTACCGTAGGTTGCTCAGGCCTTGGATCACCTTTCTCTACCTTGTTATTACAGAAATTACATCATTATAGTATTTTTGTAAAATACTGTTTATAGAGATTTTTTATATAATAAAAAGCGTTAGCGGGAGATGATTCCGGATTATAATCTACCAAGCTCTTCCTACCCTTACACGAAGAGAATTGTACAATATCTTGAGTTACATTTGGTATTCCCCATGGTTAAGTGTAAAGGAAAGCAAAGTCTCTTAATTGCCCATTGAAAATTAGAAAAAAAAGTTAATAAATAAACAATAAGAATGGATTATATTTCTGCCTCTCCCGTATTTAAACTGAAAGTAATCTGGATTCCTACAATTTGATACTTTATGCTAGTTTCGCAATGTGAAACAAAATTCCCTTGCTCCTTGCAATCTTTATTCTGACTACCTAAAATAATAATAATAATAATAATAATAATAATAATAATAATAATAATAATAATAATAATAATAATAATAATAATAATAATAGTCTTTCAAGACTCAAAATATGTTGAAATGCCTGGGGAAATAACGAAACAGCAAACTCTGAAATTTTGAGATTTGAAATCAGTCAACAGGGTCCGGCAAAATGACCTCCGGTATTTGGAGAGGTCGTTGTGTAAGTTGTGATTGTGATACGACAGCGGTGTAAATGCCATTTTCAGTAGTCGCAATGGTGTGACGCGGTGAGCATCAAGCGTTTGCTGCTGAGGAGTATATTCGTAATGTTGATTCTGTGATTACTACTCAGCGGACATTTCGCATTCGGTTCGGACTTGACCGACGTGACTCTGTTCCCGATAGAAAATCTATGCAAGTTTGGATATCAAACTGTAGAGCGACAGGTTCTGTACTGAGAAAAAAAAATCACCTGAACGACCTCGGACGGTAATAACGCCGTAAAATGTGGCGCGTGTGAGAGCGTCCATTCAGTAATCTTTGAAGCCGTCATAGCGCCCTCTCCAAATACGGGAGGTCTTTTTGCCGGTCCCTGTACATATAAGATGTGACCAGACCAAAATACCCGTACTGAAACAATTCGTATTCTCATGCTAGATCTCAAATTCTAAATTCATGGTACGTAGAGACCTCCATTTAAAGTGTTCTGTAGTAAGTAACATAGAGACGCATAAGTTAAAGGTTAGAAATAACTTTTCTATCCAGACCAAGTGATCTGAGGAATAAACTTGTAAGAGGATATTGCGTAACAATTTCCGCAGTAGCTGTTCTCGTAATGAGGAAGCACGTAGATAAAACGTTTTGCTGTTGACGTATTATTGTATAAACACTATATGTTGTCGTCTCAAGCTTTTCTTCTAACCAGCTTCCAGAATGCATAGTGCTAAAAACAAGAAAATTGTACTCTATGAGTGAATACTTCGGAAGTTTTAAATGTATTTGTATTTATAGCTCGAATTGTATATTTAGATATAGGTATTCAAATATATATATTAGTAAATTCATTTGTAATCTCTAGTGCGAGGTCTTAAATATTTTCTAAACAACGAGAAAGTTGCTTAACAGACAAGCAAAATATTTATCCAATAGCAAGAAAACATTTCAAAACTAAACAAAATAAATGTCGAAAAACAAGAAAAAGGTGGTTATTATCAAACTACAATATTTATTCAATCTAAGCAAAACACAGTAGAACTCCTCTAATCCGTCACCTTTGGGACTGGGGGGTATGGTCGGAACGAGAAAAAAAAGTCGGATTATCAGAAAATACAGAAAAATACGTATTTACAACAAAATAAACAATCTCTGAACTGAAAAATAACTGTATTGCTCTCTGCCGTAAAAACAAACAAACTGTAAACAGTAAAAACTGCACAGTACAGTACAGAAAACACACACATCGAAAGAAACGATACAAGAGATGAGGGATCACTTAAGCGGATATGCGGTAACAGCAAGTAAACAACAATGCCGCGATGGCAGTAAATGACAATGGGGCTCGTGAGTTACCGCTGAGTTGGGACGAGTTCGGCTCGTGCACGGTTGGATCAATCGGAGTGGCGAACCAGTCGAATGCGAACATCAGGGGTTCTACTGTACAGTATTTATTGAGAAACGAAAATAGTTGCTTAATACCCGAGCCTTGAATTTTGAACACGTTATAATAGTTCGGATTCAAGCTTAAACTATATGCCCATGTGTCATAGTGATGAGTGCAAGAGTCTTGGTCGTGCAGTTTTTGTAAGAGCCTTGCATGCAAGACCAAGACCAAGACCAAGACTGGGTGTGAAAGACCAAGACCAAGGGTTCCAGTGCAAGACCAAGACCAAGACTCGATGTGCAAGACCAAGACCAAGACCAAGACCACCCCGGTCTTGGTCTTGGTCTTGGTCTTGCATTTGCTCATCACTAATCTCATACGATGGCCTTGGTGTTGAAAGGAGCACTAAATTCCAATCCAATCAACCAATCATGTCAGTCAATCAATCAATGATCATAAATTTACATGACTTGGGGCCAGAGACCACTCACGGGAGAAGCCACACTGGTAAGAAATTAACACCTTATAGCTTGGAACTAAGTGAATAAAGAGTTATCTAATAGGGGAAAGTCGGACAAAACCGGGACTCAAAATGTTTTTGCTGGTTCCTCAGCATCTACATGGATAGTATAGCTTGAATTAGTTTTCAAATGCTAAATAGAGTTGTTATTGACATAAAAATGTTTATTTCAGTGGAAAAAAGCTGGTAAATTTCGAAAGCAAAAACATTTTTTAAAGGTTATGCAGAAACCCGGTTTTGTCCGAACAAGTCGGATAAAACCGGTTACCTATAAAATAATTATAAAAAAACTTTTCTTTTACAAGAAAAATATGTAATTGCTCCAAGAATTAGTACAGTAAGAATCAATAGAACCGAAAAAAATATGTGAGCTTAAAAAGTACGGAAAATATGCAGGGCCAAGGGTGGATCCAAGGGGGGGGGCTAACGGGCTATAGCCCCCCTTGACGCTCAGGTTTACACTGGATAAAATGGGCTTCAATTCTGCTTTACACTGTATAAAACGGCAAATTATGATTTAGCCCCTCCCTTGATCATATCCTGGATCCGCCACTGTGCAGGGCTATACTATATTAGACCAATAACATAGAAAAAACAACTTTAGGTCACGATTTTGTTAAATCTAAGAACAAAAATCACAAATAAAAGTTTCATCATATTCGCCCACATTGCTGCAAGCTTTGTGTGCCCATCCTTTACAGTTAAGACATTGTATCTAACCTTCTCAAATTTACATTGTACTACCGGGTTCCGTCCGACTGTTGATGTACCGGTTTCATCCTATTACGCCATTATTCAGTACTACAGGCCTAGCACCTCTCAAAGAGCACAAAACTCCTGATTCAAGACATGAAATAACAGTAGGGAGAGTTATTATTTTATGTTGTATACTTACATAAGTCAATCTTCCAGTGGTTAGGAACAGCAGTATATTATCTATGGGAGACAAATCAAAATATTTCTACACAAATTCTTCAACACATCGCCAACGACAAAGGAGCCACTTACTCAGCTTTCTCTTAAACTAAGAATGACATGGCAGCTCTTTGCAACTAATTCCATGCGTTGGCCGACAGATAGTGGCTCTAATATAGCCAGAAAACCCCGGTCCCGGTTTTATCCGACTTTCCCCTACATTGTATTAATTGTTGTATATAGTACGTTCACTCAACAGGTGTGTAGTTCGGCAAGTTTCTTTCAAATTCCTATGCTAATTTATACAACAACATTTCTTTCTCCCTCTATCCCTTCTTTTGGCCGCATTTGCGAGGTTGCAGTGTGTTAATACCCACTTTTCTTAATAATTTCTTCCCAATACTGTGGCTAATATGAAATAGATGTCAGGCAGTGTAAGAACAGGGAAGATAATCTTGAAAACACGAAATTAAGTATTATATATCAAAACTATGGCAACTTAGACTCCACATGGAGTTGATAATCGACTGTCAATTGCTTGAAATGAAGGTTCTGATTGGCTGTTTAGTTATCGGGGGTGTTTTCAAGAAGTTCCCTTTCGCTATGATCGGACGATGACTTACTTATGGCACGAGCTATCATACGTAGAAGGCAGTATTCTTTATCTACGGACTCCACTTCTTTTGAAGAAACGAATTGCGGAGAAGAAACTTATTTTAACTTGTGTCTTCCCTCATGAGGCGCTTCTGCTTTGGACCGAATCAGCGACTCATCGTTTCAGAAGTGAAGGTTGAGCCACTGAATCAACATGACCGCGTTATATGCTCCCCTGTTGAATATCATCTCACTTAACAACCATGTAACAATGCCATTGAATGTTACTATGTGTCAGTGGCGGATCTAGAATATAAAAAACTTGGGGGGGAATTCGAATCTACACCATGATAGGTAGCCTATATCATGAGTTTACTATGACTTATATATATATATATATATATATATATATATATATATATATATATATATATATATATATATATAAAAGAGAACGCACAAAATCCTTTGTCCGCTCATCACGCTAATACGGCTGAACCGATTTCTTTCATTTTTGGGGGGTTGTTAGGATTTGGACCCTAGATGGTTTTTATCATATCACTTTAATTTTCAATTACCAGTGTCTTGAGATAATTGACCAATCAGGTGTCAATACGTACAAAAAATCCTTTGTCCGCTCATCACGCTATTACGGCTGAACCGATTTCTTTCATTTTTGGGGGGTTGTTAGGATGTGGACCCTAGATGGTTTTTATCATATCACTTTAATTTTCAATTACCAGTGTCTTGAGATAATTGACCATTCAGGTGTCCATACGTACAAATCCTTTGTTATTAGTTCATCATAGGTATAAAAATAAACGTATTTATATGCAACCCGCATGACCCTGTGACTCGGCGGGTTAACATAACTGACAGGCGCTATAAATCACTTGAAAGCGAAAAAGTAAAAATTATCTAAGTAACAAAGTTTATTGCGTTCCGGGATGACCGCAGCGAAGCGGGGCGGGTTGGGGTGACCGCAGCGAAGCGGGGCGGGTTAACATAAATGACAGGCGATATAATGTTAACATTAGTGCAATCTTCTATGGTTTTTATCATATCACTTGAAAGCGAAAAAGTAAAAATTATCTAAGTAACAAAGTTTATTGCGTTCCGGGGTGACCGCAGCGAAGCGGGGTGAACGCTGCTAGTATATATATATATATGTACCGTGTTATGCAAAAGTGAACTAAGCGCCAAATTTTGAAAATCCACGTAAATGCGACGATTGGTTCCTGATAAGCATTAAAACGTTTTGCACAATCGAAAAGAGAGGAAACTGAACACCTTTCCAAGAAAAGAAACATAATTTCACTTTTGATTACGGCTACACTAATGCTGGACATCAACCTTTAAACGTAATTTTCTCAAAAGTATGAAAGTGGCGCTTAGTTCGCTTTCGCAGGACACGGTACACACATATATATATATATATATATATATATATATATATATATATATATATATATATATATATATTAGCTTCAATTATTTTTGTCACTCAAAAAATGAGGGAGGCGGGATAGATCCGCCACTGCTATGTTTTAACAAAAGAGACACTGACCAAAGCTTAAAACTTTACTTTCTTTTAAATTATAATTTGTAATGTCTGTATTTTCATTAATTTCGATCGTGTCTGAAGAAGGATATGCTAGATATCCGAAACAGTTACAAATTATAATTTAAAATAAAGTAAAGTTTTAAGCTTTGGTCAGTGTCTCTTTTGTTAAAACAATTAATCCAAAGCCATGAATAGTCTTACTATCACTGCTATGTGTTTGTAAAACTTTTTTTTTTTTTTTTTTTTTGCTTGGAAATACTGATTGGAAAGTATGATACGAAACAGTTCTGACATGAAGTTCTTTAATGATGTCTATGGAAGTTTAAAAATAAGAGTATTTTTTTTTAAAAAAAAAGAGAAAAAGCTAACGTTCTCTAATTAGGTTACTTGTTAGCAATAAATAAAAGACGGCAAAAACAAAAGAAAGACAGTAATTTGTCAGAAATTGAATTTCTGTAGATACTTGTCTAACTTCCTCTTGTCCGTCCTTTAAAATGTGACAAAATAATCAAACAAAACAATCATAGACCTTTTTAAGATATGTTTAATACTACTACTACTACTACTACTACTACTACTACTACTACTACTACTAATAATAATAATAATAATAATAATAATAATAATAATAATAATAATAACCCTATAATCATAGAATCATACATGCGTAGTTTCAGCGGGGGACGCTTCAGTAGTCCTAAACGGCAGAAGTCCTAAAAGGCACAAGACCTAAACGGCATTAGACCTAAAATGCACAAGTCCTAAAAATTATTTCGCGGCACAAGTCCTAAATGGCAGAAGTTCTAAAAGGCAGAAGTCCTAAAAGGCAGAAGTCCTAAAAATCTTTTGTGGCGCTACCATCGCGTCCGTAAGAAGAATACTGTCAATCTGTTAGTCAAAGTTTTAGATATACTGTTTCATATTACAGAGCCTTAGTTCTTACAAGTTATTTGTATAAATACATATTCTAGCGTTCTGAAATAATAAATAAATAAATAAATAAAGCCTATTGTCCTTTCTTGCTCTTATCATTATTAATAATAATTTTAGTGTTACTAATATAGTTGCAGGCACGTAGCCAGGATTTCGTGAAGGGGGGGGGGGTCCGTGACATGAAATACTGTGGTCATCACAAAAGGTGCTCGATCACTCTAAACTATTTTACTGAAACATATATTGGTTCGTTTAGCCAGGATTTCGTAACGGGGGGGGGGGGGCATGAAATTGTGAGGGCCCAGGAGCTCGATCAATCTAAACTACTTTACTATCAACATATATTGGTTTGTTAGGACAATAAAATGAGGATATGTTGGCAAGTATTTTAATAAACTATGAAGAAATTTCGAGCAAAATAATAAAAAAAGCATTGAAAAAGATTTTGCAATATTTACGTCCTTCTGTTTATTCAAATATAACAATTTTCCTTTCGTTATGACCTCAATTATTATAAAAAGTACATACTGAATACTGTCTTGTAAACTATCTTCTAATATAAATAAAATAAAGAGTTAGTTTGTGTGTTTGTCTGTCTGTCTGTGTGCGGCCTGGGGACCAGACGAGTGGACCGATAGTTACAAAATTTTGGTCACAGGTACCTTGGCCCAGGCCCCAGATCAAGACCAAGAGTTTTTTTTTAATTTCGAAAAAGTGGGGTCTCAGGGGGCGTTTACGGGAACCGGATTGGGAACCAGACAAATCGACAGAGAGTTACCAAATTTTAGTCAGGAATACCTTGGTCCAGGCTCCAGACCAGAGTTGTAGAAATTCGAACCAGGGGAGTCTCAAGGAGGGCGTTTACCGGGACATGTAATAGTAGTAGAAAATGACCGATATTTATTTGTTTAACAATCATCAGATACAGCTCAGAGGCCATTTTACATTGAATATCAAACAACATTAACAATGGAAAGGATTTGGGAAGGTATCGGCCAGGGCTGTTTAGTAGGTGCCATCCCGGCATTTGCCTGGTAGGACTGAGGGAAACCCTGGAAAACCTCAGTCAGGATGGTAGGCAGCGTGATTCGAAGCCACGACCTCCCGAATGCGAAGCCAACGCTCTACCACTTGAGCTATTAGTGTCGAATCCATATTTATGCGGTCGCTGAAATCAATGGTGACACTTCCATTAGCGATGACTTGCAAGAATGCGGGCCGGGAGTCAGCGGGGGGTGGATACCGAGCCATGTAAAAAATAGCCCAAAATGACCGGTATTAGTATCAAATCCATAGTTTTCGCGGTTGCTGAGATCAATGGTGATACTCCCACAGGCGTTGACTTCCAAATACAGCCCCTGTGCGAAGCATGTGTATATTCAACTAGTTTTACAATATATGCGTTCCTTTCTCTGTTGAATCAAATGCTAACAGAACTTTCTTTCAACATAATTTTTTGTTTTTATTATTCCGTCAACTACTGTCGGTTCCAAATGACAGGTTAAAGGAGCAACCGAAAATTGTCCTTGAAATAACATGTTTGATACTGCAAGGATGCGATGACGAAAAGTTATGATTTAAAATGTCCACGCTGTTACACAACGGCACTTATGCTTTCGAAAGCTTGAAATCTCCCTGACTAGTAGCAGGATTTCTAAGAATTCCATAACTTTTCTTGAAATTCCAAATTCCCTGACTCTTCCAGAATACCCGCTTACCTCGCCACCATATTGCAAGTAATACAATTCCGCATAAGAAAGAGTAAGCAAAAGCTTCATGTAGTTTTCTTTTTAATTTTTAATTCAGATCCTTCTTTTTGTCATTTCATTTTGTTTTATCCTTCCTTAATTTTTTTCATTTCTGGTCTCGAAGGGGGGGTCCGGACCCCCTGGACCCCCCGGACCCCTTCCTTGGCTACGTGCCTGATAGTTGTTACCGTTGGAATGAAATACGTTCATATTGGTATTGTGCAACTACTTACTACTGAAATGCTTTATCGAATATTTAAGTCTGTAGTTTGTAGCATGGTGGCCATAGAAGTTAATGGCTTATAGCCCATAGTACGTCACTGAAATTTTAGAGGATCTTCGAAAAGCAACTTAATTGAAATTAATGAGAAAGATATATTTAAAATAAATTTATTTAATACAAGAACATTACGTTTAATCAATTCCGCAACCATTGTTGAGGAAGAAATGTATTAAAGAACGAACCATTGAAATAGTGCAGAAGCAATAGCTGAGTTTTTTTATAAATATATATATAAATGAAAGTATACTAGAATGTAACTAACTAGACTAGAAATGAAAGAATGTAACTATATATATATAAATGAAAGTAACTATATTGTTAACTTAACAACACTTGAACCACCAGACTGATCTCGACAAAAACTTTCAACATAGATGAGGTTCGGGCCTGAAATGGTTTTATGATTTCACTTTGAAGGTGCAATTTGGAGGAAGGAAGTGCGGATATATATTAAAAATTATCGATCTTAGTGTCGAACCCATAGTTTTCGGGGCTGCTGAGATGAACACTGACATTTCCGATGAAGCTTAAATTCTAATTCAGCACTGCAGCTTGGGGGAAGGAGAGGAAGATGTATAAAATGATCGAAAATGACCGCTATAAGTGTCGAATCCATAGTTTTTGCGGTCGCTGAGATGAACAGTTACACTTTCGATGCCGTTTAAATTCAAATTTACTCCCGCAAATTGAGGGAGGTATATAAAAATGATGAAAAATAATCGATATTAGTAAGGATCCATAGTTTTCGAGGTCGCTAAGGTGAACAGTGACACTTTCGATACCGTTTAAAAAAATGTAAATTTATCCCCGCAAATTGAGGGAGGGGGAGGTATATTAAAATGATTCAAAATAATCGATATCAGTGCGAATCCATAGTTTTCAAAAATTCTTTCTTATTTCCAAAATACTTATTTCCAAAAATTCTTTTTTATGTCCTGCTTTCATAAGAAAATTATATTTTATAATTAAAATTTAACGACTCTACTTGTAGTAGTATGCTCAAAAAATCACTCATCTTTACTCTTTTATATAAGAGTACAGAAGATAAATACAGTCAAGCAAATGGACTTCCATGAACAGTTTCCGATTTCTTATAACTAACTTATTCATACATTTCCCACAAGCTGTGGTTTTAAATTTACACTCTGTCAAGGTCCAGGTTTCAAAGAGGAACTAACTGGAAATATAATAATATTATGTATTTATGTACATGTGTAATATGTATAAATTTATTGTCTTATTGAAGCTTTCGTAATCTGGAAATAAACTTTTGATTTGCTTTTAATATATAAAAAGCCTGCTCCCCTAGAAAAATTTGCAGGCCACACCCCTAAATGACTATGTAGTAATTTCTGCAAAAATGACACAGGACCTAAAATTTAGGTCTAGTGCCTATATTTTTAGAACTTGTGCCGTTTAGGACTTATGAATGTCACCCACTGTATTGCATAATAAATGTTCTTTGTTCAATTTTAAATTTACTGCGTTCATTATGTATACAGTTGGTATTTAATGTTCACTCGTGAAATGTCTAGTGAGCTTTTGTCCTAATTAAGTAAACTTTGGTGGATTTTTGACCTACTCTTAATAAAATACGGTCCGCATAGTATATATTGCAATTCTGAATGTTTGCTGGGCTTCAGAAGTCTGGTAAAATATGCTTTTTAAACATTTTTTATTTTTTATTTATTTATTTCTGTTTTAGGAATTTGTCTTGGGATTCTCGTATCTCCATTCGAAAGAAACTAATTTCTTAACTAATTATATAATTAATTCTTAGAATGGAATAGGTTGTATTATGTAACTCGTGTATAAGTGCAGAACAGATAGTGATAATAATCTTAGTAGTACAAATATAGCTGTTACTGTTGGAATTAGCTAGGTTCGTAACATTATTGCCAACTAGTTGCTGCATCGTCCCAATTTCGTGTGGTGGTGACGAATTTCAGAACTAAAGTAAGTGAATGAAAAAGGCACAAGTCCTAAACGGCACAAGTCCTAAAAGGCAGAAGTCCTAAACGCCAGAAGTCCTAAAAATCATATCGCGGCACAAGTCCTAAACGGCAGAAGTCCTAAACTGCAGAAGTCCTAAAATTTAGGTCTAGTGCCTATATTTTTAGGACTTCTGCCGTTTAGGACTTCTGCCTTTTAGGACTTCTGGATGTTACCCCATCTCAACTAGCAACTATTTTCAAAACCAAATAAAAAAAAAGAGTCCCTGATTTTCTAGGACTTTATCCTCTTGACACATAACGCAGTATGGTATCATGTGCAGGGTGATCAATAAGTCATGCAACCCATGAAGGTATTACAACAGTTGTTGAAAATACACTTGTGCTCTCCATTGGCGTCTCTGGCATGTAAAATTTTTGGGGGAGACATCAAAGGAAATGATCTAACTGCTAGTATCTCAGCGGAATTTTAGATTATGTCACTTCAAAAAATTGGAGGGACGCGTCCCCCCGTCTCCCCCGCCAGAGACGCCCATGGTGCTCTCTGCTGACAATGTTCCTGAACATCCATTTTAGCGTTGTGCGTGAAATGTTCTCTACAGTTCATTGAATGTTGATCTGCACTGCGGTTCTTCAAGAGTATACTTATGGTTTGTGTATACAGCAGACTTCAGAATTGCCATAAGTAAAACCCTGATGGAGTAAGGCCAGGAGACCGAGGTGGACCGGCATTACTATACAGTACACTATACTGCATTTTCCCTCTCTGAACCTGATCTCTCTACACAGCGCATCATTCACATATGAGCATGAATCTCCTTGTCATTAATCACAACATGTGTACATCTCTCTTTACAGACAGAAGTGAAATACGTCTTGGTAAAAATCGGAAAGGGATACCATAAAGTTATTTTTTTCGATTACTTTTTTCAATATCTCTCACCGTTCGCAAGATTTGAGCCTACTTCCGGTTGGAGTTTCTAATTCATGTGTGATAGTGTTTTTCTTTCTTCTTGCATGTAGTATGTAATATGCAAATGCATTATACACACAATTAATTATAATGTCAGTGATATATGGTGTTCATTGGGCAAAACACTCCAAACAAGAAAGATTCACCTTGGACTGGAAAAATAATTATTCTTCGTTTTTCGTTATCCATGAAATAAACACCTGAGAGATATGCAACTCCTATATATAAATATGTTGTGTTGGAATGTATAACTCAAAGGATATGATGTTTTTCTTTCCTAAAATTTCAGAACACTTCCAGTGTACCCCTAAAAATATGTAATAAAGAAATAACAGTCCTGTTTTTCTAATATTCAATTAGAACTGGACAATCTACACAAAATTTAGAATCGACCAGTGAAAACGGCACGTTTCTAGCAATTGTCGTTTTCGAGATCTCATTGTCGAAAAGATTTGAGACAAACATATAAACCTAGCATTTTAATATATGGATAATTTTACTGTATAACAACAATTTCACGTCAGAATAGTTGTCCGCAAGTCTTCGTAACTTAAAGATAATCTTACATAATTAGAAAGCTAACATTTTCGAGACATGGGAGAACAATTAATTGATAATATAAAATGATGGATGCAGGTGCCCTGTGAAAGAAAGTAACTACAGATTGTTTCTTTCTTCTTTCTCTTTTGAATGATCTTAAGCAGGAAACTGGAGGCAAGTGTTGGGAAGGGTTACGTTCAAACCTTCATTGATGTGTGAAATCTTAAGCAAGTTTTAAACACCCTTACCTACGTCACTTCCGTTTTTACGTCTTCTCATCACATGTCCAGATGGGATAGTGGTCGTTATATAACCACAGCTGGGTAGCAGATGTATACCGACCGACATGTTTGTTCTGATGTTAAAAAGATATATATTTGCCTTATCCTTCAACTCAAAGACATTGCCATTGCGAACGGGCTGCACTAAATTAAGATTGTGTTCATTGACTTATAATGGGAGAAAGGTTTAGAAGAACTCGTATGCAAATGCATCTGCGGTGCTTTCTCTTCTCAGGGTTGAAGTTCCTAAAAGATAAAAAAAAGTTCAGATTACATGGAGCAGTTCCTACACAATTTAACCAAAGAATTAACTCAGGTGTGCACCTAGAAATTTTTGTTGGGGGGGGGGTCCAAAGTTTGAGTGGGGATCCAATACCGCAAGACACTACATATACCGGGTGTTATTCTGCGCCCAAAAGGACGAATAGTAATTGTTATGAGCCTGACTTACTAAAAATAATACAAAATTTACCATATTTCTTTTGCTTGTTTGTCATAAGTGAAAGGAAATACTGAAACGAAACTTACCACACTCATAGATAATGGAATTCTACAACAGAAAATATGAATCTGAAGAATTTTCAGTGTTACCACCTATGGAAATTACAGTGTTACCAGAATACAATTCCCCCAAAATCTGAGTTAAGTCAACGACCAGAGGAACGAATTCAACGGTATTTGATTACGTATCCTGTTGTTTTGATATCCAGTGAACTACTTTTTAACTAACATTACTATTTAATTTTAATAGCTATGTGTTAAAACTATTTTGTTTGTTACAAACTAAATAAAACTATTATTTAAAATAGTAGTTTAGAGAATTCCAAGGCAATATGATATGTTAATCAAATGCAGCTGAGTTCGTTCCTCTAGTCGCTGCCTTAGTTTATAGTTTGGGGAAAATGTTATTGTGGTAACAGTATAATTTCTATGGATGGCAACACTGGAAATTATTCAGGTTTATATTTTCTGTTGTAGAATAACATTATCGATGATTGTGGTAAGTTGTATTTCATTATCTCCTTTCACTTATGAAAAACAAGCAAAAGAAAAATTCTAAATTTTGTATCATTTTTAGTATGAAATTAAGGTCAAATCTTTATGCTAAATCCATCATTCCTCTGCTAAACAAGTATAGTTTTGTTAAGGGTCTTCACTACAGCGAAATTAAATTACCGCTAATTTTAAAGTTGTTCTGTAATATCTTCAAAACAAATAGAAATGTTCAAAAAGTAGAAACGTAGTGAACTAGACAACACGATTTTGCATATGATACCGTTATTACAATTCATCTATCTGCTTTCGATTTGCAACCGTAGATAGATTTAGCACTTTTTTTTTTTTTTTTTTTTTTGCGGATTCTGTAAATAGCGGTAGGGATGCACGCGAGACACGAGAGGAGAGTGAAAATTTTATGCGAGACGCGAGACGAGACTAAACCATGCGAGACGAGACGCTAGACGAGAGTCGGTTAAGTCTCGCACGAGAAGTCTCGCGACACTTCTCGCAGTCTCGCAACATTTATGAATTACATTTTATTGTATATTTAGTGATTTTATATTTATTGAGTTTTCTAAGTTGAGCGTTAATGCCTCCGGGAACAAAAAAGTGATTGGGGCAATAGATATTTTATGAGATTTATTATTATTCAAGGTTGATTTTCAGAATTAAAGCCTTCTTTAGTTTCTAAAAAGAAAAGCTTTGTAAATTAAAAATTTATTATAGCATCGATTTAGGACTTTATTTTGCGACACAAACACATACACGCGGGCGCGCACGAATACATGAACTTCTGTTTTTGGTCTGAAAAGCGAATAAGACTCCCTATTGCTGCGAAATGTGATATTTCTGTTGTTTCTGTCTTTTTCACATTACTACTAGCGATTAATGTTGGGGGATGGCGGGGAAATCCCCTCTCGTCAAAGTTTATCCCCGGCCCGGCTCGCAGAAATAACATGATATTTTTACATGGAATATGCATTTTCTTTCTATATATTTATCAAAAGACATCCCCCTTTAGTTCGGAAGTTTAATTCAAACACTGGTTTGGTAGGATGGCCCTATAGGTTTGGTGGGAGATGGTAGGAATGGCCCTATATCTGTCAGTAATTTTATTTTCTAGATCTGGCAACACTATATAAGTTGAAAGCGAAAGTTGATAAAATGCGATAATGCAACATTGCTACAAGCACGATCGAACCGAAAGAATTTGGTCGTATTGGGTTGTGAGGAGTTCTTTTGTTGTCTACAAGCGCTTTTGGTGGTATAAAAACATCTTTATAATGGAAAATCACCCTTCAAGGAAACGACCAAAACGTGTAAATGTTGATAGTGGCGACGATATTTTAGAAGAGCCAAATATTGCTGGAGACCTCCAAGCTGGAAAACAATATTGGATCCAGGAACAATTTATGCTGGTTTTGCTGTAAAGTATGCTATTAATTTGATGAAAATTAATGGTCCAGCAATCAAATTCCAGCACAACCTTTCTTTCAATTTGGAGCGGAGGGAACACAAGTTCGGATACCACGTTGAACTCTAGGTTCCGTCTCCTTAGGATGTTATGAACATTCATTCCATGAAAAGCAATGGCAAACCACCATGGATTCACCTTGCCAAGGGACTCTTAGGTCAAATACCTGCCTTCGGATAGAATATCACATCATCATTCATTAACAGCCATAGAATAACACATTGCAAAATTTTAACCCAGAATATATGCGAGACCATGCGAGAAAGTCTCGCGCAAGACGCGTGATGAGACTCAAAATTTTATGCGAGACGCGAGACGAGACGAGACTTTTCCATTTCTCGTTTCGTCTCGTCTCGCGTGCATCCCTAAATAGCGGCATACCAAAAGCAGATAGGTGAATTGTGGTAAAGATATCACATGCGAAATTGTATTGTCTCGTGAGATACGTCAATCAATCCGAAGCTTAATGTGAGATTCGAACCACGTAAGCTCTTACCGAAAACGCGGTACAACCGCCATATTTAAAAATTCAATGATATAAGGTTGGGGTTTCTTGGGAGCAAGGAATGGGTCCTTGATATCAGATCTATTGATCTCCCAAACGAAAATCCAAACTATATGCAACAATACGAGCAAAGTGAGGAGATGCCCTATCGTGCTGGAAGATAATTTTCAAAGTAGGTGTTTCCATGATCTAGATGTGTGTATGTGTGTGTCGCGCTGCGAATGGTGCACACATAGAAATAGACGTTAACATTTTTTTCTTCTTTTTGGTCATAGTATAGTGGATTCTGGTACCACTGCGTTTCTTTTTGCAGTGAATAAAATATTTGAGTCACCAAACAAAATGGCACGTCATTCAATTTGCCATGCCAAAAACTTGTGTGATGCGTCATTCAGCTACGCAAGGTGCTTCACTTCTGTACAACAGTCCCACGAAAAAAAAAAGGCTTGCCAACCATACGATAATTTATCGTGATATACAGTGGTCGAAGTGAAACGGTATGCGGTGGTATGGCATACCGCCTCTTGTTTTTTAGTGATGAAGGCATAGCACCTCTGTTTTTTTTTCAGTGATCAAGACATACCGTCACTAAGAGTAGATGCTAAATACTTTCAATAAATCCTTTATATACGCAGTAATTGTCGAACATCTTTGCACGTCGAAAATTTTATTTCTTATGTAGAAATAATTTCTATGTAACAACACGGACCTTTTTGCTGTTTTTCCTACCTTTTCTTTTTAAAATGAGATGTATTCAAAGAAATTATATATATATATATATATATATATATATATATATATATATATATATATATATATATATATTGATGTGCTATATTGAATTTTCCTATGTGTGTGTGTCGTTTTGCCTTAATACATATATATATGTCGTGTTTTGATCATCGGCAGATTTAGAGGTTGTCTGCTTTGGGGGTGGGATCTTCCAAGGGTTTGGATTACCCCTCAGTCAACTGAGGGTCCGGATGTTTTCCGCAGGAAATTATTAATATAAAAACTCAGTTTTGAGCATTTTCGTGTATAATTTTTCTATAATGCAACATAAGGTGATATTGTTTTCAGTTGTTGGCGGGGTATCAAAGTCCTTCCTCGTAACTACAGAGAAGTTTTCCAATAGTTTTCAGTCATTACGTAAATAGGAATGCAATCTTTTAGGCAACATACCCTGACTGTATTTCAACATTTATGGGGCGTTTACACTTGGTCGATTTAGTCGCACGACTAAATCGATTTAGTCGCACGAGTAAATCGACTCGCTGTATTTGCCACTAAATCGAAGCAACTAGGCCGAATCAGATCGATGAATGTGTTCAATTATTTCAACCACAGAAAATAGAACGTCTTTCAATTCAGTTGCCAGTCGATTAGTCGCCTTCGATCAACAAGCGATTAAGTTGAAGTCCCGTTTACACGGTCGATTAAGTTGAAAGTGACGTCAATTCAACTGAATCGAACGCAAATCGACTAAGTGTAAACGCCCCATTAGATAGCTGGTATGTCGAGTCAAAATCGTAATAAAACATACCGCCTCTTTGTGTGTGTGTGTGTGTGTGTATGTATGTGTGTGTGTGTGTGTGTGTGTGTGTGTGTGTGTGTGTGTGTGTGTGTGTTTTTCAATTCCAACACTGGTTATATACGATAATCTAAGTCTTAATGCTATATGTGATAATACTCTTACGATAATAGGCGAATATATGATAATTTTAGAACGCATACTTTTTTCGTTTTTTTTCCCACTTTTTGAATGTGCAAATAAATTGTAGATGTGCATTAAATAATTATAAAACACACACACACACACACACACAGGTTTTAAACTGTAATTCCCGCTAAATAAATTAATAACGATTTTAAAATTGACAACTGGCAACCCTCCATTCGTTCTTTAAATTGAGTTACGTTTACGATGGGGTGGAATTATCGAAGATGAAATGAAATATTTCAGTTTTACGTCCCACGATTGTGCCGGCTAGGCAAAAGGAGACAGCCACGGTGAGAAAGAAATAGAATGGTGGAATGAATAAAGTGGAAGGAAATGGGAGAACCCCGAGAAAACCCACGCACACGGTGTTTGTCCACCACAAAGTTCACTTGGTGCGAGCTGTGATCGAACCAGGTACCCCACGCACGCACCAGAGGTGAACGTTCTACCACTGAGCCACCGCAGCCGTAAGGGATGGAAATATTGTTGTTGTTTAATAGTAGTGTTAACTAGAATTTTAAAACTGGTGAAGCCGATTTGGAATTCGAAACCGAAGAGCACTAGATAAATTTCTTATATATTATTGCTATTGTTTGTAGTATTATCCTTGTTTTCTACAATTATCATGTGCATAACGAATATACGAAACTTTTTTAAAGACAATAATCGATAATTTTATTCTCTGCAGTTGGCAACTCTGTACGAAACCCGTTCTTTCTCGAACACGCTGTGCTAATCCCTTGCATTTTGACGTGCTGTAGTGATTCTTTTTTATATTGAGTTGGCAACACTTGCTTATATATATATATATATATATATATATATATATATATATATATATATATATATATATATATATATATATATATATTCTTTAGAAAAAAAGAAAAATAAAAGAAAATTTTGTTATATAGATAAAAGAATGCAGAGCACCAGGGTCTATAGACAAACATTGAAGAAAGTAATTTTGTTTTGAAAAATGTAATTCATGGCGTCTCGTAGAAAAAAAAAAACAAACAAAAAACAAACGAATTCATAACCAAAACGTTGTTTGCCAGCAAAATGGAATCTCATCTGTAATACAAAAAGGTGCTGTCATTACCCTTTTATTGTAGAGGGAGGGATTCAAAATGGAATTCTGTCCTTTGGAAACCTGGCCGAGATGCTAATAGGAAAAAAAAAATCTCACCATGCTCAAGTTAACAGGAGAAGAAGAAAATTGCATGTGTTATTGGATGGCGATTATTGAACTTGAACTGGGACAGGGTGAGGCAAAAGTCAAGTTACACCGGGTTTCAAAACAACACCAACAACGTTTGGAAGGTGATTCCTGACACCAAATAGGACAGATCTACCTGGTTCCCCAAATGCTTCCTTTCGGAATTACAGGCCGCCGAAAATATGAAAAAATGAAGTTTAAAGAGGCCTATAGATCTAATACTATGGGATCCACTGTAGTCGGGTCACTTAGGATTTCACTTAGGAACTAGTATATGCCCTATCCAAATATTCAAGTTTCAGAATCCTCCGGTACTTCCGCAAGAATTTATATAGAGGTAGTTGGTGAGTACTTCATATTATATGCCGTAGCCAAACTTTCTCTATAAAAATTGTTGCGTGAGTACCACAGGATTCTAAAACATGGATATTTTAATAGAGCACATATTACTTCCTAAGTGAAGTCTTCACCCGAGTACGGTAGGTCCCATAGTTTTAGAACTATAGACCTTGAAAGTTCATTTTTTGATGTTTTCGGCAGCCTATAACTCCGAAAGGAAGCAGGTTGATCTATACTTTTTGTCTTACGATAGTGTCAGAGGAATCACCTCCCAAACGTTGTCGTTGTTGTTCTGAAACACCCTGTATATCTAATAAATAATAGTTAATATCGACATGAAGTGTGCCTTCTGTGTGAATACAAATTTCCGTTCAAGACTGTGCTTAGTTGTTCAAGATTAATGATAGGTAAAACATCGAAAAATATTTTTTTCTAACATCTTCGCGGGGAGGGGACAACGGTGGCTCAGTGATAGTGCGTTTACCTCTGGTGCGAGGAGTCCTCGGTTTGATTTCCGGCCAAGTAAGTTTGTTGTGGACAACATCGTGTTCATGAATTTTCTCTGGTACTGCGGTTTCCTCCTATATTCTCATTCTACCATCATTTTAAAACATTTTTGTCCTTATCGGTAATCTAAGAACTTCATAAATAATCCGTTGAAACTAGAGAGCGTCCGCCGATTTGTACCTTTTCTGTTCTATTCTATTGAATGACCGATTCTTTTTTATTCTTATTTTATTTTATTTTAGGATTTTCTCTTCAGAATAAAGTTTTTTTTCCTGTTATAATAGGAAAACCAACATGGAAAGTACTTTTATATATCCAATAATTTGACTATTTTGAAAAGCCCAAAATTTCTCAGCCCCCCCAAAAAAGCTGAAATTACTTCGTTTTTCTTAAAAAAAAAAACGTTTGTTTTTTCAAGCCTTTACGTCTCTGTTAGGCCTTGATTCAGGGGCGGATTCAGGTTGGGCTATCGGGGCGATCTACCCCCAAAAGAGGAAACTTTCTTATTTTATATATAAATAAAACCCATCCCAGAGTTTGGAGCTCTTAAAAGTAGCTCTAAGTAGCAGTATTACAACCCACCGCCCCCCCCCTTAGAAGTCCGTTATGGATCCGCCCCTGCCTTGACTCTAGTATCGCCCTAGCTCAATGTGTATAGCATCTTTCAGATCCTTAACTATTAGGGTTCATAAATGTCTTGGTTTTGGCGGGATTAACCAGGAATTATATATATCTTGTTCCGAAGGATTTTTTTTTTCACGCGGGCTGTTAAAATTCCGGAATTCTGTCCTTCATCTATCGAATAATAAATATACGGGTACGCTGGTTACAAAAATAAGTAAATAAATAAATAAAATGGAAGTTTGTAAATATCGCAGTCACAAGTCTCAGAGAAAATATCGATTTTAAAATTCAGCTGAGATGATGAAGAATGATTTTCATAGCTACAGTCGTTGTAAGTAAGAAAGATAATTTGTGTTCCTGTATTTTTCGTTTATGTTCATGGAGTTTCTTTCCTTCTTTCCACTGAAAAGCCTTTAAAAACAAGACATTCTAAATACTACTACTTGTACTACTACTACTACTACTACTACTACTACTACTACTACTACTACTAATAATAATAATAATAATAATAATAATAATATAATAATAATAATAATAATAATAATAATAATAATAATAATAATAATAATAATAAATTTTTAGAGGGACCAAAATTTTATTTTTGTGTTCTGTCCGAGTAACTACAACCCTGTACATTTTTGTAAAGTGGAATATGCCATAACTAAAAGCATTTTTTGTTTCTGTTATGATGATGACGATGATATTGTTTCGAACTTTAATTTTTTAATAAAATATTTGGCCCATTCACTTATGCTGTAAGAATGGATATCACAGACCTGGTAGTTACAAAAATATCAATAGCAATCATGCAATGATTAGAAATGTATTTTTATAATTTAGGTTCTGTGTGGCAATAGCTATGGCCTATTCCTAATTTTTTAACTTACTCCCAGATAAATGAGTATCCATAGACCTATCGTCAAGTACTTATCCCGGAATGAGTCCACTATATTTAGAACTTTATTAACCATGTCCAGCCTATGATTAAATGATTCAGTTTTCGAACCGAACAACAATAACTATCATATAAGTCCATTGAAGAAGCTGTCTACGCAATGTCATCACGCAGTGAAATGAGGAACTCTGGATACATTTCTCGTGAAACTGTCCTAGATTCATATGTGTACGCTATAATGTCTGCCGATCTATTAGAATTTTAGAGCTAAACTTGTCTGAAATTTCTCACCCCATCAGTGTGAGTTTCTTCCCAGGAACTGCTATATTGGCCCATCCTAAAACGGGTACGGAATCGGAACTACTTTGCAATCCAACTATCAGTTATTTTAACTACTAAGGATCTGTCCTAAGCTGACCTCCACCCCATTTTTTAAAAAATAGTGAACAACTTAAATACAATGGAAAATATGAAAATCGTAGGAAGTAAGGCAGATAGTATCAACAAAAGAAACAGAAAAGATAAGAAGATTTCAACTATAATTAATTCTAGGAAAGGAAAGAAAAAAGACGGACCAAAGGACGAGCCTTGTGGTACTCCAGCTGACAAACAGGAAGAAAATGTAACAACATGGTGCTGTAACGTAATGTATACTAACTCATGCTTCTTTTGTCGTATTTTAGCACAAACAAATACAATAAACGCGCTGACAGTTTATAGAGTCAGTTAGTTTACTCTTGTTTATTTTTGGCTGAGACCACATTAAGATTCATTGACGATAATGAAATGAGGACCCCATTGAAAACAAACGTGCCGGGTGCCAGCTACGCGTCAATGAGTGCAATGTGCGTGTGGATGGGAGATGATGACCATATATTTCTAGTACTTCCTTGGCGCCACGCTTATGCACGATCTTCAACTAAATTGGCATTCCACAGCCGGCTCCAAACGAATCGTGCCTCGAAAAACGCACACACATATATATCATATTTCATTTGCAAATACAGTAGTTACGTAATAATTGCATACGATAGAGAGAACTAACCGCCTGTTGAAATCCAAATATGGGGAACACAATAATGTGCTACAAGAGAAGTGTATTGTCTGTTAGAAGAGAGGACATTAAACTTAATTATGTATCAGGATAAGGAGGACTGGCTCAATAATGGAAATATGAGTTCTTGTTAACAAGAATGTAATTTTAATTTTGTAGTCTTGGAAATAAGCAGTACTGTGTCTGGATTCAAGTTTTGTTATTCGATGACCTGAGATAGAATCTCAGAACTAAATCGTGATGACCTCCTCTACTTCCTAGAGACATTTCCAACGCAATGCTCTGTCACGTCACAGCTCGGTTTCCAGAAAACTAGACAAACAGTCATAAGGAGCCAAGCGAGCAAATTAACAATCGACAAAGGCAGTGGTGATAGGCAAATAAGAACATCGATGGTTTTGCAGGTGCGCCACTCTTTAATTCATGATTACTCGTACACTGTCAATCTTTCTCCCTCGAGGTGAGTGTGGGATGACGAGCAGAGCTAAGAGTATCTCCATTTGGTTGTTCCTAAGATATACCTACGATTTACTATGATGGGTATCTTATATCATGTTACCCCAGCATCACTCATCCGAGGATAGAATGGATAATGAAGATATGCCTGATACTCACAAGACTGATGTTCTCCTATTAGTTAATAGTTGGTTGGTTAGAGTAAGTAATGAAGATATGCCTGATATGTTGTCCTGTATGGTTACGGAACATGGTCTGTTACTCTGAGGGAAGAACATAGACTGAAAGTATTTGAGAATAAAATCCTGAGGCAAATATTCGGACTTTTGAGGAAAGAGAATATGGGAAATGGCGGAAACTTCATAACGAGGAACTACATAAATTACACGATTTACCAAACATTGTTAGGGTAATCAAATCTAGGAGAGGCTCAGGTGGGCAGGTCATATAGCCAGAATGGAAGAAAGTAGGAACGCCTTCAAAGTTTTAACTAGAAATCCAATCGGAAAACTACCATTAGGAAGACCTAGGCGTAGATGGAAGAGCAATATTAAGATCGCGTGAAAATAGGAATACAAAGTAGAAACTAGATTCTGTTAGCTAACGACAGAAGTCAATGGAGAGCTTTTCGTGAACGTGGCATTGAACCTCCGGGTTTCACAAGCCATAGAAGTAGATAGTTAACAAATAAATAACGCGAAATAACTTATACTACTTTTTCCAATGTTCCTTGATATTGACGGTGTACATGTGGAGCACATCAATAAAGTATCAGTTTTGCCATTCGTTCACCTTTATATTTTTCGAAATTAAATAGCTGCAAAACGAAATCATATATTGGAGGATGAAAGATCGTACCTAAAATTATGGCTTATTCCTTGTTCAGTATTAACTAACTAACTCTATAGCCTATGGAACCCGGAGGTTCTACGCCGTTCACAAAACTCTCCATTGAGATTGACTTCTGTCCTTAACCAACTAAATCTATTTTCCATTTTGTACTCCTATTTCTTGGGAGATGCATCTTAATGTAATCCTCTAATTTGTTCCTAGATCTTACTAATAGTCGTTTTCCGGATCAATTTCTAGTAAAAACTTTGAAAGCATTCCTACTCTCTTCCATTCTGGCTACATGACCTGCCCACCTGAGCCTCCTAGACTTGATGATCCTAACAATTGTTTATTAAACGGTATAAATTACGCAGTTCCTCTTTATGAAGTTTACGCCATTCCCCATTCTCGTTTCTCTTGATTCAGAATGTTCTATCTTAGGATTTTTTATTCTCAAATACTTTCAGTTTACGTTTTTTTCTCAGAGCAAGCGACTATGTTTCGCAACCATACAGCAGAACAGGCATGATTATCGTTTTATATATTTTAAGCTTCAAATTCGTCGACAGAATTCGCGACGACAAAAGATTTCGAACTGAATAATAACATGAATTCCTTACTTTCAGTCGACATTTATTCAGTATTAGTGACCGATTCCGTCTGTTTCTTTTTTCATTTTTTTAAGACTAATAATAGTAACGTTACTGTATTCTAAAAATGTGCAAAATTATGTTCAGGAAGATGGAGGTAGGGGGCTACAACAAACGTTACCGTGTAAATAGAACAAACAGCGGAGTCTTTGACAAACGTTCTGAGAAGTACTTGGGTTGAAAATTTGCCGAAAGCACCAAAACAACCAGTGGCCTGTATTTCATCTTGATAACCTTCATACAAAAACAAGAAGTATTTCTTTCGAATGTGTTTCAACTTAAGAATAAACGCTTGAAAGATTGGTTAAAAGAAACCACGGGGGCTGTTTATTATTCTTGGACAGATATAGCAAACAACTTAAGTGATACCTCCTTTTGAGTATGTGTGTGTGTATGTGTATGTTGTATATATACACATATATGTGGAGAGTTCTTCTTGTAATGAAGATGTATTGACCACTGAGTGAATGGGTCCATAAAGATTATATCATTTGGAAAATCAGTACGCTATAGATTACTACAGGCTACTGAACGACGAGCTAGTAAGTATCTCTGTACGGTGGGAAAGAAAATCCTCTTTCCAGTACCCATACAGATCTAGAAGGTAAAAGAACTGTTGGGTAACCATAATCCAGACTGTGATAGGGTATATCGAGCGAAGTAGCTCAAGTGGTAGAGTGTTGGCTTCGCATTCGGGTGGTCGTGGGTTCGATTCCTGCTGTCGACCATCCTGACTGGTGTTTTCTAGGGTTTCCCCTCAGTTCTATCAGGCAAATGCCGGGATGGTATCTACTAAAACAGGCCCTGGACGATTACCTTCCCAAATCCTTTCCATTGTTCTTGTTGTTGTTAGATATCAAGTATAAAATGGCCTCTGAGCTGTATCTGGTGATTGTTAAATAAATAAATAAATAAATATTGTGAATTTATTATTTTTATGGGTTCTAAAAGTTTCCAACTTCACTGTCTCCTGATTTATATTATGGTTAGGTTGGACGTTGACTTTGTGTTCGTGAAGTGTTGCTTTACACATTGTATAACAGAAAAACTGCATCTGAAACCATATGTAATGTTTCAAAACTTTTTCCAATAAAGAATAAAATGCAACAGTTACAATAAACGTTCAAAAATATACAAATATCTTCAATTATTTTGTCATTTAAAAACTACAGGGGGGCTTAGGCTCCTTGGGCTTGGCCAAGAGCGCCCATGTTGTGGTTTCCAAGGAGGGGGGCAAGTATAAGCGACATTTCAAAAATATTTTCAAATTTTGCTGTAACTGATGTAAAAATTCTATTGGATTTTCGATATTCTGAAGTTCAATTTCCTCTAGGGAGGCGAGCGCCCCATCTTGCCCCCCTGATTGGCGCCCTTGGCCCTTTTCAGATCTCATACTGCCTATTTCATTGATTTTTAAGGAGTCTGATCTACCAACAACTCATTTATATATTATCCCGTGTGTCCTTGTGTTCGGGAGGTACATCTCAAGAATTACGTACTCGATGGATCACCATCAATTTTGTCCAGGGTGTACATGGTTAAAGTTATGAATCAATTTTTTCATGGATCTTAATATTCAGACCAGACGTGGTAGAAATCAAACATTCCTGGTTTTAACGTAAATAATTATAGAGCAAACAATGGTAATCACTGGCGTGTAAAATTTGGGGAGGAATAAAAAAAAAAGTGATTTAAATAGTACTATAAGTCCAACATGCGATTCATTTGTTACCTTTCTGCTTACCTTCACGGATCCCCTGAGGTATATCAAGAACTCTGTTATAATCGTTTCACAACCTGAACATTATATTCCAAATAAATATAATTATTATTATTTATATGTTATTCTGTCGTTGGTAAATAAATTCAATTAGAATAAAATATTGAATATTTTATATTTCAAAAATTTTTTTGGGCCCCATCGACCCTCCACAAGAGACACTCGTGACGGTAATACATAGCGAGGAACGGTTTCCTGTAATCGATTAAGCGTTCTTAGTTTCATCTCCAATCGTAACTCTCTACTAAAACCGGAAATGATAGAAGTCCCCTTAAACTTCCGGTTTCAATCTTGATCTACGTAGATCAAAAATAATAAGAGATAATAAGAAGTGATTTTAAAAATAGATTTATCGTTCTGAGAAAAGGAATTATCTTCTGTCTTAATTCTCTATTTAAACCAGAAGTGGAAGAAACCAACCGGTTCTAGTTTTAACGTTTATCGCTATAGAGTAGGCATGTCAAATTCGCGGCCCGCATGTGACCGTTGACTAATTTTTCCGCGGCCCTCTCTTCACGCAGAGAAAATAACAATATATATATATCTAAAAAAAAAATACAAAAGGAAAAAGATTACGAATTAGATTTCTGGGCTTTCGGTATATGTGGCCATGTTAGAGCATCACACATATATAAGTGATGACGTCCCTCGGCGACCAGACTGACCGGGAAACTGGGAAAGAAATGAAGCAGGCTAGAACTATTATGGTAGATACCATCCCAGTAGTTGCCTGGTGTAAATGAGGAAAACCCAGGAAATACCTCATTCAGGATGACTGGTCTGAAAAACCTTTAACACCTTTTCGACTGAGTGTCCTCCTTGGGAATCTAACCCGGGACCACTCGCAACCAAAGGGGAGGGCGTTACCTACTACGCTACGTAGGACCAGTACAAAAGGAAAATATATAATTATTACAAACTAGAATGTTAGGCTAAAATGATTCAAAGTCTTGACACACTTCTTAACTTGTGCTAAGTACAAAAGTTCAAATAACTCTATTTTGCACTACTAAACGTCTGTTGAGAAGCTTTAGCATCTGAAGACTGGATTCAAATAAAGGCTTTGCAATGGCAGATCTATGAGACATGAGTTCTCCATGTTTTTCCCCTGTTTATCAACCGATGTTGAGATAGTGCAGCCAAATTTAAAGATGGAATTAATAGGAACTTAATATTACTCACCTGTGAAGCAAACAAATATGGTGAAGTGGTTATTCCAAAACTTTACAAAATAAAATACTAGCGAGCGTGCATCTAAGAAACCCTAAAATTTACATCGTAAATGATTTCCATTTTCGATTGCAAGCACGGAATTTATTTATTTATGCGAAAGAATTGATTTCGGAATGAGGGGAGGGGCCCAAATTCAATACGAGGATAAATTATATTGAAATTTGTAAAAATCGCCCCTAAAATTAGATTAAATTTACAGAAAATCGGGATTTCCAGGAGGAGGTCCGGACTCCCAGGACCCATTCCGTGCGTACGTCTCTGCTCTGTAGTACATATCAGTGTGAACAGCGTTAAGCATTGTAGAACAAAAACGGTAATGGATAGCGAGAAGCGGTTTTCTGCAATAGATCAAACGCTTCAAGCATACATTTAATCTCTTATCCTTAGATCTCTACTAAAACCAGAAGTGGTAAAAAAAATCTTCTACCACTTCTGATTTCAATATTAATTTAAAAATATCACGGCAGAGAAACCAAACTCCTTCACGGGGTGTACATATGATCTTCTACTTCTTTAAGCAAGACTGTACATAAATTTCCATTTTTTTTTTCAAAGATGAAATTTAATCCCCGAAAAGTTGATCAGGTTTTAGAAGGTTATGCCGTATTTCTGGACAGCGATATGTAAGTATTAGAGGATATAATCGAAGATATAAGTATTAAAACATAGACGAGGTTCTTAGAGGTCAAAGACAGATGTAGTTATTCCGTATATAAAAACTTTATTAATGATCAGTTACTATTATATATAGGTACGTGTTCTATTAATTTATCCATAGAAATACGAAATCTTTCGTTTTTACATCCAACGGTTATGTTTATGTATGAATAAAGTGGAAGGAAACTGGAGAATCCCAAGAAAACTTAAGCGCACGATATTTGTCCAGCACAAAGGACACTTGGCGCGATCTGGGATCGAACCAGGAATACCACGCACCAGAGGTGAACGCTCTACCACTGAACCACCGTGCCCCCTAATTTATCATAGATCAGCAACTTATCATAAATTTCTGGAGATAGTGTATAACACTGCATTAAAATAAGCTTTGTCTGAAAGCACTAGTGTGTGTGTGATTGGATCTCCCTTGTTTTATTTATATTCTCCTATACAAATGACTGTCATTACACTCACCAGGCATCGAGGCTGATGCTGACGTCACGCCTTATTGATCATTAGGCGGTAGATCCCCCTCGTCCCCCTCCTTGTGGCCAATTTGTCAAAGAGTGTTTTCTTGTTCACTTTTTTTTTTAAAGGCATGCACGTTATTTAAGAATAAAAGAATAATTTGGGAGAGGGGTGAAATGAGGAATGTCTATTTTTATGCTAAGGGAACAATAAGTGTGTGTGGTACACACTTCCTGTGTTAATCTTGTCACAAGAATGAACTTTCATATATAATTATTTTTAAGTCCTTTTTTTTTTAAAAAAAAAAAAAACTTTTCATCTACTTGCTTTTAGCAGTGAATATAATGCTTTTATTATGATCTATTAGAGCTTTAATACCTTGAGAAGATTCCTTATTACAGTGGTTCTCAACGACACACATTACTGAACGCCCAAACTTGTTTAATATTTTCATTAATAATAATAATAATAATAATAATAATAATAATAATAATAATAATAATAATAATAATAATAATAATAATAATAATAATAATAATAATAATAATAGTGAAACCAATTAGTTCTTATAATAACTCTATAGAACACTGAGCATTATTGCTACCGCTGGAGATGCTGACTGGTACAGTCTGCCTCGATTTTAACTAATTATTATTAAATTCTACATGGCTTTTAAATTCTAAAATTTCGCGACACACCTTAGGGGACTGCGTGACACACCAGTGTTTCGCGTCACATCGGTTGAGAACCACTGCCTTAATATTATTGTGCATAACAGTACATTAGTGTATTTTGAAGTTGCTACGTGTTTCGCAACATTATCCTTATTGATATGCCACACGCAATATAAATACGTATTTGAAGTTGCCTACCAAAATTTTTGCTTTTGCCCACTAAAAAATTGCGTATTTAAAATTGCTCTTTGCTAGAATTTTAACTTGGTGTGATAACTTTTCGAGTAAAGTACGGGACAAAAATAAACGTCCAAAATCGCATTTAAATTTAATGACGATTTTGGTCGTTTATTTTTGTCCCGTACATTTTTTATTTATCAATTTATATTTATAAGGAAAACTTCAAGTTTTACGTCCCACTATTATGCCGTGGCTAAAGGAGACGATGAAGATAAGAAATGAATGAGATGTAGGAATGAAGAAAGTGGGAGGAAACGGAAGGATCCCGAGAAAATCCCACGCACACGATGTTTGTCCACCACAGATTGTATTTATTAGGATCACGAAAGTAAGACTTATAAGATCGTAATGTTAATACGTCTATCCGTCTATTACTCCACACAATAACAGAAGAGAAATATTTCGTTCTTTTCTTACAGTAGATAGCTAGAGCGATTATTTGAATCGAGTTCGTTATCAGGATAAATCCGTTAACATATTAACGGATAACGGTGACTTTAAGGGTGTGTATCCATAACTGATTTTCTTCTATTAAAACAAATGCTTATAATTCTAGAACGCTAGAAGTTACTCATTGCGCCGCTAGATGGAAGCAGGCATCCTCCACCGTCTGACATCTACCGGGTTAAATTGAAACTTCTACGGATGATCCTTTTTTACTGTCTTCCGCAAGCTTTATTTATTTTATCTTCAAATTTTCTCATACATCCAATGAAGATACCAATTTAGTGACTTCATGTTTTTTCCTGTCAAATTCACTGTTATTGCTACACTATAATCGCGGAACGTTCTATTTGTTTCACCCTTTTATGATTTCCGCGTTTTGAGATAAATTTTAGACTTTCAGTCAAATAGCTACAGCTTACTTTATATTTATCGTAGGATCATGGTTCATACCTCGTCTTTTTCAGAATAGAGTATATCCTTTCCAACGGTGTCACTTCCTTGTACCGGAAACGGATACCGGCAACGGAAAAATCAGGAAAACCGGGAGTTTTGTCGAAAAAAAATCAAAATTTTTGCGCCCCTCTGGTCTGGGTTTGGGTTCACTTATGGGTGTGAATTTAAAAAAATATATATTTAGTTATGTATACAATGCATGTGCAAAATTTCAATCTTGTATCTTGAGAACAAAGGGCGCAAAGAATTTTTGAATGTCTGAAAGTGACTCATTATATATATATATATATATATATATATATATATATATATATATATATATATATATATATATATATATATATATATATAATGAGTTGCAGATCCGGGATACCATCAAGGAAGGGGCTAACCATAGTTTGCGGCTTTATCCAGTGTAAAGCAGGATTGAAGCCCATTTTATTCAGTATAAGGCGCGCCCTTTCCAACGGTACCACTCACATGTCCGTATCATACACCTGAACCAGTAAATTCGGAAGAACTGGAAATTTTTCTGAAAAATCAACCCCTATGAATAATTGCGCCCCTCAGGCCCGGGCCCGGGTTCACGTGGGGATCTCAGAAAAAATGGAAAATACTCAAAAGTGCACACAATCCGTATGCAAAATTTCAATCGAATATCTTGAAAACTAAGGGCGTGGAATTTTTTTTTTCAAACTTGCCTTTAAAAAAACAAAATATCACTCCCTTCTGCCCCGGGATGTTCTTTGATCCATGTTTTACTTCACCAATAATAAATAAAAAAGGCCGGCTTAAATACCTGTTATAGGTCCTAAATAAGTGGTCAAAGACAACACTACGCCATGGTAAAAAAAAAAAAAGTTACCATAAATGCTAGAAGCGTTAATAACTGTACTAAAATAATAGCTATTTTTCGGACACTCTGTATAGTTCATAAGCGAGACGGAATGATTTCATGACGAAAGCATGTGGATGGTAAACTTGTCGGAAAAAGAAAACTGTCTGTGATTTGATATTGCGGCGACTTCAGTTTTTGTAGTGTTGACATGATGATTAAGCTGCCATTGTAGGATTTATGTTCACCTTGCATGACGTATTATGTTACAGTACCTACGTTACTAGAATAATCATTAAATGGATGTCACACACACACACACACACACACACATATATATATATATATATATATAACAGACAGAGAGAAAGTTCGGCATCTTATTTTCTCAACATATGAAAGGTGCGGCGAACAGTCTGCTTCGAAAAGTTTAATGGTCAACGTTTGATAATGTGAAGACTGTATTGAGAAAACTAAAGGTGTAAAATTTAGAAGTTAAAAAAAAATATTTCTTTGTATTTACTATATATATGCACATAATGGGTTTAATCCGTTCTGGAAGCTCATGTAATTCCATTTTCACATTAAGAGCTTGATATGCTAAAAATAATACAAAATTTTCCATTTTTCTTTTGCTTATTTCTTCATAAGTGAAAGAAGATAATGAAGTGCAACTAACCACAATCATAGATAATGTTATTTTACAACAGAAAATATGAACCTGAAGAATTTTTAATGTTACCACCCATGGATATAACAGTGTTGCCAGAATAATATTTCCCCCAAAATTTAAGTCAAGGCAGCGACTAGAGGAACGAACTCAACTGCATTTGAGGCTCAGTGGTGCCGGTGGGTGTAGTCGAGCGGTCTGAGGCGTTAGGTTGATGATCGCGAGGTGAAGCCCATTGGGGGTTTGAGTCCCTCTGTAGTAGCAAGGGTGGAATTTTAACTGTCCTCGATGTTTCTGTGTTCGTGTCCCTGTCGTGTCTAGTAGTCCTGAAAAGTGGTTGCAGTAGAAAATAAGTCAGGAAGTTTTAAAAAAAAGTGGTAGAGCGTTCACCTCTGGTGCTTGGGGTCCCGGGTTCGATCCCAGTCCCCGCCAAGTGAACTTTGTGGTGGACAAACACTGTGTGCGTGGGTTTCCTCCGGGTTCTCCCGTTTCCTCCCACTTTCTTCATTCCACCATTTCATTCATTACTCATCATCACCGTCTCCTTTAGCCTAACCGGCATAACCGTGGGACGTAAAACTCAAAGATTTCATTTCATTTTTCAACTGCATTTGATTAAGTATCATGTTGTTTTGGCGTCCTGTGAACTATTTTTAAATAACATTATTATTTATTTTTAGTAACTGCATGTTAAAAGTATTTTGTTTATTACAAACTAAATACAACTAATATTTAAAAATAGCTCACAGGATTTCAAGACAATATGATACGTAATCAAATGCAGTTCAGTTCGTTCCTACAGTCGTTGCCTTATCTTAGATTTTGGAGGAAATGCTATTCCGGCAACACTGTAATTTCTATGGATGACAACACTGAAAATTCTCCAGGTTCATTTTTTTTTTTTTTTTTTTTTTGTAGAATAACATTATCTATGATTGTGGTAAGTTGCATTTCACTATCTCCTTTCACTCATGAAAAACAAGCGAAAATTGGTATATTTTGTACTATTTTTAGTGTCAGGCTCTTAAAAAAATGCAATGAAATCTTTTGAGTTTTTACGTCCCACGGATATGCTGGCTAGGCTAAAGGAGACGGTGATTATAAGAAATGAATTAAATGGAAGGAAACGGGAGAACCCTGAGGAAACCCACACAGACGGTGTTTGTCCACCACCAAGTTCACTTGGCGGGGGCTGGGATCGAACCCGGAACCCCAAGCACCAGAGGTGAACGCTCTACTACTGAGCAACCGCGGCAACCTTTCAGGCTTTTAAGTTGTAGGTCCATGTTCCACATAGCCTCAGTGCTGAACGGGAAGTTAACTCCGATTCAAGCAGCCAGCAAAGGTTGGTCGTAGCAGAATTAAAGTCTCGCTATTGGATGTTGCTATCTGGCTCCTGAAAATCTTCCTATTACATTATCTTCCCATCGTCCTCTGGGTTTTCCCGTGGTACTCCCGTTTCCTCCCATATTATTCCACCAATTCTTGCAGCATCATTCACTTGCCTTAACCATCTTCTCCCTTAGCCTAAAGGACATAATCGTAGGACGTTAAACTGAAAGATATCATTTTGTTGTTGTTGTTGTTGTTGTTTCCCCAGATGCCTCTCTCTAAAAGATTTAAAGTGTTTCATAGTGGCCAAGTCACTGACGTGTATTCTTTCTGTGTGTATCGTTTCTGGTAGAGTATTTCGGATAAAAGTCCAACTAATGGTTCAGTTCTCATTTCATAAAACGTTGGTATACTGAAAAGGGACGCTGAACTTACTTCAATCAGTATATAACGAATCATCAGGAAGGAAAGTTGAATTCCGTAGCTTCAAAAATAAGATTGGTAGAAAGTTTTCTAAACGAATGAAGAATATTCTGCGAGTTTTTTTTTAAATGATGGCATTTGATAATTTAAGGTAACCAAGAAAGTTCTGTCGCTTTTTCACCAATCACTTTCGAACATTGGTATGTTACCTAAGACGTACCTGGAAGATCACAAATAGTCCCCATCAGCATCGACGACCTTCTGCCAACGTTCTGGAAGAACGTGGATTCCATCGCGGTAAAATTTCGTGGGACGTGAAGCGAAGAAGTTATCAATTGCATTTTGCAACTCTACTAGGGATTTGAACTGGCGTCCTCGAAGATGATTGTCCAAGAAATGGAACAAGTGTTAATTGCCCGGGGAATATGGCGGATGCAATAGTGTTTCCCATCGTAGGCGTAGAATGGTCTCCCGGGTCATCCTAGACACGTGGAGCTTAACGTTGTCCTGTAACAGGAGGACCACTTTGCGATTCAGAAGTCTGGCTCCAAAGTTTTCAGTTTTTCTTGAACGCGGCTCAAGTGCTGACAGTACACAGTTGTATTGATGCTGTGACCAGCTGCTAGCAGTTCCCTATGCACGATGCCGCGAGCAGTCCACCAAACATACAGGGGAACCTTCTTCTGGTGCAATGCTGGTTTCGTATGTTTTGGAACTGGTTCATGGGATGCTAACCAATGATGACGGTACCGTGGAACTTTGTACAGGACTTACTTCTCATCACATGTAAACACCCTGTTCAAAAACGGCTCCTTCCTAAAAAAAAAAAAAAAGTCTGATCATGTCTTCTGGCCCGGAGTCAAATCACGTGGTGCTTGTAGTGCTTCCTAACTTGATGGAGGTGCTGCCGAATGGTTTCTCCACTCACACTGAATGGTAGGCCTAGCTCCTCACATGTCTGGCCACTGTTCGCCTCGATTCATGCATGAAGATCTTTATTTTGTACATGTGTTGTTCTTCCGGCACGTGATGCGTCTTCGAGTGTTTCGTCACTGTCCTTAAACTTATTAAATCACCGCTACACTGTTCGCATAATCATGACACTCTCACCCAGGGCCTGGCATATCTTCCGACCCGCTGCAGAACAGTCTGACTCCAGTTTGAACTCGTATTTCACACACGCTCTTATAACGCTCTGTGGAGGTCCCATGTTCACTCTGTCCTTACGCAAATTCAAGGTGTAACTGAACTGCCACAACTAGGTAGTATGTTGGACATACACACACCAACAATTGACCTTCTCCTTATCTCCATTCGCATTCAACTTACGGTGTGAGAGCCAATGAAACACAGACCTTCCCAAAAAGCGACAAAGCTTTCTTGGTTACGTTTATAATTAGTTAACAAACTAGAATAAGGTTGAAGGTGTAGGTACAGTACTTCTCAAAGACCAGAAGTTCTAGAGAGGAGGATAAAACTTAAAGACTAGGCATCCTAGAAAAGGGGATAAAATTCAGAGACCAGGAGTCCTAGAGCGTGGTAAGGATAAGGAAGCTCTCAGAGACCAGGGATCCTAGGGAGTAGTCAGGATAAAGGAGCTTTCAGAGACCAGGTGTCCTAGAGAGTGGTAAGGATAAAGAAGCTCTCAGAGACCAGGGATCCTAGGGAGTAGTCAGGATAAAGGAGCTTTCAGAGACCAGGTGTCCTAGAGAGTGGTAAGGATAAAGAAGCTCTCAGAGACCAGGGATCCTAGGGAGTAGTCAGGATAAAGGAGCTTTCAGAGACCAGGTGTCCTAGAGAGTGGTAAGGATAAAGAAGCTCTCAGAGACCAGGGATCCTAGGGAGTAGTCAGGATAAAGGAGCTTACAGAGACCAGGTGTCCTAGAGAGTGGTAAGGATACAGAAGCTCTCAGAGACCAGGCATCCTAGAGAGTGGAAGTAATCAATCGGTGGAGATTGATGCCTTTTGCGGTATGGTGGATTCTTTTATCCAGAAATGTTACTGTCTTCAGTAATCTTCATTACTTGACGATCGTTGACAATGGTTGACGATGTCTTTTTCGTGGTTGTCTTCTGAAATTTGTTTACAGCCAGCACGTTTCGTTAGGAGCACGTGTAGAACCTTGCAATATATGCAGACTTTAAGAATTGAAACTTTTTTTTCTGGTTCTTAGACTGCTTTGTGCAAGTCTTACGTTCAGCCTCTTGCGTGGGTGGATTGGGTTAAGAGGTTTAGATAACGGGGGACACTTAAAACAATTGCATTCACTCAAAGGGGGGGATAGGGTCGAAAAGTTTGAGAACCACTAGTCTAACCAACGATAATTTAAAAATGAGAAAAACAAGTTTAAAATTTACCATTCTGTTCTGAAAATTATTTTACTGGGCTTATGTTTGGCAGGTAGCACAACTAACTTTTATGCTGCACTGTAGATTTGTATTAGAAGTAGGGATTTATTTTGAAATTTGTTTTTTATTTATGTTGTGGACTTAGAAATGTGAATGTTAGTTAGGGTACTATTGCTCCAAGGTCCACAATTATTATTATTAGTATTATTATTTTACCAATGTGAATTCCCTTAATAACACAGCTACAGCATTGTTGTGTAGTAGGAAAAGGATTAAAAGTGAAATTCTCTGACTGGGCGTCTCTGGTGAAATAATGTGTTTAAAATTAGAAAAAATCCTCATCATATCTAAGTAAATATTTAAAAAGAAAAACGTATGCATATGTAGAAAAATAAGTACTGACGCATTCATAACTCTATGGAAACGCGTACTACACCATCTCCACCGAATACGTGTATTAAAAGGGGTTAAAAAAAAATGCTTCTGTGCATAATACTTCTCGTCCACAAGGTAACAAACAGCATTCAGTTTCTATGAGTATTAGTATTATTATCTTGGTCGTAAAAGGCGGACAATGGACATCGTAATTAAATGCCGTAATTGAGAATTACAAGAGACAGAGGAATAGAAAAGGAAAGAGAGAGAGAAAGAGGGAAAAGGCAGAGAAATGTCAAAGGTAGTTTTGCGCTACAAACCAAAATAACAAGACAGTTAAGAGCAGGAAAATAATACAAATACGGAAAAACCAAGGAAACAGCTCTTTTGCTTTTAATTCAGAAAAAAAGGGCACAGAGAAAGATGATTTGTAAGGTAATTTCAGAAAGTATTTTTCTCTCATATATATATAATTATTAAGCCAAATGGCGATGAGGCAAATATGCTTGTAATTAAGAAGTTTGATTAGTTAGCAGGAGGTCTGTTTATTTAATTTTTCTTTTTAATGGCCACGCTTAGTGGCTAATAATAAATGTGGTGGCTCTTCAAGGAAGTCAGTCATATCGGTAAAACTCAAAATTCTATCGCGACACGCTGAGAGAAGAGGACTTATCTAATGTAGCAATTGTTGCATACAAAAATTTGTAGTAGGCGAATCCTCCTTCTTCAATCCGGAGAAGCAAAAATTCCAGTCTTTGTACTACAAAATTTGTTTTGGATGTACTGTACAATCCTTTAAAAAAAAAAAGTCTGGCTCCAACCATTTTTTAAAAAGCCTACTATCCAAAAGTGAAAATAAATTCATCATCATCATAATAATAGGTATTCTGGCAGTATTGGCAGGTCACGTGCTGTAATTGAGAAGCTTCCATGCTCCACACTCTTCCACTAACCTCTTCGTCTTCACGTATGATTTTTCTGTTTTGATATCATCCATTAATTGTAGTTTCCTTCGCCATCTCCCTCTCTTTCCTGCCACCGTAGCCTCTAGTACGTCTCTCATGATACAGTTCCTTCTTAGCCAATGTCCCAACCAGTTTCTTTTCCTCTTTTTAATAATATCTAAAGATGTTCTTTTATCCGCCACCATTTTTAACACCCTCTCTGTCACTTTGCGCTGGGGGCGCGGTGGCTAAGCGTTCTCCTGCGGTGCTTGGGGTCCCTGGTTCGATCTCAGCTCGCGCCATGTAGATTTTGTGGTGGACAAACACCGTGCTCGTGGGGGTTTTCTCGGGGTTCTCCCGTTTCCTCTTACTTTCTTCATTCCACCATTTCACTCATCTCTCATCATCACCGTCTCCTTTAGCCTAACCGGCATAACCGTGGGACGTAAAACTCAAAGATTTCATTTCCTTTTGTTTTGTTCCATTCTTTCCATTCTTCTCCACACTCACATTTCGAAAGCTTCCAGTCGTTTTTCGGCCAAATAAACCAAACCAAACCATAGGCACGTGAATTTCTTTTTACATTATTAAAATACGGTAGACTTCCGAACTGTGTGATGCAAATTCAATATGAAAAGAGAAAATAAAAGATCTATAATTTCCAGTTGGGATAGAGTGTTTTCTCAACTTGGGGGTCGGGACTTCTATTGGGGTCGTGAATGGAATACATGGTGGTCACGAGAGGAAGTGGGAAAGGTAAATGTAATTGAGATCTAGTACCGAATATGTATTTTTAAAGATTATTTTAAATTTCTTATTTTGATTAAGATACCTTTAATCCCATACTTACTGTCAAATATGGGATTAAGCTTTATGGCCTATGGAACCCGAAGGCTGTATGTCACGTTCACAAAAGCTTTCCATACACTTCTATCCTTAGCCAACTGGATCTAGTTTCTAGTGTGTATTTTTATTTCTGCGGGATCTAGCTTAATATAGTCCTCCCAATATAGTCCGATTGGTCTTCCAATCAAGACTTTGAAAGCGTTTCTACTTTATTCCAATCTATCTACAGGACCTGCCCACCTAAGCCCCATAGACTTGATGACCCTAACAATGTTTGGTAAACGGTTTAAATTACAGTATGTAGTTCCTCATTATGAAATTTTCGCTATTCCCTATTCTCTTTCCTCTTGGGTCTGAATATTCGTCTCAGGATCTTGCTCTCAAATACTTTCAGTCTACGTTCTTCCTTCCTAGTAAGCGACCATGTTTCGCAACCATACAAGCACAACAATCATGATTATGGTTTATATATATTTTAAGCTTATGCATCTCCATTTACGACAAGGACTTAAAGAACATGGAAATAAAGAAAAGCCTTCCCTTTGTTTTACCGTAGTTCTTTTCAAATGAATAAATTACTATACTTAAGCCCTTTTGGTATCTAACATATACACATCTCTATTAGATAATTAAAACTATTTTTTTTTTTAATTTAAATTTACCCTTTCCATATTTATCCTGTCAGACAAAAAATAAAACCTAAATCTTTCTCTTCGTATTGCAAAAGGCACATAGTTGATCCTATTAATGTCCAAATGTACGTTTGTTTTCGTAATATATTATTATATGTTATTAAAGTCAGACATTTGGCTTCAGTACAAGTAGGCCGGAAATCCGCTTAGGAATATCGTTTCTCTACTGACGCGATATCTTTCAGTATAGAGATTCCAGCTCCCAACCCCCTCCTTTTTTTTTTTATTTGGAAGCTGTCTTTTTTTCAATTAGAAATCTTTCCTTTTGGCAGTGAACCAATGAATAGCATCCAGAGTACTGGATGTCAATGCCAATATACATACATAAACACACACACAAACACACACACACACACACACACACACACACACACACACACACACACACACACAGTGGGCCCTCTTTGTTTTTGTTTCCATTCTAATACCATATCACTGTATAAATGAACGAGTAGTTTCATGAATCCTACACAGATTTTTTAAAGCACTGTCTTGAAGAGTAGTCATTACACGTTACCTCTGATACGTGAGGTTCCTAGTTCGATTCCCGCTCAAGTAAGCTTATGCTGGATAACATCGTGTCCGTGGATTTTCTTCGGGGGTACTCCCGTTTCCTTCCACATTCTCATTCCACCAATTCTTACATCATCATTCGCTTGCCTTAATTACCGTCTCTCTTACCCTAACGGGTATAATGGTTGAACGTTTAACCATTTCGCTTCTTTTTTTTTTTTTTTTTTACTAATTACACGTAAACTATGTTTCTTTCTTAATTTTCCGTGGTAGAGGGTTCATCTCTGATGTGTGGGGTCCGCGGTTCGATACTAGCTCGTGCCAAGTGGGTTTTATGGTGAACAAACACCATATGCGTGGGTTTTCTCGGGGTTCTCCCGTTTCCTCCCACTTTCCTCATTTTATCATTTCGCTTGCGCTAAGTGAGCTTTGTGGTAGAGAAACACCGTGCGTGTAGGTTTTTTCGCGGTTCTCCCGATTCCTCCCACTTTCTTCATTGTACCATTTCATTCAATCCTAATCATCACCGTCTCCTTTAGCCTAGCTGGTATAACCGTGGGACGTGAAACTTAAGATTTCATTTATTTGTTTCAATAGTAGAGGTCCCAACAGTCATGCGATATGTCCCAGACTGATTCCAATTTATGAAGACGTGTCATCTTCACAATCGTGTTAATGACTTTCCCTTGGTTCTTCCGTTTTAGCCCACTTTATTAATCCCATCGATTTTTTTAATCACCAAACTAAACTTGTGTTTAGTTCCTTACTGGTTGAAGTTTAACTTTTCCTTTTCAGCACCGAGGCTATAAGAGACATGGACCTCCAGTTTAAGGTGGAATCCGAAGCATATTAATACGTTGAATCCTCTCCTATCGGGAATCGAGTCCAGTACTACATGCAGCAAAGGCGTGCGCGCTACCCACTAGGCCAGCGGGCAGCAACTTGCATTTAAAAAATTGAAATTGAAGCATATATATATATATATATATATATATATATATATATATATATATATATATATATTATCAGAATAGAATAAATTATTAATACATGTATAATATCAATTACTAATAAATAAAGTATGTTAATCAGCGAATTTTGTCCATTTATGACATTTATAACTTTTATTTGAAGAATTAACTTAGAACAACTATTGTAAGTATTTTAACTAAAATTTTCAATCAAGAAAATCTAGTTTTATTATGAGCAAATGTACCTTAATAATAAATGAAATATTATTATTAAAATTATCCCTTGTATTAATAATTTTTAAATCTTTTCTTTCAGGTAAGTAATCCAGTGTGCTTTATTTGCATAATTGTAAGTAAAATTGTAGTTTTTTCCCTTTAAATTGAGTTTGTAAATAGATTTTTTCATAGTATTTCACTCTAATTCAAATATATATTTTATGTAACCTTACTCCTAATAAATATGCAGTCACAACTACATCGATGGATTGCTTGTGGTTTCAAAAAAGGAGAAAACTAGTTTCATTATTTAGTGTATTTGTAAAAAAAAAAAAAAAAGTAATTTCATTTATCGTGCTTACTAATCTACACATGGTTTTCATTGTTATCTCTGAGATCCTTTTGACTTTTCGACTCACGACATATATTGTAAATTTTCAACGTTGTAGGTAATTCTACGATTGATATCTTGAGGATTCTTTTTTTTCTCCCAGAGATTATGAATGTCATTCACAGATCATAGACAATACTTGAATCGCCGAAAGTAATGGAATTTGCTTCGTGGACGAGTTCGATTTTTGTTTGAGAGATGATAAATCAATGATTCACTTTCATAAATTAAATGTAATAACATAAGAAACCACTTGACTTAACAACCCTTTTTTGGGCCCCGTACCCCACCAACGCCATCTGTTAGTGATTGGCTGAACTACGTTTTAGCCTAGCGACGAACACATGGTAGATACGCTGCGTCGCCCTGTTCCTAACAGGCGTATCACGAGCTTTCTACACCAAGTGGTCGCCACGTCTTTTATTCACGTGACTCCCCAGTTCGCTACACGACGCTAGATGAAGGCCTAAAATTTAGAAGCACCGGCCGGGAATCAACCTGAGACAGTGTAGACGTGAGTCCAGCGCTCTAACCGTTAGACAACAACATAAGGAAAGGGAAGTTTAAAATACAGGGTCCACAATCAAGGGCGCCGATCCTGGGGGGACCGAGGGGGCTCGGGCTGCCCCAAAGTTCATGTGGGCCTTCTCATTGTATTTGTAAAGTTACAATATTAGGCATAATTTGGGTGCAATTTGTCTTAAAATCCTCATATATGCTTTCTGCATCTGAATGCCCCCCCCCCCACACACACACCAATTTACAGAGAAATCGGCGCCCTTGTCCACAATAAAATATGGATATGTTATTTGGTTTTGCTATAAAATAATGTGAATTTAGAGTTTACGGATATGAAAAAAAAAAAAAAAAAGGATTTACAAGTTCGTTAGGATCAAGTTAGGAGGTAGCAAATAACAATATTCATGAAATAGAAAGAATTTACACCTTTTAGGTGCTCGAAAGAGACTTAGCTTGACCCAGGGATGGATCCAGGACGGACTTCTGGGGGCGGGGGCGGTGAGTTGTAATACTGCTACTTAGAGCTACTTTTAAGAGCTCCAAACTCTGTGATGGGTTTTATTTATATGTAAAATAAGAAAGTTTCCTCTTCCGGGGGAAGGGGGGCGATCGCCCCCTGGATCCGCCCCTGGCTTAACCCCTATTTTGGGCAAAGTTGTATTTAAGATCAAATTCAGAGAACGCATTTTGGAGAAGGGGCTTTGTTTCCTAAAGATTTCCATTAAATGTGTTAATCTACTATTACCAAATTTCGATTTGCAACGAGGTCCCAACTTTGGGAAAAATTAATTTAGAAGTACATTCTGAATTGTTCGTTCCGAAAAGGGGGAGGTAAGGAGGTCTGATGGCCAACGATTTGGTCTAGTTCCAGATTGAAAATAAAATCCTGATTACAGGGTTTGTTCGGAAAGTAATGATACTAGCCATCGCGAACGACGGTCGGAATCCAGGAGATTTTTCACTTTGGCCAAATTTTTGTCCAAATCACTCGTTGAAGGGCGTCCAGATTGCTCCATGTCTTCAACGGTCTCACGTCTGTTCTTGAACCCATTGAATCACAGGAAAATTTGAGCTCTTGACAAAGCATCTTCTTTGTAAGCTTCCTTGATCAAGGCAAGTGTCTCTAAAACGGTTTCGTCCAGGTGAAAGTGAATCTTAATTTCGTACAGGTAGAGCTGTTTCATCAAACATTCCATTTCTCACGTCCTCTTGCTTGACAAAAATCCCGCCCTCACTGCATCAGAGATCGGACGCGACTGCCCAAGGTATATACACCCGATTGCCGCCCAGCGCGTTGCTTAGCTTAGACCATAGAGTACAAATATAGTATAAGAGGTTTCAGGTGCTCTTCCCGCTGAAACTGTGGAGGCTGTGGCGCCACCACTCAAGAAAGTTGGGAACTGCGAACTACTAAAAGTAAGAACGAATCAAACCATTCAGAGTGCGTGAGTCTGACAAAATTAGCCAATGATACACTTAGGTACTGACAGTAGCAGACGATGCATTTAGTTACAACTCTAGCCGGTAGGGTCACCGAGTCACTTTTGTTGCATTGTGGGAATGATTTGAATTTCCATTAGGAATATAGGGAGTAGTTCATCAGGGTAATCAGTGGCTTAGACCCCCCACCACAAGTGCCCCCGTGGAGGATCGCGCTGTTGGCGACTGGAGCGTGGCGCGGCGGCCAGTTTCATTACTTTCCGAACAAACCCTGTATTCTACTTCTAGTATAGTTGGCAGGACAGACTGAAATTTGAAATAAACAATTTGAACGGCTACGATAAGAAAATTAGAAATGAAACGTCTTGTGTAGCCCCGGAAAGAAAAGGGTTAAAATGTCGTGAAAATTTAAAATAGTAAATAAAGTAAAATCTATTCCATTAAAGGTGTAAATTCAAATTTAGGATTATTAAAAATGTTTGTATACTGGTCGAAAACCTTTTTTTTTTTTTTTTTTTTTTTTTACACCGAAACATGTAATATTAGTTGAATTTTGAGCATCTCTTACGATTATAACCTGTAAGCTAAGAGAGGTATGATGAACTAAAGTGAATGGTTATGAAAGATTTGGTAGAATGAGAATTTGGCAGGAAAGCAGGAAAAATTCCGACAAAACCATTATATGGTGTTTGTCTTCCACCACCACAAACTTTTTTCTGGGAGGGTGGGGAGGCACGGTGGGTCAGTGATAAAGCGCTTACCTCGGCTGCGTGGGGAACCTGGTGCGATACCCGCCCAAATAAGTTTGTGGTAGACAAGATTGTGTCTGTGGGTTTTCTCGGAGTACCCCTGTTTCCTCCCACATTCTCTTTCCACGATTTCTTTTATCATCATTAACTTGCCTTAATCACCGTCTCCCTTAGCCTAAAGGGATTAATCGTGGGACATTAAACTTAAAAAAAAGGAAAAAAAACCACAAACTATCATAGTCAAGGAAACTCTTACACCAGAAGTAAAGGATAATATGAATTAAAAATTAATATTTAATAGTTTATAGGGAAGAGAAATATAATTAAAATCTACCTTTTCCGTTATTTATTTGTCGAAACTACACACAGTCAGGACGAGTAACAAGTAACTTCTTAGCCCACCGCTCTGCTCTAACTTTTTTTTTTTTAATTAAATGACATATGCTGTGAACATAATTTTCATTACTGCTAGATTTGGTTTTCTAGACGGGAGAAGACTTGCTCTTAATTCTGGTATCATTTCCATCAGTTCATTGTGCTAAATTAATGCCGTAAATGCTGCGCCCTCTCTCTCTTTATCTAATGTGAAGTCACACTGAGAAAAAAAAATGTAGGTGGCGTACTTAAAAGGGTAGGTTACATGCGTAATTCCTATAGTTTTTGGACTTAACATACAGCAGACGTATAAATGAAAACGCATGTTTTATAATACTTTCTGTATAAGTGCTTCATCTATACGTACTTTCCTTATGAAACAATGTAGGCGGTCACGATCTCACATACAAATGAACGTATATAACATATAGCTGACGAAGGTAACATAAGTATATGCATGTGATACACGGAAAACTGTTAGATGTCAGACATCCTGCAACGTCATGATGTAACATCTAAGGGCAGTGCCTATGTAGCATACGGATAATGTATGCTTCATACTGATTTCTATAGTAAGCAAGAGGATACCGTATATTTCTACAATATACCGCTGTCCGGAGAACAGATTTTTCTCTGTGTACACACAGTCAGGACTAACAAGAAACTTCTTAGCCCACAGCTCTGCTTTAACTTTTTTTTTTTTTTTAATTAAATGACATGTGCTGTGAACATTAGTTTTCATTACTGTTAGATTTGGCTTTCTAGACGGGAGACGACTTGCTCTTAATTCTGGTAACATTTCCATCAGTTCATTGTGCGAATTTAATGCCGTAAATACTGTGTCCTCTATCTCTCTGTATCTAACGTGAAGTCACGTACACGACTAAGCTTCGGTTTCAATGTGCTTTCATTAAAGATTTGAGAAGGTATATGTATGATAATCTAAATCAGGTTTCTCAACCTGTTGCTCGCGATCCGTAGGGGTATCGCGAGAGGGTTTCATGAGTGTCGCGAAGAAAAGCGGAAGATGAATGAACTGACTATATTTGGTTTTAATTCATTCACTTTCAGGAAAGTTATTGTATTCATTGTATCCAAGAAATGGATTCTACTATTATAAGAAATAGATGGGTATTGTGAGACCTACGGAATAGGCATATTAAAAAATCCCACACAAGCGTATTACAAACCAGAAATTATAAAGGGATCGCTGGCAAGAGAATGTGATAAAATGGAGTTCGTGATAGGACATAGGTTGAGAACTACTGGTCTAAATTATATGTAAGATACTGTTTTTCTTTTTTTTTTTCAAATGTATGCACATCCACAAAAATAAAGGGTAGGAAGTTAACACTTTGTGATTAAGGTTGGTTTAAAGGGACAAGTTTTGCCGATAGATGGCACTACAGTCCGTATCTCTCCCATGTAGATTTTACCCTTCATGAAAATTTACAATTTCTCTTACACATTTCAACCTAGAGACTTGAAACTTTTAGAAAAGTAACTTCATAACCTATTAAAGAGAACCATCCGTGCCAATTTTTTATTTAGAATTTTCTTCATTGTTGAAATGGCTTGATTGTTGAAATGGATACCCAAACCTTTAACAATGGAACTCTTTCAACAGTGAAGAACATTCTAAATAAAAAATCGGCACAGTTTGTTCCCTTTAATAGGTTATGAAGTTTCTTCTCTAAAAATTTGAAGTCTCTAGGTTGAAAGTTATAAGAGAAATTGTAAATTTTCGGGAAAGGTAAAAAATGTATGAGAGAGATACGAAGACTGTAGCGACATCTATCGGCAAAACTTGTCCCTTTACATTAACCTTAAGGCCCTCGAGAGCTTATAGTTGCAGTATCGGCTTTGAGTTACAATAATTGTGGTTAGCATATCTGTTTCCAACGTCGTTATTTTAGGACTTTCGAGATCAGAGATCGATACCTTTTAATTCATAAATATCTCCAATTCTCTCACGATAGTAGGTGAACATCGAAAAGCCTGTACTTGTACTAAATAACTTACAGGTACAGAAAGATACGCACTTCAAGGTATACGCGTTCAACATTTCTCTTCTCGGGCGGGATGCGTTAAAAGAAGGATATGCTGAGAATGTATCACAGCAGATTGATAGTTCTACTTTGTTCTTTTCATTTTCTTGCTTCGGAACCTGTGTTACATAAAATTTTGTTGTATCATCATAAAAAATGTAATTCTGGTGATTTCTCAGTAGCCTTGCTTACGTTAACCGATACAAAACGACATGAAACGATCTTCCTGCTGCTCATTAAAGTGTTGCAAGGCCCAGACAGTTGAGCGTGGAATTAAAAGAAAGAAAGAAAAAAAAGTAGTGATGTTTGGATAATAAAAAAAGGTCTCATATAAGATAGACCCCATGCTTTCTCCAGACATGCATGTTTGTCTATTTTGGCGTGTACATACTGACCAAATCTCTCTTCCTGGCGCCTGTGTCTGGGTGGAGTTGTAACTTTCCAAGACGCGGTATGGGAGGGACGAGGGGGGTACCTGTACAGCAGGGAAGGGGGGGGGAAGAAAGAGAACGGAGGGGGCGAGGCATATCATCAGCACCTACCGAGGCAAGGCACCCGCCTTGGGTGCATCTTACCTGATATGGAAAGGAATCTAAGCGAGCAATCTTGCTTTTTTAATTAATTTCGTTGTCTCGATTGCTGTGTTCCTTTTGTAGCTGTTACTACGAGAAACAAAGCAAAAGAAAACATTAAAAAAAAAGAAATATGATGATTGTGTGTCGATCGTAGAAAATACAAGTAAGTTTACAAGATACTCACCATTACCAGTTCGTGACTTTAATTATATTGACTTTGCCAATATTGGCATAATGACCATGAAATTAAAGAAGGAAAAGAATAACAATTTATATTGAGAAATAATATTCAGTGGCGGGTAGTGGCATCCACGTATCATAGTGACTTTACGTCACTGCAAAATGTTTATGACTCGTGACTGATGGCTCAACAGAATCGGAAGTTTGGTAACAAGTGATTCACCCTACCGGTTGATACTCAAACAATCGCTGATGCGTCCAGATTTGGTAGCTAATCGTGATAAACATGGTGAACCTGACAAAAGAAGAAATATTGCCCACGTGAGATGAGATATAATGTTTTCTTATCTCGTCCTCGATTCTCGTAGAATTGTCTCGTCTCGATTTTCTCATCTCCTTTTGTAAATTTACATACACAATTTATGTCCTAATTTTCTTCTTAATTTCATGTACAGCGAGAAAAATCCGATATCTGGGCAGCGGTATATTGTACAAATATACGGAATCCGTATGTTCAATGCGGAAATCTGTACGGAGCGTACATTATCCACATGCTACATACGTATTGCCTTTTCCTGCTGCTTAGATGTTACAATTATGCAGTTTCAGAATGTCTTACATCTAAGTCTTACCTATATTACATACGTCAGCTATATGTTATATGCGTCCATCTGTATGTGAGGTCCTCCTGACCGCCTTATGCAGTTATTTCTTTCGCACGGAAAGTACGTACAGATGGAACACTTGTACGGAAAGTATTAAAAAAAACATATGTTTACAGTTATACTTTTGCTACTGGAGGTTACATATAGTCGTAGTTTAAGTCCAAAAACTACAGGGTTTACGCATGTAACCTACGTTTCTACGTACACCACATTCGTTTTTTCTCTCTGTGTAGAAATGATCAGAATTCTTTAACGTGGCAAGAGGCCCACGAAAGGTGTGAAGGTGTGTTATAACAACATTTAAACCATATTTATTATTGGACTTGCGTATCTTTAAACTTTGATATATATACCTCTTCATCAGATTAATACTATCATTTTTCAATTTATAGTTTTTTTTATAGTATTAATCATGTAAGACTAAAACCATGTTTAAGACGCAAGACTTGGATGAACTTACGTTGCCTACGAAATTCGAAAAACCTCTTGTCTCGTCTCGAATTTGTAACGAGGCACAGTAAGTTTGAAGTGGACAACAATGTGTGTATGGGTTTTTCTCGGGGAACTCCCGTTTCATATCACTTTCTCACTCTACCGATTATTTCATCAACTGGATGTGTTTGTGTGAAAAAAGAAGGGAAAAGTAAAAAAAAAAGAAGTAAATCAATAAAATAAATGTGGTTGGCACCAGAGTTGGCGTGGGTCAATGAAAACTTGACCCACAACCCACTGACCCACCACCCACAGTGACCCACTCTGACCCATCGTGACCCACCACCCACCATGCACCACCGTGACCCACCACCCACCATGAACCACTCATCCACTTTGACCTACTCTCACCAAAATCCATCATCATCAACTCTGAACACGATCCACGGCCTCTTCTGTACTGACTAAAGTGTTTACACTTGTAATAAAACAAGACTGAAATTTTCACTAATCGGAGTTTGAATTTCTAGTCAATCGCTCAAGCACCACTCTGTTAGAATAACGGTGGATCTGACCTTTATGATATAAAATGGTAAAGTGTTCGTCAGTGAGGAAATTGAAACAGTTCGAGGTGGGGGGAAATTAGTGTGTGACTAAAATATACTTGTACTAAGAGAGTATTCTTGCAAGTGTTAATTTCTGAACGCATTCCACAAGAAATTTCTATTCGCAGGAAAATACCCCTGTACAATATGGAAAAGGTTATGGTTTCTCAGTTCACAGTATTTTTCTCACAAAAGACAGGGTATAAAAGTGCTCGGGTACCCTCTGTGAGAGCATCTCCATAAAGTATGCTCATAATTGTAATTTGTGTAATCACTAAATCACCACGTTAAATTTAAGTTACAAATCTGCATAATTGCAATTATTATGAATATTTATTCAAAGTAGTTTATCTAAAGCAAAGAAGAGACTTACTAAAAAATAGGTACAAAGTTGAATAACACAAATAAGTCATTAGTAATACAAGTATACATTTTTTATAACTCGTAATTTTCCACCTTAAAACAAACCTGAAATCGGGTGTATTTCCTGTTGGTAACTTTTACGTGGTAAGTCATCCGCAGCGGAATGATGTCCATCCTTCAGCCAAGAAATAAATAGCTCGTCTACTTTGAGCTTGTCTAGCGGTGGGCCATTAACATTGATGAACAACAAGTTAGACAATGTTTGAGCACTTAGTCTACTTCTAATATCAGTAATCTGTAACTTCATAAGGGGAAATCCCCGTTCGCACTCTGTCATGGAAATTGATAATATTTCTACCCGATTTCTGCAACTCCTCATCGACAATCTGCTTGTTAGATTTAAGTCTGGTAACTATTTTTCTTGGTCAGTTTTGAAATACTCAGCAGAAGTATCATCTCTCTATCACCATACAACAACTTTTCCATATTACCATGTCAGTTGGCAATGTCGACTCATGGAGAACAGAAACTTCATCTACCACGCCTTCGATAGGGAATCTTGTGAATAAATTTCCAATTAAAGTCAGATAAACTGATGATTTCTTATTTTATATATATATATATATATATATATATATATATATATATATATATATATATATATATATATATATATATATATATATATATATATATATATATATATATATGTGTATATATATATATATATATATATATATATATAGATATATATATATATATATATATATATATATATATATATATATATATATATAAATTTAATTTTTTGTACTTACACATGAAGGTTTGACGCCATTACCAAGTTCCCTCCCCTGTCTAGAAAGCGAAAGGGAACGAGGTTCCTGGAAAGTGTTCAGAGGTGAATGGGAATTTCCCTCCTTCTTCCTCTTCAATTACCACACTGCTGTTTGCCATGGGCCAAATTACGATGAATTTAAATTATCATAGTATAGTTATTTCCTTGTTGAATTATCAATACTTTTCAGTGGAAAAAAGGATGAAATTTGAAAGTTCCAAATCAAGTTAAGTAGACCAACGTAAAAGGAAAAAAGTGTAAAATTTTCCATATAATTATGCGTACATTCCAAACTTAAAATTTCCGTGTAATTAAGCTTACAGTACAAATTTTATGCCTATTTTAGTCACAAGTTTTTGGGTTGATTGTCCTGTGCTGTAAGCGCTCCATATAATAAACATAAGCTTCAGCAATTATTATAGTAGAAAACAATGGATATATGAAGCCAAGCACTGTATTTTTTTGTTTCTGATTTTTTTCTTAAATAACATCGATCGTTTTCGATCATTTTTACAAACCAACTCACTACCAATTTTCCATATATAGAAAGTGCCCACCCCCCACATAAAGGAGAATTTAAAAAAATGCTAAGACACATTCTGTTTATTTTCAATAAAGAGTTAATACACTGAATTTCAGCTCCGTAAGTTTAACGGCTTGCGAGATACTCAATTTTTTCGCAAGAATTCGGATCCTCACTACCTCCTTAGGATATTATGTGTTATAATGAAAGCAATATAACATCCCAGTTTGGATTAAGGCCTAACTATATACCAAAAGTAATTTCATTTGACTTTGCAATTTGACCATGATGATCGGGAACACATAGTTACATTCAATTTTTATATAATAATTTATATATTACAGTGATCCAAAAATTTATTTTTTCCAGTAGTTAGCTCCTCTAAAAACTCTCAGGTCTCGAAAGCCAAGTAGTAGTATAAGTCCTATTGCTGTTATTACAATTAAAAATATCAATATCCAAAAGTGCGTGAAGTTCTTTTTTCACTTGGTTAGATATACTCACCTCAGGTAAGTAGAGAGAAACAAATGGAAAAGGAAGGGAAGTGAAGCTCTTGAAAGTAAAACGGAGACAAATTTACCAGTCCTCAGAAGATACTGTCTACAATACAGTGAGCAGAGAGGTCGGTAGATCATACTGCGTCGGTGGGTCGCAGTGGGTCTCGGTGGGTGGTGGGTCATAGTGGGTCACGGTGGCTGGTGGGTCACATGCTGTTGACCCACGACCCACTAACCCACTCAGAAAACTTGACCTACTTGATCCACTGACCCACTCTATCTCTGATTGGTACTCCCTTTAATATAGCTATATTAACCCTATGACGTAACTTCTGTAATAGGAATTGAACACACAACGAAGTACCGAAGATTTGATAAGAAAAGAAAGAAAACTTGTATCAATCGAGGGAAATTTTCTTAAAGAAATCTACAAACACTGCACTGGAGTTGAAGGGAAAAAATGATCTCAAAGTTGGGATATGAAAAGATTTAAGTATTCCAACTTTTTGAGGTTATTTTCTCATGATCTCACGGATAGATTTAGTTGAAAAGAAAAATACTTCTTTTGGTTTCAGCCTCCATAAATTAGTATAAAAAGCAAATTAAGAAAATTATCTGTGTGTGAACACTTTTCATCAGTAGCTTGAGCGTTTTACATGATTTGTTGTTGTTGGAAAGATAAGCTTATATTGACACTGTAAAAATCAGTTAATGGCAATGTACAGATTCTGAATGATATTCTGTGATATCTAAAATAAATACTCAATTTAATATATATATATATATATATATATATATATATATATATATATATATATATATATATGTGTGGATTATAGTCGTGTTTGAGGAAAAGCTTGTGACATCTCGATATCATTAAATTGATTTAGTTATGTGTACGGTAGATCTAAGATCTATTGTCATTTTGTAAGATTGATGATTAAGACCGAACTATGTGAATTAGATGTTTAGAAAAGATTCTCAAGGACAGAAATAATTAGTTATATTAATGTTTTCTGTCAAGCATAATAGAGCTGGACTTAGTTGCTAGATACAGTTAATGTTTTGCATTTCTCGAATAACAATTATCAGATTAATTGAACGTATTTTGTGAGAAGAGCTCGTAAATCTTACCCATTTCTGTCTGTACATTTTATATGATGGTCTTGAATTAGTTTCCTTAATAGCTCTTATGATCACGCTACAGTTACGTATCCTGTTACTTTAGGCAGCCAACAATTCTTCGCTGCTCTACAGGTTGCATAGATGCTTGGAAATAATCGATTTCAAACGATGCAGTACATTAAAGTCAAACCACTAACGAACTCGACCGCACGACAGTTACATATCCTTTTGTCTTAGGCAACCAACAATTCTTTGCTGCTATACAGGTTGCATAAATGCTACTGAATGTAATGTATTTTATATGATACATTACAGAAACTGGTTTGTAGAAAAACCGAAAGCTGACATTTCAGTTTTCTCCAAAACCGGTTAGATTTTTATGAAAACAGGTTTAACAGAAAACTGAAACCGGCTTCTAATACAAAACCAAAACTTTTTATTAAAAAAACCGGATTTTCAAAAGTTTTGCCAGAGATTATTGTGAAACCGGTTTCAGTTTTTCTTAACCGAAAACAAAAGTTTGTTGCGCCCACCAATCGTATATCGTACGCGACCCATATAACTCATCCGATTTTAACTAAACTTGAAATTGCAGGTAGATTTTGATTTACTTAACGCATGTAAAATATTTTCCTGTACAGATCCTTGATTCCCGAGTAATGGGACATAAAAGTTGGGATGTTTGGATTTAATCTAAATTTCGCAAAATAATTTTTACAACAAATTACGAGAAATGTATGTATAACTCTATGTATACGACTATGTATGTATAACTCCGAACACTTTTATTAACAGTGAACTATGACAGTAAATGACAATTTTTAGGTTGTTATACTTCATTAACCGATGTATGTTGTATACTGTTGTTTAGCTAATATCATCCTGAAAAATTTTAATATCAATTTCACTTTATTGCGTGGGTAAATGAAAACTTGACCCATGTCTTCACAACTCACCTCCATCCACAACCAAAGCCTTTCCAGCCTTAGAACAAACAAAGTAGATGTAAGTAAAGCGAAATGTGCAAGAGACGTGAACAGCAAGATCTTCTGCTAGCTTATTGTCGTCGCAAAGTGTAAGGCTCTGTTGGTTTGTATATAATAAACGCACTGACACTGACTACTCTTATGTTGGAAAGGCTTTGGTTACTTTGGTTACATATTTTCTTAAATCGTTATATAAACGAGATTGCCCCTGTTCCTGATATTCTCTTTTGTGTTTTATAACACGAGAGGAAGGTGGATTATTGTAACACTTTTTTGCCATGGAACTCTCTGCATTCTGTTATAATTTTAAATGAGTGGGGTCGGCGCGCGAACGCATACGCAAGCGCAGTAAATACTATATGTCCAAGGATAGGTGAGGTTGAAATAAAGCAACATCTGTTGTAAATTTTATATATATTGCGTTTATTATTACAAAATACAGGATAAATTCGGATATTTTCATTTGAAATTATTATTTTACTACGGATTATATTGCGGTAGGATATTAGTACAGTGAGACCAACAAGCAATCACTGTTTACATCCACTTTTTTCTAAGGCTGGAAAGATTAGTGTTCCCAGATCTTACGTTGTTCACGTAGGAATAAATCTTACGTTTTTTTTTTCTGGACGTTTTACCTTATACGTTTTTATTCCCCTGTAAAACGATTTCTTCCGTTTTTTCAGTAAATAAGATAAATCATAGTCCTGGTCATTTTAAAAAATGTTTTTGTACGATTTCTTTAGTGTGATTTTTTTAATGTATAGAATGAGAGGAAATGATCTTATACACACACTGTTAAGAGCACAAACCAACGATGTAACTTAATATTCAGAGGTAAAATACAAATTGCATTTTTACCCCCTATCTCGCCGCTACCTCAACCTTATGATTAAGAATATTTTTCTTTTTCTTTTTTAGCAATCCGGTTGTTCATTAGTAGTAAAGATTTTCTAAAATCAATAGAAAATAATTTTTCCGTAACAGAGAAATTCATTACTAGTAAAGGTTTACTAAAATCAATGGAGAATGATTTTGTCCGTAATCAGGAAACTAATTACGAGTAAAGATATGTTAAAATCAATGATTTTTTTTTCTTAATCAGAGAACTCATTCCTACAGTACTTAAAGAATTCAATAGATCAGCTTCCAAATTATATTGTTTGTTATTACCGAGTTATTTTTGGAGAGATAAGAAGAAGAAGCCAGGGACAGCATTAATGGACTGTAAGATTTATAGTTGCTTTTCTCATCTTGGATAAGGAGGCAACTAATGGCAATTTTCCCAATAGTTAGCTCCACTGTCGACTTCTATTTATAACTTACATAACGTAGTCTATATTTTGCGATATTCTAATTTTAAATTCATAACTGGTTGTTGTACACCGGCATGTTTGTTATTCGTCATTGGAAACTAATGCTAATTGTGTTATTACGTTTGAGGCTACACGGAAAATGCGAGCGATGTTAAAGTTGGCTGATAAACAACCCTTTGCAACTAAACAGTGTTGCGTCTTTAGCAGATCCGAATTGCTGTATGTCTTCCTCTTTGCGGAAGCTGAACAAATGTTTAGACACGTATTTAGTAACAAGATCTGCACTCCACCTTCTGAACAAAAGCATTTTTTAAAAAAAACTTGTTTAATACGAGGGTCATCCAGAAAGTAAAGACCGTTTATTATACAAAATGAAAAAACGCAATATTTATTGGGAAAAACAATTCTGTTGCATATCTGAAGTTTTCTTCACTTCTCTACATGATCACCTCCTACATTTGACGTATCTGGTCACGAGCTTTAGAATTCTCATCTGATACTCCCTCTGCTGCCAGTTCTTTAGCCCAGGTGCTCACTGCATTCCTCAATTCTTCATCAGTTCCAAGACGTTTATTGCCTAGAAACACTTTCAGCTTAGGGACACAGGTCGAAATCGTTAGGAGCAAGGTCCGGACTATAGAGTGAATGACCAAAATTTTCCCATCCAAATTGATCCAGCAATTCTTGAGTGAGCACCTAGCTTAAAGAACTGCTGGTAGAAGAGTAGAACATGGAAATGCTGGTGCTCGTGAACAGATGTGACAAACGTTTAAATCAGCGTTTCCCAACCTTTTTCAACTTGCGGTACACTACAGGTGTAACTTGAATTCTCGCGGCACACTCATGTAGATATTATTATTATTATTATTATTTGTAAATATAAAATACCGTGGTAATTTATTTCTGTGATTACTGATCTCACAGAAAAGAAAACTCGATGACTGGTTTTCGGTAAATTATTATGCTTATTTTTCATTCTAATTTAAAAACAGAAAACAATTGCAATGAGATATAAGACTCAGGTTTTTAAAAACACAGTTTCTTTTTCGAAAACTGTATCCAACCTTTCACTAAGAAGGAAAATCACTAAACAACGAATGAACAAACAAATCTCTCTTACTTTTAAAACACATTTGTATGCATGTTTGCTTTGTCGAAAAGATTGAATGATATTACGGAACAGTCTGCAACAATAATGAAGCAATAATGGTCATAACAATGATAGCAAATACTTTTTTTCAACATTAAAAATGTACAGAAAAGTAACCGAGTATGAAAATTAAAATTGTAGATTCATAGTTGAGGTTCATAGTAATGTGAAATACAAATACACATTTTCCCCTATGCTTTGCAATTTGATTGCCATGAATTAATAATTTTATTTCGATTTCCTCGCGGCACACCAGTTGGGAAACGCTGGTTTAAATGAATGTGGTAAGACGTGAGAAAAAATTCAGAAATGTAACAAAATTGTTTTTTTTTAATAGTAAATATTATGTTTTTCATTTTGTATAACTAAACGGTCTTTAATTTTTGGATGATCCTCATAGTAAGACAATAACAGGTAACAGTGTCATAATGTACAGCACGTAAAGGAGTTTGGTTTGTTTTTAACACATTTTAGTTTAATTTAGATTAAGATACTAACTAACTAACTAACTAACTCTATGGCCTATGGAACCCGGAGGTTCAATGCCGCGTTCACAAAAGCTCTCCACTGACTTCTATTCTTAGCTAACTGCATCCAGTTTCTACTTTGTATTCCAATCTCTGCGAGATCCATTTTAATATTGTCCTCCCATCTGCGCCTAGGTCTTCCTAATGGTCGTTTTCCGATTGGTCTTCCAGTCAAGGCTTTGAAAGCGTTTCTACTTTCTTCCATTCTAGCTACATGACCCGCCCACCTAAGCCTCCTAGACTTCACGACCCTAACAATGTTGGGTAAACCATATAAATTATGTAGTTCCTCGTTATGAAGTTTCCGCCATTCCCCATTCCCGTTCCTCTTGGGTCCGAATATTCTTCTCAGGATCTTGTTCTCAAATACTTTCAGTCTATGTTCTTCCCTCAGAGTAAGTGACCATGTTTCGCAGCCATACAAAACAACAGGCATGATTATCGTTTTGTATATTTTAAGCTTCAAATTCCTCGACAGAATTCGCGACGACAAGAGATTTTTAACCGAATAGTAACACGAATTCCCTGCTTTTAGTCGACATTTAATTTCTTCGTGAATATGATTTTCGTCTGTTAATATTGATCCTAGATGTTAATATAGATCCTAAGATTAAGATACTTTAAGATAAATTAATATTCGGAAATAAAATATTCAAGTTTTAACATTTGTTAATTAGAAAGTCCTTTAGTTTCATTCTAGCACTGCATTCCAAGGACAGATTAATATTTTGCATCCTGAGGATTATGCTGTACAAGTCTGCTATTCACAACAGCACTGCGGCTAGTCTATCAAGCAAGGATGATATGCATAATCACTCGACTCGAATAGGATTTTTGATTGTCCAAATTTTGGGATCGATTGACTGAATTACGTTCGTCAACGAACATGATTCCTGAACTTTTTAACAAGAATTTCAGGAATTATATATATATATATAAAAACGAATCAAAAGATTGCGATCTTGTGCAAAAAATTGCAGTAATGATAAAAGAATGCATCAAATGACTGTAATCTTGGCCAATAATTAGTTTTTTGATCAAGAGTTACAAAATTTTTGAACGGCCCCCAAATCGAGTTTTCGTATTTTGTACGGAATAAGCACATCATACTGACAAGTAAACCTTACGTTTGGGTGAATCGAGTTGCTGACTGAGACACATATGAGAAAGTAGTACTAAATGTGGTCAGTATTTCAGTGAAGTTTTAGGTGCGAAGCTCCAGGGGTTTAGGAGATACAGCTACCTGAACATCACATGGAAGTACAGAATAGTCTTCATACAGTTGGAGGTAAAAGCTCTGTAGGACCTCTTGGAACGACAAAAGATTAATAACAAATATATGGGTACATATTAGGACTAGGGGGAAGTCATATAGTAAGGGTATACCTGACGGCGGCCATCTTGAAATCCACCATTTTGAATTAAGGTTAAGTTTTTAAAATAGGAATAGGGTCATGTGATACATGATTTAAGGCGCAAATTTAATCAGAAGAACAATGGTGACGTTAATTTTGATTTACGCGCAATTGATAAAAAGTTACAGGGAAATTAAATATTGTTGCTGCATATGTATTAGTCCTTTACCCCATTTTGTAAATTTTGTGTTAATGATAATAATTAAATAAAAAGCAGATGGATAAATATTAGGTCTATGGCAAGAGTTGCCTTGATGGCGGCCATGTTCAAATCCGCCATTTTGAATCAGACAAAAGTTTTAAACACAACGCATGACAGTGACACCTTACTAATAGCAAATTTTACCATAAATCCAACGGTATAACCAGTTTTGCTTTATCATTAACCAGCACAAAATTAAATGGATCGCTCCTTACGACTACTGCTTTGACGGAATTGTTAACGACAAATGTGTCAAGTGTAACTCGATTGCCTTTGTCAGGTGTGCTCACTGTGAGCAGAGCATTTGTGCAAGTCATACACTCTTTTCTGAACTACATATTGATTGTACTAATTGAGGAATTTTCTGGAAGAAAGACCCAAGTTCAATTATGACTCAATTCCACTTTGGTCTTTTTTCCTTAAATTAGCAACTTGTTAATGCGATAACAAGTGCTGGTTAATGATAAAGTATAAATGATTATACCGTTGGATTTATGATAAAAATTCTATTAATAAGGTGTCACTGTCATGCGTTTTGTTTAAAACTTTTGTCTGATTCAAAATGGAGGATTTGAACATGGCCGCCATCAAGGCAACTCTTACCATAGACCTAATATTTATCCATCTGCTTTTTATTTAATTATTATCATTAAAACAAAATTTACAAGGTGGGGTAAAGGACTAATACATATGCAGCAACAATATTTAATTTCCCTGTAACTTTTTACCAATTGCGCGTAAATCAAAATTAACGTCACCATTGTTCTTCTGATTAAATTTGCGTCTTAAATCATGTATCACATGACCCTATTCCTATTTTAAAAACTTAACCTTAATTCAAAATGGCGGATTTCAAGATGGCCGCCGTCAGGTATACCCTTACTATATGACTTCCCCCTAGTCCTAATATGTGCCCATATATTTGTTATTCATCTTTTGTTGTTACAAGAGGTCTTATAGAGCGTTTACCTCCAACTGTATGAAGACTATTCTGTACTTCCATGTGATGTTCAGGTAGCTGTATCTCCTAAACCCCTGGAGCTTCGCACCTAAAACTTCACTGAAATATTGACCATATTTAGTACTACTTTCTCATATGAGTCTCAGTCAGCAACTCGATTCACCCAAACGTAAGGTTTACTTGTGAGTTAAGTTATAGTTCCTGGGTTTGGCTACACTATATTTAGTTCTCCAGATACAAATCGTACAAGAAAAATTTTGATTGTAATATGTTGGATCTTAGATCAGTGGCCACAAAAACCTTTAAGGGCCCGTAAATCGAGTTTTCGTTTTTTTTTTTTTTTCGGAATAAGTACATCATACTGAGTTAGGTGATAGTATTGGTTTTGGCTACACTATATGTAGTTCTCCAGATATAAAGCGTACAAGAAAATTTTTGATAGAAATATATTGGATCAAAAAGTACAAGCGTGGATAAAATTACTTTAAGTCATTAAATTTAAGTAGTTTTAATTAATTTGAACAGAAACACGAGAACATAACATTATGATACGTATACATATATATTCTCTCTGTGTGTCTATACGTAACTGAATAGGAAATTGGGACTTCCGTTCTGATAACAAGAGAATACATTATCTTCACGTTATGCTGGCGGAACCCAGTGATATAAAGGAGAACGAAATATAAGAATACTAAAAAAAAAAAAAAAAAAAAAAAAAAAAAAAAAAAAAAATTAAAAATAGCATTGAACTCAATAAAATGAACAGACCATTGTTGCTAAGCAACATAATGAAATCAATATTTAAAGAAAAAATAACAATGAAGAAGACAAAAAGAAATAGATACTTCAATTGAAAATTAGTTTATTTTTCGTCTCTTCAATTTTCCTCTTATTTGTTAGTTAACGGGATTGTTATTACTGTTAGTATCATTATTACTTTTACTTTGCCTAATGCCTCTCTCTCTCTCTGTCTCTCTCTCTCAGTCCTTCCTATTAACTTGCTGGTTTGTTTTCGTTAATTCATCTTAAATAGATTTTTTTTTTTTAAAAAAATCAAAGCTTTAACAACTCAAACTATACTCGCCCCCGTTCGCTTTCGTTGTTAACTGTTTGTTGTGTTTCCAATTAGTTGCTTAGGAGAGCTTCTTGTTGTAGCTGAACGTAGGAAGGATCATTTACATCCCACAAAAAACAAAGAAGCATCAAGAACCTGTTTCTTGTACACCGCAACCATATTCTTGAATGAAAGGTTATTTTGTTGCAGTTCAGCACTTATTTGGACACCTCGTTCAGGGTTTCTGAGGCAAAAATTTACATTAAGGTTAGTGTAAAGGGACAAGTTTTGCCGTTAGATGTCACTACAGTCTTCGTATTTCTCTCATGTATTTTTTACCTTTCACGAAAATTTACAATTTCTTTTACAAATTTCAACGTAGAGATTTCAAATTTTTAGAGAAGGAACTTCATAACCTATTAAAGGGAACAATTTTTTTATTTAGAATTTTCTTCATTGTTGAAACAGCTTCATTATTAAAGGTTTGGATATCCATTTCAACAATCAAGCCATTTCAACAATGAAGAAAATTCTAAATAAAAAAATCGGCACGGATTGTTCCCTTTAATAGGTTATGAAGTTACTTTTCTAAAAATTTGAAATCTCTACGTTGAAATTTGTAAAAGAAATCGTGAGTTTTCGTGAAGGGTAAAAAAAATACATGGAAGAGATACGAAGATTGTAGTGCCATCTATCGACAAAACTTGTCCCTTTAAACCAACCTTAAGTAAACAAGTAGATGTGTCACGTGTACATCACTTGAAGGAGTTCGGTTTAGAATGGTTTGCAACCATTCTGACGTGTAGGTAAAATCAGGTTGCATACTACAAAGGAGTCGTGTAGATACAATGGAAGAATCTATTTTTTTATTGTCCATATCTGGGCATTAAGTGGTTCGATCACTCTAGTCATCAAACTCGATTCCCGAACTTTTGATCCTGTACACCCTGGTCAAAAATTATGGTGAACCTCGAAAGTGGTTCTTGAGACTTTTTATCTTTCAAACGGGTATACAAACAGACAGACAGGGTAAATATATATATATGAAGAAGTTTTGGTACGTAAACCAAACTCCTTAAAAAATGAAATCAAATGAAATCTTCCCATTAGGCTAAGAGAGACGATGATTAAAGCAAGTGAATGATGATGGAAGAATTGGCGGAATGAGAAAGTGGGAGGAAACGGGAGAACTCGAGAAAACTTACGGACACGATGTTGTCTACCATAAATTTACTTGGCCGGGGATCGAGTCAGGGACCTCACTCACCAGAGATAAGAGCTGTACCACTGAGCCACAGTGCCCCTGAGCAAACTCCTTAAAAATTAAAAAAAAAATAATAATACCAGAAACAAAGAAAAAATGCAATAGAGTTGTTGCTGGGGATGGGATAATGGCAGAACGCACATCTCTAGTGCGAGAGATCAATGGCGGTATGCCAGGACATGTAAGGTTATGATGGGGAACATCGTGTCCGAGGTTGTATCGAATTTTTTATGTTTTCTTCCACATTCTCATTCCACCTTTCATATAAGTATATACTTTCGTTAATCAACTTCATCCGTTTCCTTTAGCCCAGGGGTGTGCAACTTGGAACAGTGGGCGGGCCAATCACAGAGCACCTAATGATTTCGCGGGCTTCACTGTAGGTATATCATTTTTTACGACAATTGAATAGTATAGTATTAAATGATGGAACATGTTCATCGTAATTTACGTCACAATAACACAAAACAACTGTTATACTGGTGACCAAAATATTTGCTCACTAAAGAGGAGCAGAATAATGTATTTAGAACTTTGTCGGTACATCTAGCAATCTTTATACCGAGGGAAATTTTCTCCAAGTACCTGCGCATGCCAAGTAGTTGTCTTCAGGGCGTTACCACGTTTATGCACTGTATGATCGATGGAAAATTTCCACTTCACTCTTAACAGGTTCTGTAAAAAAAGAAAAAAATATAATAATTATTGTTTTCAATAACTGACCAGCGGGCCGGAAGACAGGGTTAGGCGGGCCGCTTATGACCCGCAGGCAAGGGCGCCGATTTCTCTGTAAATTGGAGGGGGGGGCATTCAGATGCAGAAGGAATATATGAGGATTTTAAGACAAATTACATTCAAATTATGCCAAATATTATATATTCTTAAATACAATAAGGGGGGCCACATCAGCTTTGGACGGCCCGTGCCCCATCGCCCTTGCCCCCAGGATCGGCGCCCTTGCCCGCAGGCCGGCTGTTGCACAAGGTTGCTTTAGCCGAAAGTTACACAAATGTGGCACTCAAACTATAGATTTCATTTGCAATCTAGTGTATGTCGTAATTATTCATAAACTGGTATATTATCATGGCACTTCTTAGCGATCCAAGGACCATCATTTGACCATCACTGTTTTAAATAAATAAATTCTATATTTACCAAGTTTTATGGACATTATTTTCAATACCTGTAAATGAATTCTATCTTATCTGTTCTAAATAAATTCCACATGGACTATGTTTTAATAAATATACATTAGGTACTAACTTTTAATGAGTGTAGTTTACGAAAACTCCTTTATATACCGGGTGTTCCAAAATGATCTTTCCAAATTTGATCGCATATAAGCCAGACATGGGGATTGATACAAAGGTGTGGTTTGTGGTATAATGTTCACACATACACTCCTAAGGTTTTGTTCTATGTCAACTTCCAACACACCAATCTCTCTTCTCTCTCTCTCTCTCTTTTTTTTTTTTTTTTTTTTTTTTTTTTTATCATTGCAGTTGAGGCTGATCAAAGTTGGAAAGATCATTTTGGAACACTGTATTTTACTCTATCAGCATGCTGAATGTCTGGGGGACAAAAATCTCAGGAACCACTTGAAGGATCACCATTAATTTTCGCCAGAATGTAGAGAGTCAAGAGTTAGGAATCTAGTTGTTGAAGCTGGTATTCAAACCGGAAGTGATATAAATCAACCACTTCCGGTTTTAACGTCGATCCCTACAGAGTAAAAATTGTAATAGATAGCAGAAGTGGTTCACTGTAATCGATTGAGCGTCCCAAAAGGTACATTTAATCATAATCTTTAGCTCTTTACTAAAACCGGAAGTAGTAGAAGTTCACTACAACTTCCGGTTTCAATATTGATCGGCATAGAGCAAGAAATGATAAGCGATTGCGAGAAAGTTTTATTATTATTAAATCGATTTAGCGTTCTAAGAATACAAATCATCTTCTATCATAACCCTCTACTCAAACCGGAAATGGCAGAAATCAACCACTTCCGGTTTTAATGTTCATTGCTATAGCGTGAAATTGGTAATAGATAGCGAGCAGTGTCTTTTATTTTTGTAAATTATTAAGTGTTTACTCTGTAATCTCTGTGCTAAAACCAGAACTGGTAGTAATCTCTACCATTTCCGGTTTCGATATTGAAAAAATTCAGGATATACAAACCAAACTTCTTCACGTAGTGAACGCGTGACACACCTGCTTTTTACTAAATATAATCTCTATAAGCTATGTTTTGAACATAAACTGTGAGCTGTATTCGAATAAATAAATCCTACACAAGGCTATGTTTTTAATATATGTGTGTTACTAGCAGAATGCCCGTTCTTTGCACGGGGAGAATACGTTTCATTTTGAATCAACTTAGGGACACCGAAATTTATGTATTCGACACTTATATCGGTCATTTTCAATTTTATTTTTATATGTTACCATCCAACCTTATGAGTGCTAATAGGGGGCTGAATTTGGATTTAAACGACATCGGAAATGTCACTGCTCAATTGAACGACCCCGAAAACTATGGATTCGACACTATTATAGGTCATTTCGATCATTTTTATACATCTCTCCCGTCCCCTCCCCTAAGTTGCACCGTCAAAGTGAAATAAAGCCATCCCAGGTCCGAACCTCATCTATGTTGAAAATTTGATCGAAATCGGTGGAGTGGGTGAAGAGTTATTAAATCACAAACATAGTGACCTTCATATGCCGTGCAAATAAACCTGAAAGCTGACAGGCAGCATCTTTTATAATGTGATAAGTGAATTTTCAATCGTTTCGCCACAACAATGAAAAAATAATAGATTACGTACGTATTGATCCTCTATGTGCTTATAAAGGCGCAAAAGATAAACCGAGATGTGCTACGTAAACACAAAAATAGTAATATAATATTGTTGAAGCAAGCTACAGGAATGTCCAGTTCATAATATACGCAGAACCAATTTTTAAAAAATATTTTTCAAGTGTTTTCGTGTATATTTGGCAAAATTTTAAGATTGGAATGTTTTCTTGCTTCGCCTGAAAAGTTGTGGTTTTAACACATAGTGGTTCTTCTAGGCGCAGCGACGATATGTTCTATTTCAGCTATATTTTGAATATTAACTGGGACTGTATTGTAAATAAACAATTCGCATAATTTCAATAAATTTCTGTATATACAGTATATATATATATATATATAATTCTTATAATTCCTATATATAATTATATATATAAAATGTGTGTGAATGTGAGCACATGCTGTCCCTGGGACATGTTGAAAAAAGAAAAGAAAGCATAATATTGGAAGGCCAATCGTGCGAGGCAATAATCATCTTGGAATGCACAACAGAAGAAACGCTAAAATGGTTAACATGGCCAGGGTCGTTCAACAATGGAGCGCCTATTTGTTTTGAAGGTTACGACCTTGGAGGTCATCAACACACAAAACGAAAGCAATCCAACACATTTATCAAATAACAATAATATTGTTAGATCTTAAAGGGCTGTTTCGGAGTACTTTTCATTGACTGAAAGAGATTTTAGACTGATTTAGCCATTGAATTAATTCTCTCAATGATGTATTAAGGAGCACAAAATGTTTATCGTCGCAGAAACGGTTCAATATCCCTTTTCACCACCTAGGCTATATGAGATGGAACCTAAACATTGCTTGCCAACCAGGGGTAAAAGTGGATCTGAAAAGGTAGAGGGATGCATGACGTCACTCCGTCCTCCGTGCGTATCTTTGCCGATTGTATTTTTTTTGAAAGTGGAGGGACGCCATTGATATTTTTGGAAGTGGGGGAACGACGTCCACATGCGTTCCCCTCACTTTTACGCCTGTTGCCAACCATACGTAATTTACCATGATATACGATAATTTATGCCTTAATGCTATATGAAAAACGATAATACCCTTGCGGTAATAGGTAAACCTACGATAATTTTAGAGTGCACACTTTTTAAATGTGCAAATAAATTGTAAATAGGCCTATGTATTAAATAATTATAAAACACACATACTCAGTTTTTTTGTTATTCTCGTTAAAATAAATCAATAACGATTGGAGAAGTGACAAATTTTAACCTTGTATCTATTCTTTAAATTCAATTATTTGACGAGGGAATGGAAATCACTGAGCGAAGTAGCTCAAGTGGTAGAGCGTTGGCTTTACATTCGAGAGGTCGTGGGTTCGATTCCCGCTATCGACTATCCTGACTAAGGTTTTTATCAGTCCTACCAAGCAAATACCAGGACGGTACCTATCGATACCTTCCCAAATCCTTTCGATTGTTATTGTTGTTGTTAGATATCCAGTATAAAATGGCCTCTGAGCTGTATCTGGTGATTGTTAAATAAATAAATAAATATTGTTGTTTAGAATAGTCTTAATAAGGATTTTTTTTTAATTGTGAGGACAACCAGGCATATTTGGAGTTCGAAACTGAAAAGTTTCTACAATTATAACGTGCATAACAAATATTTTTTTTGTAATATCCGATAATTTTAAATACCAAATCCGATAATTTTGTTGTCTGAGGTTGACAACTCTGCTGCTCGACTTGGCATCCGAGGCACATATAGTATAAACGCTTTCATCATGTAGTATTGGTCACAAGACAAAAAATATGATTTTCTCGCCTCACGTCGGAAATTTTGTAAGCCTTGTCTCCTGTGGCGGATCTAGTCAGGGGCGGAGGGGCCTGGGTCCCCCAGTTTTTTGAGTGACAAAAATAATTGAAGCTATTATTTATATATTCTTGAAAGTTTATAGTAAGCTTATGATTTACGTACCATAGTCTGGAGTCCGGCTGCTTCCCCCCCCCAGTTTTCACCTTCTAGATCCGCCACTGCTTGTCTTTCCTTGTTTTGTAAAGTTATGTACCCAGGTACAAAATTTATGCCCTGGGTTCTTTTTTTAATCACGAGCAGGGGCGGATCCAGGACCGACTTTTTTGGGGGGGCCGGTGGGTTGTCATAATGCTACTTTTAAGGGCTCCAAACTGTTGGGTGGATTTTAATAAAGTTTTCTCTTCTGGGGGTGCGATCGCCCCGATCGCCCCCCCCTGGATCCGCCCCTGATCACGAGAGGCCCACGAAGGGTATAATCTAACAACGTTTAAATTTTAAAAAAGATATATATATATTGGAATATACAGTGAAACCTACCTATGTTGGCCACCATCGGTTCCATTGAAAAATGGCCAACTTAGGCAGGTAGTCAACTTACAGAAAATAAGTGTGATTGGTGTATTTTTAGAATAGGATTTCTAGTATTATTTGACTGTAAAATTTTAATAAGTAACGAACTACTGCCAGTGGCACATCTAGAGGGCAATAACTGGGGGGAGGGGGAACAACCAGAACCCAGACTATGTTAGGTATATCATGAGTTTACTATAAATTTTCAAAATTATATAAATAATAGCTTAAATTATTTTTGTCAGTCAAAAAACTGGAGGGCTAGGCCCTCGGCTTCAGGTTATATTCGCCACTGACTACTGCTACTACTTTTATATAAAGCATATAGAATAATCATAATATCAGTACTATAAAAAAAATACGTTTTTTATGATGGTTCATTCCAGTCGCATTTTTAAAATTCTTTTTGGCTCATATGCACATTCTAATTTTGTAGTGCTTGTATAGTACCGTCTACCTCTTGTTAATGAGCTACAAGTCTTTCCTTCAGACAGTGCTGTGCCGTGAGGGGGCACGCGGGGCAACGGCCCCGGGCACAAAATTCGAGAGGATGTGCATTTGTACATATATAAAATCGAAGGAAAAAGTAATAAAAAATGCTCAAAATCAAGGAAAAGCAGGATTTATTTTTGAAAAATTTTATTCGGCTTCGCGCCAACCATGGTGGCGCTTCGCGGCTGATCTGTCGACCTCACTCATATATATGGGAGCACAGTCGTATACTCTAGCCCCTGGCTCTGATTTTTCACGGCTCGGCTCTGCCCTCGGAGCAAAAGGTGTTTTGAGAAAATCGTAAGGGAATTCATATCTCAAAACCTCCACTACCTTTCGACAAGCCGTCAGGTGCCAATAGTTGGGTGGTTAGCTTTATCTTTGAGAATTTTCCGGAATTACTAAAGCTCCCAACTGATGAAAGGAGCGGATATACCTAATGGTTTTATCAAAACAGACAGGGGAAACCTTACGAGGTTCCTGAATTACTGTAAGTTGTTTTCCTTATTCACATATTCCTTTGCTACTGTTTTATCAGGGCAGTGTTCTGGCCATTGACCTTCAAGAACAAATCTTGCGAATCCATGCTTCTTTGTCTCCTGTCACATAACATCTGCCTCTCATATGAGAATACGAAAGAGTTAAGAAAAATAACAAAACGGTATTTTGCGTGGTCAAGATACACAATTAAATTTATCACTGTCATCATAGGGTAAACATTGCTTCAATGCGGCCAACTTCCAAGATATACAGGTGGCCAACTTACAGAGTAATAAGTAATGAATGTCTTATGGGAAAATGCAGGTTCAAGACGAAACAGGCCAAGATGAGCAGGTGGCCAACTAAGAGAGGTAGCCAAGGCCAAGATGAGCAGGTGGCCAACTTAGAGAGGTAGCCAAGGCCAAGATGTGCAGGTGGCCAACTTAGAGAGGTGGCCAAGGCCAAGATGAGCAGGTGGCCAACTTAGAGAGGTGGCCAAGTTGAAAGGTTTTATTATATTGTGAATGGCTTGCGAATCTTTCAACTTTGATAAATGCTTTTAATTGGATTGGTATAATTAGTTTATCAAATTATAATTTTTATACTATTAATCTTGTAACACTAAAACAATGTTTGAGGTCTAAAACATGGGTAAATTAGTGTTGCCCACTAGATTTTGAGAAATTTCTGTTCTCGGTTCTCCTTTCGAAGTCGACACTTGAATTGTCACACTTCTCCTCTCATTCGAATTGTATAATTAATCATACCTTGGACAACACTAGTTCCTATTATCACAGTTCTTCGAGTCTAAGATGAAAATCTTATGCCTTAGATCTTTCAAATCCCTAACTTTTGGGTGGTACTTAACGTAACTTTACACAAATAAATAAACAATAAAAGAATTAAAACCGGTGATTTTTGTCTTTGGGAACACCGTATCTTAGTGGTTAGAACCTTAGACTCACGTCCACGTGTCCTGAATTCGATTCCTGGCAGATACTTCCCAATTGTCAGCGTCGTGAGGCAAACTGGGGAATCGTGTGAACAAAAAAAAGTGAGATCTACTAAGTCTAGAAATCTGATACGTCTGTTAGAAACAGGACGACGCAACGCGCTGACCACTTGTTAGTAGCTAGAGTGGACATAATTTAGCGGGTCGCTAACAGATGGCGTTAGAGCGGCTCAGTCTTACAAAAGGCTGTCACACCAAGTAGCTTTGTTTCTTTTTTGTTGTTTATCTTGATTTCATCTCTATAAACTGTGTACCATCTTCTGATCCGTTTTGTTTCGGTACAACTTGCAGATCGTACATACAAATTAACAGAAACAAAACAGTTTTTAGACTTGCAGTTGTACGCAATAGAACGTTTACTACATTATTTTGTTTAAGTACTGTGGACACTCAAAGTTCAACCTAGATAATTTTGGAACACCCTGTATTTTTTCAAGTCTTTAAGCCAGTCATCTTTTTCAGCGTTAGAATGTCAAGAGAATTAATTTATTTCAAAAATGTCAAGGTATTATTGGGAAGTTTATGTCTCCTTATGTATCCAGCAAGCTTTTGTGTGAGAAAAAAAAATAGGTGAAAAGTAATGTGTTCGAAAGTGTTAACTTTAATGTTGTTTTAAAATTCGATTTGTCTTTTTTATTACTAGCTTTTGGTTTAAGTTTCAAATACTCCTCCGTGTTGCAATACAGACAAGAAAGACTGTAGAAAGCTCCTGACAAAGACACTAAAAGGAAAAGATTTTTTTAAAAGGTTATCTTCCTTCTCTGTTTGTTCTCATTTACATAGAAACGAGCCTGTAATTATCTTAAGAAGCGTTTTCTGTGCTCTCTTCGTCTGAAAGATAATGTTTCGTAAGCGAATGTAATTTATACTGGAGTGAAAGACAAAACAGACGCAGCAACCCAATGGCCCTTAAGGGATTAAATCCGTTTCCTTCAATTCCACTTTATAGTGTTCCAAATTAAGACTCTGCCACAATCATGATCGCTTACTTTTTCTTTAATTTTCCGCTGCGGTGGACATTACTAGATGCGGGAGAATCACGTAGACACTAGGAAATCATGATATAAATGTGTCTTTTAAGATTTACTTCATGTCTTCAGTCATATCTTTTATTACGAGGGTATGTAATATCTATATCTATATCTATAGCTATCTATATCTATATCTACCTATATCTATCTATCTATCTATCTATCTATCTATAGTCATTCATATTCAAGTATATTCAAGTATATTCAAGTACTCTTTGTCAGGAAAGTAACTGTACATCTCTTTTTTGAGTCTGGCATTCCTGCGCTCTAACCATGGAGAATATAAGAATTAAATCAATCAAATGTGTAGTAAAGGGTAAGGAATAAAGCCTAACCTGAATAAGACACTGAAAAGAGGCACTAACTGTGAATACGAATAGTGCATAGTGTAAATAAAGGACGACACCGAAAGAGAAATCCAGAAACAGCTGGTAAACGAAGAAAAAAAAGAGTAAAAATTGTCAAAGTGGGAACATAAAATACAAATGCGATCAAATATTCCGACAACTAAACACTTACCAAGCAGCAATCTTGGTGTAGTGGTTAAGACCCTAGATTATAAATCAGTTCGAATCCACTCCCAGGAGGGTTTTTTTTTTAATATTTGTTAATATTTGTTAATAATGCATACAGCACATGACAGGTGGTAAAAGAGAGCGTATTACCCGTTTAATATGTTAAGTGAAGCCGAGGCAAAAATTTCAGTGACATTTATTAGAGAAGTGAAATCATGAAAATGAGGAAGCACGTATATCTAATCAGGTGTATGTATCAGATGGCGGTGATCGGAAAAACGAAATTTTCTCGAATTTCGCACAGCAAATTTCTTCTTTATGGTTTGTTATAAAAGTTGTTTTGTTATTAAAACTTTCTTAATAAATAAAATGGGAAACGAACTCTCTTTAAAAAAAGAACAATGGTTTTCGGTCATAACCTTTCATAAGCTGCAGCTGGTTTGTTACCACAAGAGCAAGATTGACGTATTCGCTAACGCTCTCGCCTTTGGTGCGAGCGGTCCCGGGTACGATTCCCGGTGGGGGCACTCGGTCGAAAGAGTGTAAAACGCTTTTTCAGGCCAACTATTCTGAACGAGGTTTTTCCTCATTCACACCAGGCAAGTACCGGGGTGGTGCCTAACTGGTAGGTCCCAGGCCGATTCCTTCCTTTCCCAATCCCTTCTTCCTTCCCTTTCCCAGGATAGTGTGCTCGCCGAGGGACGTCATCCCTCAAATCGTGAAGGGCTAAATGGCCTTAGCTGCCGAAAGTCCAGAGATCTAAATCCTAAATCCTAAGAGCAAGATTGAGATTTTGTTATCGGCGTAGTTAACAAATATTTACGTACGTTGACTAACATTTGTCCTGGGACAATAACATAGACATTGTACCTGTGCTGTGGAGAAGGTTAAATACATTTTTTTAGACATATCGTACATGTGGGACTATTTTATAAAATATGTATGTTTCATTGTGTATATAGTTGTCTAATACGAACTATATTGGGTAAGGGACGGACGACTTGGAAGAGTTATACCCATGGCTTTTGTACGTTAGGCGTAAGCTCCGCTGAAGAGAAACAGAAAGCGAGATGATCCTTCTCATAACCAAAAGGGGAAGTTACAAAAGAAAAGAGAATGACACAGCTATGGTTATGGGCCATATTCTTGACAATAATGGAGAGACTTTCTTTGATTAAAAAGAAAGAGAAAAAAAAGCAAAGATGACGTCAAGCTCTACTGTTATCATAAACGCAGAACAGGGTCTTTTGACGCAAGTCCATTTTTATTATTATTATTATTATAAAGTCCATCCACCATCCTCCCTTCTTCCTCTTTGGTTCAAGTTGCTTGCGGAGGTTATATAGAAGTGTCTTTTGTTTCATCACGTGCTACAATCATTTTCTTTCTGTTTTGTTTCTTTTTCGCTTTTAATAATCGTACAAAAAGAAACTCTCACAAATGAAAAGCAGAAAAAAGAAATCATGAAATGATATCCAGAAACCTTCAGGCTGCTCGAAGAACCCTTCTGTCGCTGACTCCTTTGTTCTTCCTGGAAAGGTAACTTGCGTTCAATGTACTATTCGTGTACAATACGGATGCCAATTTGGTGTGGTTCGAACCAGGAGCTGTTGATTTAAATCGAGTTCTGGATATATTTTTTTTATTTGCTTAATTAAAATTAAGGAACAGCTCAGCTCGACTTAATTCCAATCAGCTATTAACTCGTTTCACTTTAGCTCCCGTAAATCAACGGCTTAAGCCGGATCTCTTCCAGTGAGTTACCGACTTGGTTTGGCTTAACATCATGAAACGACAATTTCAGGATCAAACGAGGGGGAACAAATGGGGCTTGTGCCCGGGCGCCGGATTGGGGGTTCGTAAAACTGGGCAAATATATATTTTCACTATAAGGCAAGGAAAAAAAGTTTTAACAAACTAAGCATCATAAAAGTTATCTCAGAAACTTAACAGAACAACAACGATTCATTAACCTTAGGATCGTATCCATAGATCGTAAGTTAGCTTCAAAGCTATCTTTTGAGGACATTGTGAAAACCTTTGCAGTCAAAACAACCCGCAAATTTAAATTTTAGTTTCATCTTTTTGTGTTTTCATTTAACTTACATCGATTTAAAAGATTTACAAAAATGTCCGAGTATAATACTCGAGACAATAGTTTGACTGTTTGTCATAATTAAATAATATATTCTAAAGCAATAGACTGTTGATTTATTCTACACATATGCCCATCCCAATATAATTCTAAAAACATGTGATCTGCAGCTATTATGGTAAGACTATAATAGTATGTCAAGTATGCTAGTCTCTGATTATTTGGTAATCAAATACTAATAAGTTTGGTTTTTATCTTGTACTAAAAATTAAATTATGTGCTGAAATTTTGAAAAAATGAAATAGCAGAATTACTATGTGATGCCAATATGAGGTATAGTCGGGGAGCGTTTCGATTGGTTGGTCTGGAAGGAAAGCTAAGGCGAGTTCTTGACCCGGCCAACTAGCCTAGTTGCGTCGCTGAGTCCAATTTCCATAAACCTGCGACTTAACTCGATTTAATTCTTAACTGTCCGCTTACTTCGGCTCAACCTCTATGGACTAATGCCTCATCTCAACGCAATTATTCTAAGCTACGGTTCAGTTCGTCTTTAGCCAATAACAGTTCGATTTTTACTGAATCTCGGCCAGTTTTAGCTCAGTTTGGCTCAAATTCCAAGAATCAATGGTTTAGTTTAGTTGACACAGTTAAAATTTAATTTATGTAAAAGTGCAAGTCAATTCAGCTTTCTTCTGGTTATCTATCGGCACAGTTAAGCTTAACCCCATGAAATAACAGTTTAGTTTGACTGAATTCCGGTATGTTTTTGGGTTGGTTCGAATCAATTTACCGGAGCCAGTGGCTCAACTAAATTCAACTCGTAACTATCCATCAGCTTGATTCATTCAAATTTTCATGAGTTAATGGTTCAGCTAAATTAAATTCGTAACTATCAGTTTAGTTCGGTCCAACTTCCATGCATAAACCGCTTAACTCGATTCAATTACTGTCTTCAGTTCAGTTCGTCTTTAGCCAACAAAGTAATAGTTCAATTTCACTAAATAATTTCAATCTTTTTTTTTTTTTAAGCTCACTTGATTGAACTTTCATGAACCAACTGCTCAGCTTGATTCAATTTTGGTCAACGCATAACTCGGTTCGGCTTAATTTTTGTGAACAGATCTCTCACTAGCTCAGTTCAGCACATTTCTCGTCATGTATTGGCACAGATCACCTTAATCACATGAAATACCAGTTCATGTATCAATTCCTGTCAGCTTCTTGCTAAGTTTGTTTCAAATTCCATGGATCAACGGCTATGCTCGAATCAATTCTTATCAGCTGTCAGCTTGATTAGACTCAATGTTCATGAACCAATTGCTCAGATCGAATCAATTTATGCAAATATTAGTTCAATTTGTCTTGAAGATCATGAACCGACAGTTTAATTTGATTTAATTCCAGGCAGCTGAGTTCGGCTTAACGGTTCAATTTCGGTCAACAATCGGCTCAGCTGAGTTCATTCCCGTGAACCCCGTCAGGTGAGTGATTGAATCGTAATATTAAACGTTGTCCGCTATAGTGTATAAGAAGGGAGGCGATGGTTCTACATCTGACAGATAATATTGTGGACAGGAGTTTCGGATTTCCACAATGTAAAAATTCAGTATGTGCAAATCCCATATTCGGACATTATTATATATAAATTAGGCATATACTTAAGTAATTGATTACTAGGTGTTAGAATATCTACAAGACAAAGTTCTGATTAAAGGTGATGAAGGACATTCTTTCCTCATAAAAATGTATCACTATGACTTATAATAGGAATAACGTTCCTACTAAGAAAACTATACATTAGTCGTCTTGTTGAGAGGAGCTCCTTCGAGGCTAAGCGGTTAGCCTACACGCCTTTGACGTGGGAAACCCGGGTTCGATTCCCGGAGGACCTCATGTGGTTCGGATTTCACGTTAATCAATATGTCCCGTCTTATATTGCTTCGCTGCTGAAAAGGACGTTAAACTCACAATCAACTTAACTCGTCTTGTTGAGAGGATTTTTCTCCGTCGATGCATAGTCAGTCATTGCTAGAACTCACAAAGATTTAATCAATATGTTTATACGGTGCCAATAAATAAATAAATAAATAAATAAAACTAAAAATAAAATGCGTAAAAGTACGGTAAGTAGAACGTATTTTAGAGGACAAATTTCTATTGAATTAACAATTAACAATTTAGCTGAGAGTTTAATTGTTAATTGCAATTAACAATTGAAGTAAGTAATGGTCAACTGTTAATTCCAGGTGGTTATTAATCAATGAGAATCAATTGCAATTAATCAATCGATTGAAAGTAATTGAAATTCAATTCATACATTTAATTACAGTTGAATGTAATTTACAATTAATTGCATAAATATCATAGTAATTACTTTCAATTGATCGATTAATTGCAATTCATTTTTAATTGGTTAATGTCTAACACTGTTGAGGGATTAATTTCTAGAAGTTTAATTCGATTTTAGACTAAATAAAGTTTTCGAACATTTTGAGTCCGAAGTGTAGTGCCTAATCATATCACAACCTGCAGAAAAGAACCAGTGTTACATCTATTGAAACAAGAACAATCAAAATTAAATTCAAGTTCTAGAATAGCATTAGCGTATAACAGAACGAGTAGCAGTGTCAAGTGCACACCCTATGAAGGAGTTTGTTTTGCATTGCGTGACATTTTCCTCAATTAATATTGAAACTGTAAGTAGTAGTAAATTTTCAATAGGTATGTATCACAATGCAGTAGATCCTCCAAACGATTTTGGTTTTTTAGAAAGCCAAACGGTCGGATATGTTTGTGTGGGAGGGGGGAGATTGGATTAGGTATAAGAGAGGCAAATGATAATCTAATTTAATGATTGTTGCACACTCATCTGCAAGGGCCGACCCTGGGTAATTTGCTGCCCCGTGCAATGACATCATTTGTCACCATCCCCTTTTCCAGAAAGAACAAATCTTAAAAGCCACGACTTTAAGTATGCTATACCATCATGAACAACAAAAGGGAAAGGAAAGAGCGCTCAGAAAGACCTAAGCACTACAAATATAATCTCGTTGTGTCTGTTTTTTTCTTTAAATAATAATCTATTTATGATAGAGAAAGATAAAGCAAACACACATGCAGAGGAAAGATGGTAATCCTTTTTACAGAATTCAATATCAAGCTTCAATCCCAATATATCAGTTTGCAATTCCAGTGTAACTAGCTCTTTTATCTTTATTTCTTGATTTTCCTTCTACATCTGTTAATAAAATAAAAGAAACTTGTTTCCACCTTCAATGATAAGAAACTTGTTTGTGACAAAAACAAGACTAGTTTTCATATCAAAACTGTGATTACTAACTAACTGGAACAGGTGTTCGCTATCCCATCATGAATAGAGTGAATAGAGTTCTTGTATTTGACAAGAATCAAGCAATTCATACTAGGACTTGTTTGACCATTTGCTTTAGCAGTGTCCATGTGACCTTACGGTAATGCGACCTAAAGGTGATTTATGAATGTAGTATTCAAATAGTAGGTCAGCTTAGTAAATTTATTCCATCGTCATGAAGTCTGTTTCCAACAAGAAATACCGTATTTATTTTAAATAATATAGTTATGAACAGATTTTGCCGACCCTCGAAACAAATGCACGTGTTGCACAGCCAGCCCTGCTTATCTGGCCTGATCACGAGCCGCCACTGATTTAGATACTGAAGAACTGTTTTACTTCTGCATGGACGATGATTTTGAACATTCATCAAAGCTTTTGGCCTTTTCCACGAAATATGATCCAATCATTGTCTTGTGTTTCTTGTAATTTGTAGTGATTTTATCTTCTGTTCATATGTATTAATTTTCATTTGCTTTTATAATAAATACTCTTATAAACTTGATTTTATATTAAGCAAGAGCAAGACATTCAACTTGGAGAATTAAAGAAACTGATTTTGTCTGTTCTTCAAGTAGTTCAATAAATGTATCAACAGATGGCGCCATGTTATATGATATTTGATACAAGAGCGTTATTGCTCGCTGCATTTATTGAAATGTTTGGTGGGAAGTAAACTGTGAGTATCATTCTTTTAATTGTTATATGATAGAAGTATGAAGAAAAAGTCAAACTTTGATGACGTGTAACTTGTAATCAGTGATGGTTTCAGATTTTCCTGTGTGGGGACGGGGGTGTCTTTTATCAAACGAGGAGTTAAATTACGAAAATACCGCTACCCGGGGGAAATTTCGTAGCTCTGGTGAGGGAAATTTGCAAACACCCTAAAATCATCACTGGTTGTAATGTGGGGTCGCAGTAGCTCAGTGGTCTTGGCGGTGATGAGCGTGTGTAAGCAGAAAAAAATCAGGAACTTTTAAGTTAATACCAGATTACTTAATTTGAAATCAGAAAACAGAAATGTAACTTTTCTACATCAACACCCGTAACTTAATGCAAATTTAATTATTTCCACACGTGATGTTGTTTCTAATAAAGTATCCAAGTCTCAGGAATGGTAATATTTCATGTGTACCCGATAACTTACAATAATAATAATAATAATAATAATAATAATAATAATAATAATAATAATAATAATAATAATAATAATAATAATAATAATAATAATAATAATAATAATAATAATAATAAATTTTGCCTTGAAAAAACAACGTCAAAAAAAAGGGAGGAAATGCTCCCTTAATGATTTTCAGTTTCTAAAGCACTCATATATGTACAATCCACCGAAAGAAATTATTGTGCATACACTGTTTTTCATTGTTAGGCAACGTATCTTAATCAACAGCTATCACTCATAATTATATACAATGGGACTTCGATAACTTGAATCTGAAAGAAGTAGACAAAAATTCGCGTTATCGCGTTTTTTCGGGTAATTAAGATTCGAGTTATCAAGGTGGCCTCAACAAAAATTTCAGATACCGAGGTTCTGTGTTCCTCATTAAAAGTATCTTTGTATATAACCTCTATAGCTCGAAATTTTTTTGTTCAACCTCTAGAACTCGAAGTTTTATTTGTTCAACCTCTAGAACCCGAAATTTTATTTGTTCAACCTCTAGAACTCTAAATTTTATTTGTTCAACCTCTAGAACTCGAAGTTTTATTTGTTCAACCTCTAGAACTCGAAGTCTTATTTGTTCAACCTCTATAACTCGGAAGTTTTATTTGTTCAACCTCTAAAACTCGAAGTTTTATTTGTTCAACCTCTAGAACTCGGAAGTTTTATTTGTTCAACCTCTAGAACTCGAAGTTTTATTTGTTCAACCTCTAGAACTCGAAGTTTTATTTGTTCAACTTCTAGAACTCGAAGTGTTATTTGTTCAACCTCTAGAACTCGAAGTTTTATTTGTTCAACCTCTAGAACTCGAAGTTTTATTTGTTCAACCTCTAGAACTCGAAGTTTTATTTGTTCAACTTCTAAAACTCGAAGTTTTATTTGTTCAACCTCTAGAACTCGAAGTTTTATTTGTTCAACCTCTACAACTCGAAGTTTTATTTGTTCAACCTCTAGAACTCGAAGTTTTATTTGTTCAACCTCTACAACTCGAATTTTTTGTAGAGGTTGAACAAATAAAACGAAATTAAATAAAATGACTAGTAAAAGTAAAATGCTAGACATGAATGGAACACAATTACAGTATATGTTAGCAACAATGACAATTACGTAAAAGCATAGAGCTATCGAGTTATCAAGAGAAATTCGACTTACAGAGGGAAAGCTTCGACTTGTAGAGGTTCGCAGATACGAAAGTTCGAATTATCGAGGTATTTAAATATGATTATGAAATCCTTAAAATTCGACTTACCGAGATTGTAATTTTTTAAACATTCTACTTATAGAGATTATTTTAACATCGAATATTATGGAGAATTGAAGGGAATACGAAAAAAAATTTGACTCATCAAGAAACTCGACTTATCGAGATTCAAGTTATATAACAACTCCCTCAAAACAACGAAAATTAGGTGTTCAAACTACGGTCCTCAAGAACAAAGATTAATGCCCTTCCACAATATGTAACTTTGGTTTTAAAAAATCTTAAAAGTATATTGCCGTCAACTTTTGTGTGTATCCTTATGAACAAATGTAGGCTAATCTTCCTGTGTTCCAGCCAGGCGTGTAAATGTTCCATTTGGTTGTCACTATGGCAATTTAGTATTAGACTACTCTCGCTTATAGGATTTTCAATTGATTTTATGATAACTATCTCGGAGAAAATATGTACTTTAATTATTCTAACTATCTCGGAGAAAATCTGAACTTCTAATTATTCTGGAAAATATAATATTCTTCTAACATATGATGCACCCAAATGATGTTGTAAATCAAGGTTGCCTATAATACGACTAACTTATTAAAAACCACAGCCTAAACTACCTAGGTGATGCACAAGAAAGTAATCCTTAATTTCTCCTGACAGAGGAATGGATGAAACTCCAAATGAAAAACTATATTAATTCCCTACTGTGTCGAAAGGTATACGTAGAAACTAATTACCCTATCAATTTTGAGATAATTCCAGAAATTGATGAATCATGTTAAAGGTTTAAAAAAAAATGAAGTGTAAACCAACTAATTGGGAATAATCTTTTTGTATACAGACAGCAATGTTACTAATAATACTAGTAATAAAAATAAAATCAATCTTTAAAACCAGACAAAATTTTATATTATAGGAGTTACAAGAGTACAAATACCAGGAGTGTTCAACAATTATTATCTGTGACATAGAAGATCTGACATTTTTCCACATAGTCCCTTCTCACTGTAATGCACTTCTTTCAGTGTCCTAGAGCACGAATGCCAGTTTCAGAAAAGAAAAAAGCTTGATGGCTGTGTTAGAAGCTATTCTCCGACGGGCAGCATAGCATGCTCATCGTTGGCAAACTTTGTCCCTCGCAGTAGCTGCTTAAGTTGTCCAACAGCAGGACAACTGAAGGCACTTGGGGCAAGATCTAGGGAGTAGGGAGGGTGTTCAAGTATTCCAGACCTGGCATCAGCAATATCAGCGGCGGTATGGTGACTTCTGTGAGCAGGAGTATTGTCCTGCAGCAGCATTACTTTCCTGTGTAGAATCCCTATGCATTTCTCCTTGATTGCCTTCCTAACTTTTGGAATCAATTGTGACTAATTGTCAACAGTAATTGTCTTTTGGCCCTGGAAATAATTAATGAACAGTACGCCCTTACTATCTCAAATATTCGTAGCCATAGGCTTGCCACCTGATGGCATTATCTTGAATTTCTTGGAGGGTGGAGAACCATGGTGACGCCACTGTATACTCTATTTCTTAGACTCTGGATCGTAAATTTTGTAGAATTCTCGTCTAGGTTCGGTCCGCAAAGAATTAATTTCTCACCTAATCTTAATTCTCGGAAAGATATTATTGTCTCGTCTCCTTTTATACATGTATGTATAAAATTTATGTCCTGATTAAAAAAAATAAAAAAAAAAATTAAAAAAAAACGTCTAGATGTTAGAATCTTTTCTCGACACGAGAGGTGTACGAAGGGTGTGGTGTAGCATCATTTAAACCACTGGAATTTATTTTAATAATGTTTCCCATATCTTTAAACGTTGATACATGCTTTTCATTGTGTTTTTAGAATCACTTTATCCATTTATAGTTTTTATAGTCTACAATGAGTCAAGTAACAGTAAAACAGTGTTTGATAATCTTTCAGCTAAACGTCTTACGATTATGTTCTTTATTCTAAGGGAGACGGAGATTAATGCAAAGAAATGCTATGGACACAATATTGTCAATCACAAACTTACTTGGTTGGGATTCGAGCCAGGGACTCCACGCACCAGAGGCAAATGCTCTACCACTGAGCCAACCCCAAACCAACACAGTGTTTGGGATCTAAGAGTTTGCTGAACTTCATTGCCCACTCGTTCGTCTCGTCTCTACTTTCATCTCCTAGACAACACTGTCGATATCTCCTGGTACTCATACACTGCCAAACTTTTTTGTGCATTTTCTCCATCCTAGTCTCTTTCTGTTTCTTTGCGCCGCTACTCCAATCGTAAAGGCATGTCCTGACGTCATGTAGGGATCATCCAGTAAAAAAAATGACTTCATTTAAGTTTGTTCAAGTAAAATACACCATTACACAAATAAAAAAAAAAAAAAAACTCTTATCTAGCTATAATACAGTATTATGATTTATAGAACCCAGAGATTTAACGCCACAGAAACAAAATTCCGATATTGGTTCTTATCCTGTACTGATTCAGTTTACTAAGAGTGTTGTTATACTTTAATTTAGCTTCTCATCTTTGTCTCAGATTACCCAAATCCCAATAGGATTTCCAGTCAACCAGGAGCGTCATTTCAGATTTTTTTTGGGGGGAGGCAAGATCCCTTAATATAAGTAAATTTACGCGTTTTTCACTGATTTACTACTATTATATTGATAAAAATCTACATAAATCTCAAACTCAGGGAGGGGCAATTGCCCCTCCTTGCTCCCCCTAAATGACGCCCCTGCAGTCAACATTACACATGACGCTTATTTCTACATTGAAATGTAATTACTTCCATTCTATTCCCTCAAGAAGAGTGACGACTCTTAAGGGCAGTGTTGTCAGTAAAAATAATAATTTTATCACAACTAGCTATTGGGAAAAACATAATTCGTAGTTCCTGTATATAGAAATTATGACATTAGATAAGTTTCCCCTTTAGCGTGTTGTGACAAAATTGTATTCTTTTACTGACGAGACTATCCTCAAGAACCGTCTCTGCTCAAGACTATTTTTCAAAAAATGCAGACCGATGTTTATCTCTATGAGTCAAGCCAGGTTGAGGTATCTGCACAGTGGTTAGCGTTCGTCCCTCGCAAGCAGGATGTAGTCTTTGAATTCGGTGAGCAGCCATCATGAAGTTATCTGAGGTTGTTTTCCTTATCTCCATTAGGTGAATACCTTTGGAGACAGGTCCTGCCTCCCTTTTTTTTTTTATTTATTTATATTGTAAGGATCCTCACCTTTCAGTGCAAGGACATGTTATTCATACAACACATGCTTTTTGTTTACAATTATCAGTACAGCATACATATAAAACCAGGAAGACCGAAGCCAGCACGACGGGAACCGGGGAGGAACGAGCCACCCAGAAATCGCCTATAAAAATGGACTCGAAGGGGACACAAGTATCAGTGGACCACTGATCACTTAACCTACACCTGCTCCTGAGGTCACCTTGGACAATGGAACACTACCTTGCCTAAATCCCTGAAGGCTGCCATGAGCTCCTAATTAAAACCTGAACCTCTGGATGCTGCCATGAGGTAAGGAGGTTACCAAAGTTCCGTATCCTGAGTCGTTGCAAGACGCCCTGGAGGCTACTATGAGCTAAAGGGTTCCCGTATAGAACATTTCCTTTCTTCACCTTACTTGTTATAAGGAAGACTCTGATACAGTGGCGTATTTAGAGGGGGGGCTTCCGGGCTTAAGCCCCCCCCGAAATCTTACTTACTATAGTAAAGTATATGAAATATCTTGCAGAATTTTCATATTTTGAGGCAAAGCCACCCCCCGAAAGTTAGCAAAGCCCTCCCCCCGAAACAAAATCGTAAATACGCCACTGCTCTGATATATTCTCTTTGTAGATACAAAGACTATTTTGTAATGTCTTTTATAAGTAAAATTAGGTGAAAGGCTAAAATCTCGGACTGGTTTTGTCCTTGTCACATAGATATTACAATATACATACTTCCTGTTATAACATGTTGCTTATTTTACACTGGGTGAATGTAACAACAGTAATAGCAACACAGAATATCAACAAAAGCGCTAACAAATATTTATTGAGCTGAGCGAAGCGAAGCTCTTATACTCGGGTTAGCCGTTTGGTTGTCCGCGAACTCCTCCTAGACCGTTTGGCCGATCTCAACCAAACTTAGCACGCTGATAGAGTATGTCGTGGTGAGTGACAACATAGGTCGAAATCAAAAATCCGATGTACCATGGAGGAATAATCACCGAAAAACGCTTCCTCCTAGACCGTTTGGCCGATCTCAACCAAACTTAGCACGCTGATAGAGTATGTCGTGGTGAGTGACAACATAGGTCAAAATCAAAAATCCGATGTACCATGGAGGAATAATCACCGAAAAACGCTTCCTCCTAGACCGTTTGGCCGATCTCAACCAAACTTAGCACGCTGATAGAGTATGTCGTGCTGAGTGAGAACATAGGTCGAAATCAAAAATCCGATGTACCATCGAGGAATAATCACCGAAAAACGCTTGCATAGACTTAACATGGGGAAAAAGTTTTCACGCGATTTTTTTGTCAACAATTAAAAATGGCATTTATTATTGCATAATGGCCAGGAATGATTACGTAGTTTAAGCTCGCTCAGCTCATTTCATTGCAATCGGGTACATCCATTGCATTCCTAGTATAAGTATTTATTACTTAATTGATAAGTATACATTTGTAGAGATATGTATATATTTTGATTAATAATATAATATAGTAAGGAAGAACGTGAAAATTTACATATGTCGGAAAATTCCCAAGCAAAAACTAAAGTGACACGGTTGTTTACCAAGAGTCCTATACTTTTCGTATACGGTTCATAAAAACAGTAAAAATAATCTACTCTAGCAGGAAAATTATTAACTGTATTAGTTTGACAACGAGCGGAATATTTTTTTTAAAACCATAAACAGAAGTAAAAGTGAGGAGCACGCCGTTTACCCACTTTCAGAAAATATCTATGGCATTTCTCCACTGTTTAAATAGTACAATGGACAGAGATGGGCACGGGAGACATCGTGACGTCATGCGTCCCCCCTTCCTTTTCAGATCCACCTTTACACTTGGCTATAATAATATGTTTTATCAGGATTGTCTCAAAAACTACACATGAGAATTTATTTGCAAACATCTTATTGTTTTTCGGCTTCATGTCGTCTATTGATTGATGTACGTCTTTGAAAAAATACTCTAATTAGACAAAAATTGAAGTTAAAGAGTTAATTATTATTTTAGTGTATATTATATTGACCATACTGTTATGTTACTAGCATAATTTATTAATGTATATTTCAGCATCAGTTTCATCTGAATACGTGCCCATGGGAATTGCACAGCATCAATTTTTATATTATTTACAAAAATTAAATTGGTTTGGTCGAAAACTACGCATGATGATTTAATCCACCCATACCACTTTGTTCAGTTCATTGAGGTTGGTTCATAGCTTATATTTACACCATTTTTATTTCCGTTAAATTGCTAACGGGTACCGGGCGGGACGAAGCGAAATAGAGGGCATATTCTTCAGACTTTCTCCAAGAATACTGTCCACACATAAATTGTATCAGAAACTGTTATTATTATATTTTCTTCTACGCCGTGTTATAGGGTACAATCCAATTGTACATCCATGTACTGTGGATTGCCTATACATCATAAGAGCACTCTAAATGCCAATGTTAATCAACTAGAGAAGTTTTGTAGCCACTATTTCTCAAGAACAAATAACTTTACTTCGTGTTTGGTCCCATAAAATGCACCTTGTTTGTGAGTGCATATTATAAAATAATTTCTACTTAAAAGCGTAATAATATGCGTTTCTATACGTCCATCTATAAAAGAGAAACAATATGGGGAAAAACATCTTACTTACTTGGATATTGTTGATAGATGTTATGCGTATGACAATTCTCTTTTGAAGAGTCACGTACGCTTAACGAGATAATTTTATACTATTCTTCTTTGTATTGTTCTGGAAAGACAAAAAGATTTCCCTTTAAAAACGAAATCATTCACTCAACGAAGAAGAAAAAAAAAGTATCTAACACCATAAAACTCAACTTAATGGGTTTAAGGAACGTGCGTATAGTGGCCACCATTTTCCTAACAAAACAACTAACCCTTAAGCCCCCGCTCTTTTTCTTCCTTTATTGCTGGAAGACGCCATTTTCAATCCCTTCCGTGTAAATACATAGAGTGACGAATGCCATTTTAATGTCGTAAAGGTGGTCTTAACATCAAAATCGAACAAAGAAGAAAATAAAAGCGAGATAAGCTTGTTTTTATGAGGAAAAACAGTGTAAAGACCTGGCAATATTGGTTTTGTGTATTAAAACTCCAAAATGTCTCCTAACTTCGTCTTTATACTAAGGTTTATCTCGTTTCTTACGTGTGAGGCAGAAAAGGAGGGGAAGTTATATCATTTTTTTAATGATTTATTTTCCTTTCTTGTTGCACTTTTAAGTGGTTTTATGGTTTGTTTTCTATTGAAGGCGCATTTTAATGCTCTGCTGCTACGTTTTAGAATCAGAGGCCTGTAAATCACGTTAGCGCCATTCGCTAAGTACATCTGATGTTTCATAACTGTTAGATCAAGAAATAAAGAAAAACTGTCGGATGAAGGAATAAAAATATAAAATAAAATATACTGTATGGGCAACACTTGAAAGATAATAGCGAGTAGAATGACTATATTGTTTTGTCCATTGAAATGTAGATTCCTATTTCTTTGTTACGAAACTCCTAATGAACTGAAGAACTTCAAAGAGGGCTGTACTGTACAAGATGAAATAAGTAGAGGGAATTATCCTCTAGAATTTCTCTTAGCGTCAAAATATTAACGCATATGGTGTCAGAACGTATGAAATTTCCACTATTCTGAATTATGCTTAATGTTTTGAGCGGTACTTTTTTGCAAAGTGTTTCGTAAAATTATTGATGATTTACGTGGCACTCTTTTAAGTGATTTAAACAAATCATCATAGTTGACTTTCAGCCGTGAAAATTTTGTAGAATGACTTGTTACTCTTTTAAAATGCTTTATAGTTCCACCTGACAGTTCCATTTGGGTTCAGGTTAATTTTAAAGACGCCAGAATTTGGAAATATTACAGATAATTTGAGTCCTTGGCATCGAAAAAGGGTTAAGTTCCAAAGTTGGGCGTCCGTTTCCAGCAAAATTTTTAAAATTTACAGGAAAGATATGAAGAATTTGATCGTTGGTGTGCTTGATAATATATAAGAGTCTCGAAAAATCTGTTTATTTGTTATATATAAGCGGTTATAAACATGGGACTATACGGTGAGCGGAGGGAACTACTTGGCGCAAGGTAACCGAACAGTTGCATTGTGGGAAAGAAACGAGCATTTATGTGATCAACATGGCGAATGTACAAGGACAATGAACTAACAGTTTTAACATTTGTGAAGCAATACGTTGATAACGAGCAAAATCTTTTAAAAGTTTGTGAAGAGTACTGATTAATGAACCTAATAACAAATTGCAGAAAGTGTGCAAAGGAGATAACAGCAAAAAAAACGTGGCGAAAGCGGACGCCCAACTTCGGAATAAATGCCAATTTTAACTAAAAATTTCTGGTTCCCCAAATCCAAAAATACGCCCCAGTGGTTTATTACCAACCTGGCAAATTATCCTGAACAACGGGAAGTCGATTACAGAGAACGAGTCATTGGGATATTTACTTATTTATTTATTGCGGTTGTTCCCTAGAACTTCACCTGTACCAAATGAATATAACGACAAGCTTGCATACTGCAATGCTTGAAAAACGAGTAAATATTAATTAATTCATTAAATAATGTTAAATTTTGAAGATCTACTCCAATGGACGCTGTCTGGTTTTTGTTATATCACGCAATTCTACGTTCCATATTGTCCTCAAATATTTAATTTTTTCTCTGTTGCCTACAGAAATTCGTTCCTTCGAGTTATGTATTTGGAACTAGCTATTTAACATTACTTATAAATTGTCCCAATTCTGACGTTCTTAAATTTCCCTGTACCTGAACAGGATCTGTGCAGAACATATAGAAAGCACTGTATGAACGTATACATTTCATGCAATTAGCAGATAAGTACTTACATTTCAACCCAATTAATACTAATAATTCTTGAAAAGATTCTCCAGAAGACAAACTTTTAAAACTCGAGAATGGTCTAAAGTAGCCTAGATACCATTAGAATATCTTTATTGACTCCGTCGGTTAAAAAAGTAATATTGTGTATCTTCTCAGAGTATCATACGGTCCGTCATAATCATGTTTTTCCGCTTATTTCCTGTTACAACATCCAACCAACCACGACGCCGGAAATATTACAATTAACCTTATGGCTATCACAGCAACGATAAATTCTAGATTTTCATACTTTATATAATTAACCACATATGTTTATTACTAATAAGACATTAGTTTTCGTAGTGAAAAGTAAGAGAAATTAGATTTGTAATTTTCTTTATTTTTCAGGTTAATTTTATTTATAAACTAATGCATATAATGTACAGTCCCAGTTTAGGTATATATACTTAGAATCACAATATATTCACTTCTTTCTTCAACACATTTACTCTTAGGTCGGCTATACACTATGAGATATATTCTAGGAAATACCTTGCGATTTTTCCTAGAGTCAAAATCTCAACGTGTATGATATCAGATCGCATGTCATTTCCTATGTTCTGAACGATCCTATAAGATTTCTCACATGTTTATAGCACACTCTATTTCGTAAGATTTCGATTTAAGCGACATCAGGTGAGAGAAAGTGAAAACAAAATTTGTTTTCTCCCCCGCCAGCAATAGATGCTATTTGCGCACTTATTAGTGCATACGAGGAGCAAACATTTTTATATCATACAAAGTTAACGCTCTATTACAACAGACATTCAAGGCAGAAGGCACTGGAAAACATTGCTGGCCGAGTATCCGTTGTAAGACCTCGCGCCTTTTCGGAGAGTGTGAAACAAGAAAAATCTTCACGTGTATGGCACAAAAGGGTAGGAGATTTCCTACGAGATATGTCGTAACATTTGTCCTAAGATATTTCCTAGAATTTATCTCATCGTCTAGGCCCTATAGCAGACCTTACTGTCTTACACAGTTTTTCTTAAGGCAGGATTTGTATTATCTGCTGCAGATTCACTTTAGGAAGGGCTATCCGTTATGGGTTCAAATACAGTGTGGTTACTACGCCATAAAAACTAAGTGCAAGAAACGCTAACCAACTTGTAATAGGTGGCCACTAAAAGCGAGAATGCTATCTAAATCATTCAGGGCAGAAGCGCAGCAGAGAGCACGGTAAAGCGGATATGCATCTGTAGGGAACAGACGCGTCAGCGATGATGATTAGATACATAAACGAAGATAGTGGGGAAACATATGACATAAAACACATGTCTTGCGAGTGACACTTCTATGATCAAACTTTTCGATATATTTAGAGTACTTTGACATTGATCTTCCAAAATAATATAAATATTTTTCCATAAATTTTACGAGTATAAATACAGCATGTGTACCTTCGTATAACATAGAAACAATTCTGAAAAAAAAAAACACTAACCAACTTGTCCTAGGTGGCCACTAAAAGCATTATTTAACCGAGTCAGGGCTGAATTACAGCAGGGTGCATCTAAAGGGGGCAGACACTTCAACGATGGTGAGTATGCGCGTAGGCAAGTATAGGAAATTACACTGTGTTTCTTATGTTACTAAGTATTTTACGTATCGGACAAAGTGCATCGTTTTAGACAATAACTTAACCCACTTTATTGTTATAAGAATTCAGTTCATCATGATTTCCTTGTGGATTGTTACATATAACAAGTATACACTTCGGATGCATATTTTAACATTACAACGGATGTCACAGGTAAAATTCTCATATACTTTTATTACTTATACAGTGCTCTTCTGAAATAAAATAACTAATTCCTATAGTCAATTTTCTAAATCTATGAATCCTAAAATAGGACTGCACTATGAGGCTAATATCAAAGGGATGTTAACTGACATACAAAAGTCAATCGATCGCACGACTAAATCGACTCGCTGCATTTGCCACTAAATCGAAGCAACTAGGCCGAATCAGATTGATGGATGTGTTCAATTATTTCAACCACAGAAAATAGAATGTCTTTTAATTCAGTTGCCCGTCGATTAGTCGCCTTCGATCAACAAGCGATTAAGTTGAAGTCCCGTTTACACGGTCGATTAAGTTGAAAGTGACGTCAATTCAACTGAATCGAACGCAAATCGACTAAGTGTAAACGCCCCATAATGAAGTCTCTTCTCTCCTTCCTTCAGCTCTTTAGGTTTTTTAGAAGAAGGAGAAACATCGGCCAAAACATAATAAAGTTATAATTAATATGTCCTTGTACACACAGTAACCCAATTATAATTATGGAAGATGACGAGATTCGTTTTTCATCATCGCTCTTCATTTTCATTAATTTTTACATTTAAATTATTTTGGGAGTACTCCGCTTGAGAAAAGTTACTAATATGACAATTAGTAATATAGGTAATTGGGACCTAGGTCTGCACCTGAAGATATAAAACCCCAATTGAGATTATGGGAGAAAATTAAATCCAAGGATGTTATAAATAGTGGATCTGCCCATATGTATCTTCATCCTATTAAATCGATGAAGCAAAAAAAAAAAAAAAAAAAAAAAAAAAAACAACCGAGTATAGACACGTCTGATTGGCTACTCTCGTTTCCGCCATGATTGTTAGCTAAAAAAAAATGCGATCCTATTGGGCGGAGTGGGCAGAGTAGGGGTGGTGAAACTGTGACATATGGCTTTCTAGATTTTGTTGTAAGGGCAGATCCTCTATTTTATAAGATTCTTGATTGAATCGGCATGTCTTCATTCTAGCTACATAATTCGTACAGATTAAGAATTTGGGTGCTACAATATAATGAATACATAGAGATTTCTCTCTTTCTCTCTGTCTGACTTTTTTTTTTTAAGTCTTCCCTAATGACTTCAGATGTCATATTCTATCCGCGTGTTTAGAATGACGGTAAAGTCTGACAATTACAGTTGAATGAAACCGAAGCTACAAACAACAATACTTGGGAACTTGGATCATACGAAAAGTTTGATTTCATAGAGTTTTACAAACACGATATAGCCTAGAACACATTAAGTCAAGTCAAGGGTGAGAGTCATTTTTCTATCGGGCTTAAGCGCCGCCCCTCCGCCTGAAATAAATTTGTTAGTTTCTCGCATTCCACGTACAGCAATAATCCTTCTTACCATTTCTAAGAATTTCATTGACTTTCCATTTTCTTATGCTCTTTGTTCAGAAATAATTCTGTATTTGTCAAATTTCATTCCATGCAAGAATTTCGTTCTTTTATTCTTTCTTTCGTCCATTCTACTTTTCTGTTTCTTTTTCTTAGTTGTTACTTTCTTTCGTTTCTCCTACAACACTTTCGACCGTTGTTAGTTGTGATTCAAGTCGACCGTCGTCAGTAACACCAAAACTAAGAGGAGCTCATAAGCGAAACTGGTGTTCCACACCAATTTGCGCGGACAGCAACATAACGGGACTTTAATTATTATAGCTAAGGAATATTTACATTGTTCAGTTATAAAGAAAGGTAAATGTTAGAATTAAAGAGAATCAAGAGGGGATAATTAGTAGTCCGGGAAATTAGGTAGGCCAAGAGGATGCTTCCTTTTTCTTCTATGAAAAGAATAAGAGGTTAGATTCACGGCTGAATTTTTGTGTGTATCATATCACATAAAATTTACAATTTTTGCTATTAAAACTTCAATTTATGCATAAATTAAAATATATTTAATTCTCAAACTCAGGTGGGCAATTGCCCTCCTGCTTCCCTATGTTGTGCATAGCTCCCCCGAAACAAAATCCTAAATACGTCACTGATAATGCATATAGTATAGATGCAATACATTTAATTTTATACAACGTATCGTTACATAATTTTTTGAGGTTTGGGTTTTTTACTTACTAAAAGCAAACCAAAAGTTTTTATTCAGAATATGAAAGAATTAATAACAAACCGAACATACAGTATTCCAGATCTAAGATTTGGGTGAAATATCTCCAAACAAGACTTGTGAAATGTCCCCTGTCGAATTTAAAAAGGTGTTTCTTGTCTCGTTTCTGAGACGAGACAAGACATTTCTCACCTTGTGGACAACACTAGACATCACATCACAGTCAAACAACCTCAAGTTCAAATCACTAGTCTGACATTACGTTTATTCAACGTTTCACTTATATCATTTCGACATCATGCACACATCATGATTTGCATTTCGTGTTCACTCAACCTCATGATTACGTCGTGAGATCGGGGTCGAGTGATCATATGTTTCGAGATCATAATCTCATGAGATTGGGCAGAATTTTTTTTTTTTTTTTTTTTTTTTTTTTTAAGGAAGAAACTTCCCAGCAAAGAAAGAATATATCAAAGGAATACTATCTAAACACCAGGATGAACGACCATTTGTTGACACTGGTTATCTTCAAAGGTTGGAGGAAAAAAATAATGCGTAATGTTCTCAGACACAACGGGATATAAAATGTATAATAGACTCATATAAAACGACCTGAATATTGTGGATTCATTTCTTTTTGTTTCCGAAAGACAGAAGATGTAGTTTCAGGCTTGAATTATAAACTATTTCCGAACAAATTGAAACATGGATCCACAATACGTGTCAGCCTTAAAGAGCATATGTTTGTTGCCATTTGGTATGCAGAGCTCTGGTTTGTTAAAACGCAGAGAAAACAAACAAATCAAAATGTCAGAAAGATTTTTCTCACTACATAGAATGAGAAGATTTTTCAACTTTTTAAAATTAAACCATTAATATTACGAAGTACTATTTGTAGTAGTTGTATTAGTGACATGTTACAACTACGTGTAAGCAAAACTTTCAATGTAGGTCAAATACGTAAAAGCAAATAAAAACATATCGTATTAGCCATTCACAGACGCAAACTATTTTCACCATAAAGAAGAGGTCTCAAACTAGAGTGCGCCTTCTACATCAGTAAACACATTCATTTTCACGTTAAGAAAGTTGCAGCATTAATTCTAATGAACACGGAATAAGAGAAACGGAAGATCCCCAAGAAAACTCACAGACATGATATTTGTCTACCACTGGCTCATATGGTGTGAAATCAAACAAGAACCCCTTATAGTAGAGATAAGCACTTCGCCATTGACACATCGAACCTTCCAGCTCGAATTTATTAAGCTTAGTTTTTAGTAAGTATGAAAGTTTTCTTATTATCTTCCTTCCAAGCATGGATTCGAATTAGGAATTACTACCAGAAATGGAGTGGGTCAACAGGTCGTGACCCACTGCGACTCACCACCTACCGTGGCCCATTCTGATTCACTCTAATCGACCATGACCCACCGAACTATTCTGATCCACTAAAATCTATCGACCCAGTACGCTAAGTGCATTGTAGACAGCATCTTCTGAACAATGATGAATTTGTCTAAGTTTTACTTTCAAGGACTCCATATTTCTTCCTTTTTCATTTGTTTTTATTACCTTAGATGAGTATAGCTAAGTGAAAAAAGAACTTCAGGCAGTTTTGGATATTCATGTTAATGCACTTTGTAATTGTAATAACAGCAATAGGACTTACTATTTGGCTTTCAAGACACAGTCAAATTTTACATATTTCTTTCCCTTCATGTTCGCCTACTTTACCTCGATTTGAGACTCAAATTTCATCCCATTTTCTACTGAAAAGTATCTTAATTCAAAAGAAAAATAATTATGGTAATTAATGGAAATAATATGGTAGTTAAATTGAAATTCATTGTAACATGACCCATGACAAACACTTTATTATTTTATATCGTAAAGATCAGATCTATCGTTATTGTAACAGAGCGGTGTTTGAGCGATTGACCGTAGAAATTCAAACTCCGATTCATGATAATTTCACAGCCATGATATATTACAAGTGTAAATTCTTTATTCAGTGGAGAGGAGGGCGTGACTCATGGGTCGGAGTTGATGACGATGCGTTTGGGTGGGTAGTGGGTCAGAGTGGGTCGTGGGTCATGAGTCATTGTCTAAGTTTTTATTGCCCCACGCCATCTCTGATTTAGTACCTGTACTTTTGCATCAACCAGAAAATAATCTGGGCAAATTAACCTGTTTCTAAATCTTTTACTGAAAAAAATAGATTTTGAAAAAAAAATGAAAAAGAAACCTCTTTGTTAATGTGTGATATTTCGCGTGGTTGTAAGTAGATGAAACATAAAACATGTCAAAGGAATTAAACAAGTCTGAACATGAGGGTGGCACCTGTTCTTTGAGTTGACCTCATTAGTAAGCGGAGACAAGAAAGTGAATAATACCTTTAATGATAATAATGATTACAAATACACTGTTCTGGCAACTATGTAATATCTAAGTATCGAGAGCAGTAGAGGAGCGGGTAAATACTGTGAGGGGAACAGTAAATTTAATGATATAGTAAAAGGTTAGAAGGTCGTCGTGATGTTGCCCGCATGTGTCAAACCAGGTGGATGCTGAGAGTTTGAGGGCATTACTCTCTCTCTCTCTCTCTCTTTCTCTCTCTCTCTCTACTCTGTATCAATTTGTTTCTCATGGAAAATATTCTCATGGCCTTAACACATGAAAACACCTGCACTCAATCACATGAGTTCTACGGACGTTGATATACAAGACACATACACACGAAAGCTAATTAGAAAAATTCAAGCAACAACAGCTGTTGATCATTAGGTTGTACGTAATATACCTTAATAAAGCTAATTTTCAGAAGGAACAATGTATTAACTTAATGTTTCAACTACGACTGTTACTATTAGCTTATGTTATAAAGTTGTAGGCTGATTTGTTTGTCTCATGTATTGCAAGTCCAACATCGTTAGCTTGACATACTTTTACATAACTATCAAGAAATAATCTTAGCCTATTAAGAAATGAAATATATATGAAATAATAGTTGAAACACAAGGTAGCCTGAATAATAGCAGTTGGGCTATGCATTGTCTAAAGAAAAACCTTTGATACGCTATAATATAATATGTTACTTTAAGAAAAACTAGAGATAATATGTTCTATAGTATAGTTGACTGTTATTTCTGGCTTAAATATCTATCAGATCAAGAGATTGTAAAATACGTTACGGTTACTGGAAAAGAAAGAAACGAAAAATATAATACGGCGTGCCTCAAGACTCCATATTGGAGCCATTATTATTTTTAATATGCATTAATAATGTCCATCTCCTCAAATTGAAACCAAAATAACATTTTTTGGTTATGACGGTGCAATATTCTATGAAGCAGTCAAAATTCAAAATTTTCTGCCTTACATAAGTCGTCCAATACTGCTCCCGGGATTGGTTGTGTGTCTTATAATATGTTACGCACCGTTCTCCGCCATTCTAAGATTATTATTATTATTATTATTATTATTATTATTATTATTATTATTATTATTATTATTATTATTATTAATAATAATAATAATAATATTATTGTTATTATTATTATTATTAGCTGAACCTGCGCTCTGTACACAGCGCATCATTCACATATGAGCATGAACCTCCTTGCCATTCCTCACATCTGTATATATCCCTTTACAGACACAAGTGAGGGACGTCTTGATAAAAATCAGCAAGGGGTATCATAAAGGGGATATTTTTTCGATTATTTTTTTTTAAATATCTCGTACCGTTTGCAAGATTTGAGCCTACTTCCGGTTGGAGTTTCTAATTCATGTATGATCAGTGTTTTCTTTCTTCTTGAATGCAATATGTAATAAGCAAATACCTTACACGCACATGTCAGTGATGTTCATTGACCAAAACACTCCAAACAATAAAGATTCATCTTAGACTGGAGAAATGGTTATTCTTCGTTTTTCATTATCATTTGACCATGATACAAACGCCGGAGAGATATGCTAACCCCGTATACAAGTATGGTGTTTTAACGTCTAACTCGTAGGATATTATGATTTACTAAAAATTTCAATACTTCCAGTATAAGCTTAAAGAAGTAATAAAGAAATAACGGCCATTTAAAAAAAACATTCAATTAGGACTGAACAATCTACATAAAATTTGCAATCGATCAATGAAAACAACATCTTTGTAGAGCTTGTGGTTTCCGAGATGTTGCCAAAACAATTGGCCACAACCATATAAACTTTTCTTGACCACAAATATTTAAACCTAGCATTTTAATACATACTAGATTACTATTATTATTATTATTATTATTATTATTATTATTATTATTATTATTATTATTATTATTATTATTATTATTATTATTATTATTATTATGAAAGTGCACCAAAGGATGCAATATTATTTCTAAAAGAAATAATAATAATAATAATAATAAATTCTTGTATTACCGTAAATGAACATTGTAAACATAGTGACGTAAATGACGAGATAGCATCTATTAGTAAACTAGGAAGAGTTATTTTAAAATATGTGTTCGTTTTTGTTTCCTGGGTGCAATAACCCTTTTCATGATGGACGGTGCATGAGACAAGGACTTACAGTTTAACGTAGAATTGTAACCACATTTATTCCTACCAGAAAACGAACCTAGGCATCCAGCATCAAAAGCACCAACACTTACACTGGTCTGCAAAAATAAAACAATGCTAAGCTGTTCCGGTTTAGTTAACTGATTCGTATGTGTTAGGCTGCGCTGAATCCAGGAATGACAACCGTTTTGTCCTGGGACGTCAGGGTTTCGAACAAACGGGTGGTCATTGTTGACAAATATATGAACATAAACATGCGATTTACAGAAACACCCTTAACAGTGTAACACAAATTAATGTACAGAAACACGCACACACGTGAAGACAAAAAAGTAATACCACCCTGAATCAGATTGCTTGTGAAATCGTCTCTTTTTAAAGGTCAAACCTCGTTTGGAGCTTGTCCTTTTGTAGGTGGCTGCCGGAAGATCCCTAAACAACATCCAACAGTAGTCTGCCATCATCGTAACACTCCAGTTCCCCATATACCTTCGTTCCATTTCTTTGATATCTTGATTGAAACGCTCCCTCTGCTCTTCAGTCACTGCTCCCATATATTCAGGAAAGTAGTCAAGGTGGGAGTTGAGAAAATGGACTTTTTAGCTCATGGAGCAACCAAGCTTTTGGAACGCGTGCAACATTTTTCCACCATTGCCTTGTACTGTGGGTCCTTTCGGTTTCCCGAAAACATTTGATGACCACGGTAAAGGCAACGCAAGCCTCTTTTTGAGTTGGGGTTATTGAACTCATGAAGTCTTGGTCGGATATGAGTTTTCTGATGTCCGGGCCAACAAAAACCCGCGTAGTCGTAGTATTTGAGCAACAAGCAGCGTAACCAGAACTACTTACCAACGTTTTACAAATCTAAGATGTAATCTTACTAAATTCGTTTTATGAACAGATTTATTGTTTTTGGTTTTTCTTTGTAATTTCGTACTCTCGTTCATGACACATTACGATATGTGTCAGTGATCCCCATCTGGACCAATATACAAGTCTTACAATGTTTCGGGGAGCACAAATACATTTAATCTTCCATGTTCATTTTTGTTTTCTTGTGATGCATTTGCAATTTAGTGATTTCCAGCTACCTGTTTGACCCCTTTACATTTCGATTGTGCAAAAACTTGACGTCCCAAGAAGAAACGGGCATCATTTTCGACTCCGGTGCACCCAGAAGCGTAAAAATAAGCTAGACTTATGCAAACAGCGTTTTGGTTGAGACCTGTGTTATCATTTATCCATAAGGACAAGGCTGACCCTATGCAATTTGCCGCCCTCCTTTCTCCAGATAGAACCAAAGCTACGATTTTAAGTATGCTACACCATCATGAACAACGAAGAGGACGGAAGAGCACTCGCACTCAGAAAGGCCTAAGCACTACAAATACAATCTCCTTGCGTCTGTTTTTTCTTTAAATAATAATCTATTATGTTAGTGAAAGATAAAGCAAACACACCTGCAGAGGAAAGGTGGTAATTGTTTTTATAGAATTCAATATCGAGCTTCAATCTCAATATAGCAGTTTGCAATTCCAGTGTAACTAGCTCTTTTGTCTTTATTTCTGGATTTTTCTATATCTGTTAAAAATTTAAACGAGATAAACTTGTTTCAACCTTCAATTATAAGGAACTTGTTTGTGACAAAGACAAGACTAGTTTTCATATCAAAATTGTGATAACTAACTAAATGGAGCAGATGTTCGCTCTTGTTCGAGAATTGAGTTCTTGTATTTGACAACAATCAAACAATTCATGCTGGGATTTGTTTGACCATTTGCTTTAAGCACTGCCCATATGATTTCAAACGAATGTAACGTAAACATGATTTATGAATGTAGTATTCAAATAGAAGTCAGCTTAGTAAATTTAACTATCATCATCATGAAGTCTGTTTACAACAAGAAATATTTATTTTAAATAAACATAGCTATGGCAGATTTTGACGCCCTGTCGCAGAGCCGGCCCTGCACAAGGAGTTCTAATCTTTGATTTGGTGCTCTTCAAGCACAAAACATATTGACCAGAAACATCTACTCGTGTGTCATAAAAAGGCATAGAATCATCCATTTAAACCTCTATACATTAAAAAAAATGGATTTGGTTATTTTATACGTCAGTTGGCAACACTGAAACGTCAAATAGCATTATTTCATCAGTTTGCATTTTAACTCATCTGTCCAGAAGGTGAAAACATTTTATTTTAAGAATAAGAAGAAAGGAAGAAAAAAAAGTTTGATGAAAGTGACATGGCATGTGTGTAAGAGAATGTGTCAGGGTGTGCGTGTGTGAATATTTGTGTGCAAGCAGTAAAAATAGCCACTGAAAAATCAACACTGATGTTCGTCACTTTACATTTTGATTCAATAGTTACATTTTTTTTAGTATTATTATTATTTCTAAGTCTTCAAGAATAGACATGCATGCATCTTTGCGTGACCACTTGAAGCCATTTTCTTTCAGCGGTCACTCCCACCTTCAGCGGGTTTGAAACAGCTGCTAGTACCATCGAACTACAAAACACAATGACACAAGTGTGGGAAATGTATACGTCAAACACAAGACATACTCCAGTAGAAACGCACAATGCATTCATTGTGTGTCATATTTTAACAATGTTGATGATCAATGTTCCTTACTAAACATGGTTATTACCTAATGTGGTGTAGGCTTTCTCTTCTAGTACATGTTTTAAGTTCTAATATATATATAATTAAGTTCTCCAGGAATATTCCCACCAGAAATCGAGCACATGAAGTACCACAACCGGGAATCGAATATATCATTAGTTCTATCTACCGCGTTCGTTGTTTTGAATAATGTTTAAGGTCTGTTTCAGCAGTGGCGGATCTAGAAGCTAAAGACTGGGGGGACCAGCTAGAACCAAGACTATGATAGGTATATCATGATGAGTTTACAATTCTTTATGAGTCCTGCAGAAGTTTTAAACTTAACTCTCTCCCGATGAAAATTATGGCTAGGTTGGTCGTTGACATTCTGGACCTAATATTGTTTTACACATTGCATAACAGTAAAACTGCAACTGAACTATATTTAATGTTTCAAAAATTTTATAATAAAGAATAAAAGACAATGCTTACTATAAAGTTGCAAAAATATATAAATAATCAGCATTAATTATTTTTGTCACTCAAGAAACTAGAGAGCCTAGGCCTAAGCCCCTGGACTAAATTTGCTACTGGATTTCAGCACCCAGTTTATATAAAACGTAAGGCTAGAGCTTAAAGGAGAATTGAACCACATGCGCTTCAATCGCGAATCGATTCCGGGTCAACGGGGTGGAACTAACATACAAGTGTAACCAGGAGGGAATTTTAGTTTTCTATGTACGATACCATATATACCACTCTCACAGTACACACTATCATGTTTTTCTATAAGTATCGTAGAAACAATGCAATACCAGACAGAACTGATAAAATGACGATTAGATTTATATAATCACTTTAGCTAGGGTTCCCCATGAAACAAGGTGAATCCCATTTATCGAAACGAGACAGAATTCTTTCAATAGAAACTGATACACTTTCCGAGACGTGACATCCCTAGTAGCAGAGACAACGGGAAAACCGCTTGCTGCAAGCTTGAATTGCAAGTCAGCCAAGCTTGCATCCAGCTTGATTGGTGAACCTGAAAGCATGCCGCAAGCTGGGTTCCAGTAATGAAATTACATGGGGGCAACCCTGTATTGTGTTCCACTCAAGCTTGACACAAGCGTTTTACAAGTCAAGTCAATAGCAAATGAACGGCCAGTGATGCTATGACGCTTTGCAAAAGGTCTAAAGCATTGCTTGCAAGTACAACAAAAGGCAGATTGTATGAAAGCATGCATTGAAAGTGCAAGCGTAGAAAGCCGAAAGCGAAGTAAGCGCCAACTGGCCGGAAGCTTTCTTGCTACTAAGGATGATTTACACACCTTTTTCAAGATGAGATAGTCTCAACGAGACTAATCACATTTATTGAAACGAGACAGAACTCTTTCAATAGAAACATATACAACATATACACTTTCCGAGACGGGACATGACTTACACAATACATTTTACGAAACGAGATAGCCTCAACGAGACGAATCACAATTATCGGGACGAACAGGACTCTTTCAATAGAACCAGATACACTTTCCGAGACAGAACATGACTTACACAACATGTTTTAGGAGACGAGATAATCTCAACGAGACGAATCACAATTATCGGAACAAATAGGACTCTTTCAATAGAAACAGATACTCTTTCCGAGACAGAACATGACTTACACATCTTTTAGGAGACGAGACAGTCTCAACGAGACTAGTCACATTTATCGGAACGAGACAGAACTCTTTCAACAGAAACAGATACCTTTCTGAGACGGGACAGACTTACACAACACATTTTTCGAGACGAGAAGAATCATATTTATCGGAATGAAGCAGAACTCTTTCAATAGAAACAAATAAACTTCCCGAGACGGGACATGACTTACACAATACCTTTTTCGAGACAAGATATGACTTACACAATACCATTTTCGAGCCGAGATAGCCTCAACGAGACGAATCACATTTACCGAAACAAGACAGAACTCTTTCAATGGAAACAGATACACTTTCAGAGACGGGACATGACTTACACAACAATTTTCCGCGACGAGACAGCATCAACTCTTGTCTGTTAGGTAACACTAGGCCTCCCCCGCTGGTCTTATGCCTAGTGTGTGTGTCTTTGTGCACGTGGTTCTGGCTTCGATTTCCGTCAGGAAAGCACAAAAATTTAATTTCACCATCGTTCACCCACATTATTCATCCGTCTCTCTTAGTCTAAAAGGCATAACCGTGGGACGTTAAACTTTAAAAAAATAATTTAATTTTCATAGGCAACACTAGTTAGCACAACATTTCTTATTTAGTTGAAAAATACATAAGCAAGGTGATTCATATGTATTGAGTAGATATAAGGCGGTGAATATATGTATAGCTTATTATCATCAGAAACAGATCACGCGCGATTCCATGCATGCGACATTCAGAGGATCTCCATTAAGAAAAGCTACAATACCCTTTTATTATAGGCAACCAACATTTCATTGCCAAGGTGCAGGTTGCATAGAAGCTAGGGAATGTTATAGAATGTTATTTAAACGAGATTTGGAGTCATCGTTATCATTAATCATACTAAGGAACTGACTCCATTAACGCTAGCTGTCCACAAAAAAAGAAAAGAAAAAAAGAAAGAAAAGAAAAAAATCAAAAATTAAATTCGCTTTCTTCAAGAGTTATCGTGTGGAATAACAGACAGACAGACTAAGGTACAGTCACGAACATTAATAAATGGAGGCTGAAGCCATTATATCTTATGGCTCCAATCTCCATTTATTAATGTTCGTGACTGTACAATCCTGTAGGTCCCACTGCGTGTTCCTGAGTAATCGAATGTGGATTTTCTGGCATGTTTCCTGTACTTAGCTTTCTCATACATACTATCCATACCACACTTACTGCTGTCTATTGTACGTACTTCTGGGGCATGGTAGCTTAGTGGTAGAGCTCTTGCCTCTAGTGCGTGGGATCCCTGGTTCGATACCCGGCCAAGCAACGTTCTCGTGAACAACATCCGTTTCTGTAAGTTTTCTAGGAGTATCCTCGTTTCCTCCCACACTCTCATTGCACCAATTCTTCGATCAACTTTAACTTGTCTTAATTATCCATATTGCTTAGCCTAAAGGGCGTAAACACGGAACTAAAATATTTCATTTCGTTTCAAGAACCTGATAATGGTATGGTGGACTTTAGTAACAGTTTCAGCTTAAAAGGTAGGGTGGTTCTCGTCCTACAGTATCAATTTTCAGGTGTACAAATAAATTCTTCATCCTAATGTTCTCGAAACTACACATGAGATTTTCCACACACACACACAACTTTGTTTATATTAATGAGATCTATTGACTAGTAGATGTCCCATATGTGGACATTTCCCCCCGTAAAATACTAATAATACTATACAATTTATTTATTTGTGGGGTAAAAATGAGAACATTTCCCCTGTTAAACGCTAATAATACTTTACGATTTATTTATTTATTTATTTGTAGAGTAAAATGAAGACATTTCCCCCCATTTAATGCTAACAATACTGTACAATTTATTTATTTATTTATTTGTGGGATAGAAATTAGGATATTTCATTTTGTTAAATGCTAATAATACTGTATAATTTATTTATTTATTTGTTTGTTGGGTAAAAACGAGAACGTTTTCCCCCGTTAAACGCTAATAATACTGCACGATTTATTTATTTATTTGTGGGGTAAAATGAGGACACTTTCCCCCGTTTAATGCTAACAATACTGTACAATTTCTTTATTTATTTGTGGAGTAGAGTGAGGACATTTCCCCCCGTTAAATCCTACCAATACTGTACAATTTATTTATTTATTTATTTATTTGTGGGGTAGAAATGAGGATATTTTACTTTGTTAAATGCTAATAATACTGTACAATTTATTTATGTATTTATTTGTGGGATAAAAATAGATATTTCACTCTGTTAAATGTCACTGGCGCAAAACCCGGGGGTATGAGGGGGACATATCCCTTCCAATCTAGGAACTGGAGGACTGTCCCCCCAATAATCCGATTTGAAATGTGTGTTTTGGGGGAAAATGTGGTGATTTGTGCCCGATTCCCACAAAGGAAAGTGAGATGAAATTGATGTTCCCCCAGAATAAGCCTCAAATATTCCCGCCTCCCAATGTTGAAGACAACTCTGCTCTCTGATCCTGCACAGGATTGTTGTTCAACTTCACAATTATTTTGAGCATCGCTTAACAAGAAAAAGAAAGAAAAAAGGAACGGTCTTACTTGTTCTCCCCAATGTTGAAGACAGATTTGCGCCGCTGTTAAACGCTAATAATACTGTACAATTTATTTATTTATTTATTTATTCGTGGGGTAGAAATGAGGATATTTCACTCTGTTAAATGCTAATTATACTGTTCAATTTATTTATTTATTTATTTATTTGAGGGGTAAACATGAGGAAATGTGATTAAAGCTAAAAGCATTGGCCGTAAGCTAACCAGTTCCCTAATATCCATAAAAACTTTCTCTCTCAAGAAAGCACGTGCGAAAGAATTTATTCCAGAATGTGGCCCAAAGCTTTTTTCGGGGGGTCCAAATTCAATATGAGGATAAATTATATTAAAATTTGTAAAATCAACCCCTAAGGTTATAATAAATTTACTGAGAAGTTGGGATTTGTGGGGGTAAGGAATCCGGACTACCAGGACCCACCCCGTGCGCACCTCCCTGCCTCAATTTGAGGAAGAGCGTCCAATGCATTTAAACTTCTTAAGTCCCATTTCGTCATTTTTACCGCATAAAAAATCTTTTTTAGCGCATTTCATAAAAGCATTATTTTCATTTTTTTGGAGGGGGGGTATGTCTTTGTGTTAGTATCGTAAATAACAATTAATAATCATTCTTCTGAATGGCTGAATTTTGAAACTGCACGTTTCCAAAAGTCATACTGGTAAATAAGAGAAAGTAAGTTTAAAATATCAATCCTTACCCGAAATATGAGTCATCCTCACACACTGACCACCACGAGAGACACCCTTTCATACTTCCCCTGCTTCACTTGTGAAATGCACCTCCATCACACCAACAAAACATTGAACAAATGAAAAAAGAAAATAACATAGCAAAAATATTCGCCAATGAACCAGACAACTGTTATTTCTTTCATCAGTGTTCAGGATTCGTGCGTGCTCCACACGGTAAGCATACCAAACACGCAATAAATTACGCGCTAACGCACGTCCCATACCAATTTGTAAGCAAACACTGTTTATTGAGCATTGAATTGCATCATGTATCTTAATAACGGTTGGTTAATAGCGCCAAAAGGAAGCCTAAATCGAAGACGAGCAGTGGGTGTTGGGAGAACTGAGCTCTCTCACCTGCATCCCAAGTGCCACATTCGATTCGTATTATTGAAATTTAAGTAGTTCGTTCAACGGCATCATGCATGTATTGTCGAAGACAATGGATCATAATGTTCGCAAGAGACACTGAGGTATAGCTATCACGTGAACATAGCGTTTATCTCTAAATATTTTTGAACCCCTCTTTCTCCTCACTTTTGGCTATTAAAACCTACACCTGTTTCTTTTAACCCTTCAATGGAACACCTGAATGTCACTCTAATGCGTCACTGTCATTGGCATTTCGTAGATTGATGTATTGATTGATTTTTGTCATTTATGGAACAGCAAGGTTATGAAGGACAAGGATTATTACTTCGATAGGATTTGAATCAAGCCGAGATTGGCAATCCGGTGCGGTTGCTGGACACACAAACATCCAGTGGCGTATTTGAGGGGGAATTCCGGGCTTAATCGCCCACCCAAAATTTTATTTACTGTATTAAAGTAAATGGAATATCTTGCAGAATTTTCACATTTTCTGGAATAAATTTAGTAAAGCACCCCTCGAAACAAAATTGTAAATACGCCACTGCATACATCCATGACCTACCACAAGACAGGTCCCACCACCACCACCACCACCACAATAAAGCTCTCGTCAACACGTGACCAAGAGACGTGAATATTCTCGTCTCGTCTCGAAAACGACATGAGAAATGTCTTTTTATATTCGAGTCGAGATGACAAACATGACAATCCTTGTGTCATTTTCGAGACGAGAAGGAATTTAATGAAATAATGGGTCTCTTAAGAACACTAATTCTCCCAAATCTTTAGATCTTAATTTAGGCTTTCGTGATTCATAGTACAACAAGAATTTTAGGAATGATTCAAACAAAGATCCAAAGATTGCGATATTGGCTAATAATTAGTTTTTGAATCAGGGGCCACAAAATTTTTGAACGACCCCAAAATCGAGTTTTCGTATTTTCTACGAAATAAGCACATCATACTGAGTTAAGTGATAGTTTGGGTTTAGCTACACTATATGTAGTTCTCCAAATATATGGCATAGAATAAAATTTTTGAATAAAATTTATTGGATTTTTTGCTCCAAAACTATCAATTGACAAAGTAATTGTACCACTATAATGAAAAGTATTTATCAATTTTCAAAGAACACAAGGCATTGCTTCAGTAATGAATATGGTTTTAAGTGTTATTATATCACAATCTTTGAGAACCTTTCGTAAAGCGAAAAAATTCTGATAAAGTCTAAATGAAATTAAGAAAAAAGTCACAGCATAACTTTTGAACATAAATTTACAAAAAAAGAGATGAAAAATCGAGAGGAGACAATAAAAACTCTTCAAGAAGCTCAGTGGTTGAGTGTTTACTTCTGGTGCATGAGGTCTCTGGTTCGATTCGATCCCCTGCCAAGTAAGTTTGTGGAGGACAACATCGTGTTTGTAGGTTTCTTAGGGTACTCCCGTTTCCTCCTACTTGCTCATTCCACTAATTCTTCAATCATTCATTCACTTGCCTTAATCATCCGTGTTCTTTAGCCTAAAGGTCATAACCTTGGGACGTTAAACTTATAAATTTCATTTCATTTTTTCAACAATTTCACACTTAGCCCTTTCGTCATTCGGGGTTTTTGGGGTATTTTTTAGACTTTCAGTCAAGCAGCTACTGCATCGTCACTATTTATCCTAGGATAATGGTTCATACCTCATTCTCTTCAAAATGGAGCTGGCTTTCAAATGGTACCACTTGCATGCTCATACCATATACCAGGAGAGGGAAAAGTGATGTCAAAGGGAAAATTTCGGGGGGGATATTTTTTCACACTGTGGGCCCCTCTGAAACGGCCCTGTGTGAACGTAGAGATCTCAAAAAATCTGATAAATAGTACTTGGTAGACTGAATGTGTGTGCCAAATTTCAAGATTCTATCTTGCATTCTAAGGGCAGGAGAAATTTTATCATCACCTCCTATGTCTCGACGCAGGAAGGTGTGAAACCATACGTAAGGTCTTCTACAATGCCTCTGGACTTGAAAAACAAAAACAAAAAAAACGGACGAAAAAGCTCAAATAGGAGAGTTATAACGCAATGTACCATGACACACCCGTATGGTACAAATTGTACCATCGTATGCCCAAAGGGTTAGTACTGTCTAATTTCTTGGATTTATTTGCATGCACAGTTTAACGATCGGTTAATATAATAAATAATACAAATAAAATGTTATTACTTACAAAATATTAACGGTAGTTTTTGCACCATATATTATGCTTTCAAAATTACGTTCATAGTAATTAACTAACTTTCAATAGAATCTTTACCTTATGATTAATTTGTTAAAGATGACATCAATCAATTTTGAAGAAACAACGCAAGAAATCATAATTATTTTGAACATCTCAATTTTTATATTGCTAACATACTTTTTCCCCTGGAAAACGATTTTCTTTCATCGTTACGCATGACTCAGGAAGATACATAAATCTTCCTGATACTTCTCGGCAAGGCATTGAAAAGATAGAACTTTAAAAATTGTCAATAGGTGGCAGCAGAGTTTCATTATAAAATGCATAGGAAGGTCGCAACATTGGGAGCAACCCAGAAAAAATGAAGAAGCACAAACGTTTTATTATTGACATTTTAAATCTTATTCTATTAGATGTGTATTTACCATCAATACTTAATTATAATTCTTCGTTGTTATTCCCTACAGGGTGCCTATAAAGTTAATGAATCCATGTGAATAAAAGCGCAGAAATGCTGATAAATTGGGGAGAGGAAGGGGAGTTATAAGTAAGAATTGAAGAAACTGGAACAAGATGTATGAATTTTGATTTTAAGTTTAACGTTCCTTTCAGCAGCGGGGCTATATGAGACGGGACCCACTGATTAACGTGGAATCGGAGCGACATGAACTCCGCCGGGAATCGAATGGCGCGTACGCTAACCACTTAGCCACGAAGGAGTTCCACGATGTATGGAGTGTGTACGCGTACCGCTTCATAACACCGTCTTTATACGATTTCGTTTTGCTATATAATGAACCTACCTTTAGATTTCCCCTCCCCCCATTCAACAATATACAGAATTTCTTTATAAAATGCACGGGAAACATTCAACAATACATAGTATAAAATGCCTTGTGTGGAGTATTGTATTACATGGGTCAGAAACACGGACATTACGCAAACATGATAAAAAACGACAGAAAGCTTTCGAAGGGCCACAGTGGCTCAGTGGTAGAGCGTTCACATCTAATGATTGGGGTTCCGGGTTCGATCCCAGCCCCCGCCTTGTGAACTTTGTGGTGGACAAACACCGTGTGCGTGGGTTTTCTCGGGGTTCTCCCGTTTCCTCCCACTTTCTTCATTCTACCATTTCACTCATTACTCATCATCACCGTCTCCTTTTGCCTAACCGGTATAACCGCGGGACGTAAAACTCAAAGATTTCAGATTTCAGAAAGCTTTCGAAATGTGGGTATGGAGAAGAATTTAGAGAATTAGCTGTGTGAAGTGGAAAACGAATGAGGAGGTGTTAGAAATGGTGCAGGAGAAAACAACAGTTTTAAATATTATTGAAAAGAGAAAGAGAAACCGGTTGGGACATTGGCTAAGAAGGAACTGTATCACGATGGATGTGGTAGAGGGTATGGTGGCAGGAAAGAGAGGGACGAGGCGAAGGAGACCACAATTAATAGACGATATCACAACAGAGAGGCCGCACGTGAGGACGAAAAGGTTAGCGGAAGACTGTGGAACATGTGAGCTTCTCAGCTGCAGAAAGTTATCTGCCAATTACGGCAGAATACTTACGATGATGACAATATACTGTTTGCAGTGTTTACATGCTTTACTGAGAGTTGACATTACATCAACATTTTGGTGTGGAAACTTCTACTTTCAGAAGGTGTCGCTCTTTTCAAAAATAGATATCTTCCTCAATTAGTGGGAGGTGTGTTTATTGTAAAATGCATTCATTATAGTTTAAAGATTATAGTATTATTTGAAGTAATACATTATCTTCAACTATTTTTCAAGCCGAATTTGAAGTGCAATTGGAAAAAAAATGTAACAGGACAAAACTACGACACAAGAACTTAGATCTTGAGAAGTTGAAAGATGGAGAAAGGAAAAAGAAATGTGATGAAAAGTATGTAAATTGAAGAGAAACGGACATAGGGACTAGTGAGTAGTACAAGAAATCTAAAGTTTGTGTCAAATAAGCTTGCGGAAGGAATATACCTAGGTAGGATCGGATTCAGAACAAACTCAGAAGACATAGATTATTGAAGAAATATAGCGAAGTAAAGAAATAAACAATCCGTTTGCAATCAGAAACAATCATGAAATATAGTGAAGTAAAGAAATAAACCACACGTTTCCAATCACAAAAAACATGAAATATAGTGAAGTGATGAAATAAACAATCCGTTTCCAGTCATAAACAATCATGAAATATAGTGAAGTGAAGAAATAAACCACCCGTTTCCAATCACAAACCATCATGAAATATAGTGAAGTGAGGAAATAAACTGCCCGTTTCCAATCAGAAACAATCATTAAGAAACAGTTGTCTGGTAGGCTATGCCTACGATAGAGACTTGCGACACAACGATTATAGTAGTTGGCAGATACAGTAAGTCGAGATCGTAGCATCAAACTGTAAAAGTTTACATTATGCATATTTAGACTAACTCCAGCAGATGATCCAAAAGAAGTCATAACTTATTGATAATCCTCTTGTGAACGATTAAATAAGGTAATATGATCTGTATAAGATCAGAACGTAAGTTTAGTGTCTCGTATGGGAATTCCAGTAAGCTTATACGAACGAATTCAGTAATAAAAGAAAGGAGATATATTGAACAACAGCGACAACAATGTGTCTCCTTGGCGTACCACTGAGCCACCGCAGCCCACACGAATACTCATCAATTGTCTACATCTCCAAAAAGACATTTCTCATATTTTCTAAAATCGCTACCGGACAATTTTAAGGGCCCGAAATAGGGGGCATGTCCGGGAAAAAGAGGTGGTTTAGAAATGGAATGAAATCTTTCAGTTTAACGTCCCACGATTATGCCCTTTAGGCTAAAGGAGACGATGATTAAGGCAAGTGAATGATTATGGAAGAATTGGTGGAATGAGAATGTGGAAGGAAACGGGAGTACCCCGAGAAAACCTACGGACACAAAGTTACTTGGCCGGGGATCGAACCAGGGATGCTGACGCAACAAAGGTAAGCGCTCTACCATTGAACCACCATGGTCCCAAGAGGACGTTTAGTAACCCTATACCTACATACTGTAGATGTTCGGCTAAAGAAATCATTCCACAAAATGTATGTTCTTATTTGTGAGTCATCCCATATGCCACTATTGAGTTCTGAGATATGACATTGTGTGGTAGCCAATCATTTTTCGTTATTATTATTACTTTTTTTTATCTACACCTACTGCTATAGAAGGATGATCCTTTTTTTTTTTTTTTCAAATGTGGACATAGGATATTTCAGATAAATTTCCCTTGAGAACACGAAAGTGAATAGATTTTCCCTTACCATTCAGCAAATAAGAAAGAAAAAAAAGTAATCGAGTTTTCTCACTATGCTTTGTCACGACATTGTATGCTTGCCTCAATAGGTCTACTTTTTTCTTTTTCTTTTGTTGTTTCTATTTTTTTAATGTTCGAGTTAATATACCAGTGATGCTATTGTTATTATTAAAAGAAAAAAGAAAGTTAAGACGTTAATGAACAAAACGTAACCTCCGTATAGTAAAAAAGAAACTTTTGATACCAACTCATCCATTTGTTCTTAAAAAATTAATATTGATTGCTAAAATGAAAAGTAAATCTATCTATATTTATATAAAAAATGAAAGTGACTATGTTTGTAACTTTAAAACTCTTGAACTACACGACTGATTTTGATAAAATTTTCAACATAGATGAGGTTCAAGTTTGGGATGGCTTTTATCATTTCACTTTGACGTGCAGCTTGGGGGAGAGGGAGTGGGGAGATGCATATAAAAATGATCGAAAATGACCGAATATTAGTGTCGAATCCATAGTTTTCAGGGTCTCTGAGATGAAGAGTGACACTTCCGATGCCGTTTAAATCCAAATTCAACTTGGAGAGGGATATATATAAATATATATATAGGGTGTTTCAAAATAACATCCACAACGTCTGGGAGGTGATTCCTGAAACCAAAATAAGACGAAAAGTATAGACCAACCTGGGTGCACAAATGCTTCCTTTTGAAGTTATAGACTGACTAAAATATGAAAAAAAAATGAAATTTGAAGGACCACAGTTCCAGTACTATGAAACCCACAGTAGTTGGATCAAGACTTCACTTAGGAACTAATATGTGCACTATCCAAAAAATACATGTTTCAGAATCCTAAGATAATGACGCAACAATTTTTAAAGAGGGTGTTTTTCTACGGTCATATAGCTTGAAGTACTCCTCAACTACCTCTATAAATATTGTTGCGGAAGTATCGCAGGATTCTGAAACATGTATTTTTAGATAGGGCACATACTAGTTCCTAAGTGAAGTCTTGATCCGACTACGGTAGGTTCCATAGTTTTAGAACTATAGACCTTTAAAGTTCATTTTTCTCATAATATGCAGCAAACACAATGATTTATGGATTTCATCTCTGATGCTAGGGGCCCTTACTTTGATCCCAGGGCTTATGAGTTTGTGCTAGAGAAGTTGTTTCCGTTGGTCTTCCCGGAAATTCTACCATTCGTTCCATGTTATCATTCCGCCTAGGTTCACATATATCCCGGAAAACCTGGATTGTCCCGGATTCATGAGAGGAAAAATTTTCCTGTAGATTCACTAAAAATTCTGAATCTTTTAAAATATTGTTTGGCCTGCAGCTTCATTAGTAATCCTGAATCTTTCAAAATGTTGTTTGGCCAGCAGATTCACTAGAAATCTTGAAACTTTTAAAACATTTTTGAATTAAATCTTCTCTAATCTGCCACGTTAGTTGAAACAAATGAACCCACACATCTGAAAGTCATAATGGTAATGTCAAAAGAATGTTTTCATTATGAAATGACCTATGGACTGACAAGAGAAACATATTTTTTCTCATCCATTAGGGTTATTATTGGCATTCAGTACAACATGGCTCATAGAAATTGGTCTGAACTTTACGAACTCAAGTGTACTGACAATTATTCAATATATTTTTACCAAGCCCTCTTTTCTTTTCCGAAAGCACAATATAGTTGGTATAAGAATCCTTAAACACATTTACCAAGTTAAACAAGGTATAGTTCCCAAATCCAAATAAGCTGAAATAATTAGCTTTTTTTTTTTTTTTTTTTTTTTTTTACATATACATGAAACGATATGAAATGCATATTCATTTAGGCACTTAGAATTTGGATTTAAACAGCATCGCAAGTATCCCTGTTCACCTCAGCGGCCCCGAAAACTATGGATTCGATACTAATATCGATCATTTTAATTCATCTCTCCCTCTCCTATGTTACGGTACACCATTAGAGTGAAATGATAAAAACTATCCCAGGCCCAAACCTCATCTATGTTGAAAATTTGAACGAGATTGCTCGGATTATTCAAGAGATTAAGAGTCACAAACATAGTTACTTTCAATTTCATAATATAGACTAGCTGAACCTGCGCTGTATACTCAGCGTATCCTCCTTTTATGACCATGAATCTCCTTCCCACTGTGCATGTCTCCTTACTCACACAAGTACAGGATAGGGGATTCACAAAGGAAGTGAATTGCTATGTATTGATGTTGGAGTGATTTTGTAGCAAATTTGTAGAAGTAACACGATATCAAGTGGAAATATGTTTTTCTAATAAATCCATATCCATCCGAGTACGCCTCATTGCGTCTCTTGAGGCCTTTGAAGTCCCCAGCATGCAATAGGTTTTGCCATTCATATTTAAGCAAAGCGCATGCAATGTCCGTCAACCCGCCATACGTAACTTCTCTACTGATTGCCTAACACTGTAGTTTCGGTCTGCAACAAAGTTAATCTTATGGGCTCAAAACGGCCATTAAAATGTTAAATAGAACAATAACGACATGGTTTTTGAAAATTTGAATGAGAACTGGACAATGTACACAAAATTTGGAAACGACCAGTGGAAACGGCACCTTTCTAGCAGTTGTGGTTATCGAGATCTCATTGTCGAAAGGATTGGGTACACACACATAAACCTAGCATTTTAATATACACTGTAGAAGATTACGTAATTTCGTTTAAAAACAATGGCTTTTCATAATAATAATAATATTAATTATCCCGAGCCCTCAATTTTATTCATTAAATTTTGCGTTAACTTTCACTATTGCATTGTAGTGTAGGAGGGGGCAGTGATGGAGCATTTATCTCTGCTGCGTGGGGTCCCTGGTTCGACCCTCGGCAAAGTAAGCTTATAGTGCACAAACATTGTGTCTGTGGGTTTTCTCGGAATACTCCCGTTTCCTCTCCACCGAGTTTTCCATTATCGATCATTTGCCTTACTCATCCATCTCCCTTAGCCTAAACATCTCCTTCGTGGCTAAGCGATTAGCGTACGCGCCTTCGGCGTGGGAGACTCGGGTTCGATTCCCGGCGGGAGCTCATGTGGTTCGGATTCCACGTTAATCAGTAGGTCCACGTCTCATATTGTCTCGCTGCTGAAAGGGACAGTAAACTAAAATCAATTCAACTCAACTCCCTTAGCCTAAAGAGCGAAAACTGAAAGATTTCATTACATTTTTATTTACATTGTGTTATTGTAAGTTGTCATCTTTAATTTTAGTTTTAATCAATTATTTTTATATACATAATCTTAACTGTTCCTCTTAATCTGTTAAAATTTTCATTAATCTTTCCAACTATAGTAATAACAGAAGTGAAACTGAAATATTACACTCGCTGCAAAAAGTGTAAAAGGTTTATCAGCCTAGCCATCCTGAGTGAGTTTTCTATGGGTTCTCCTCATTCACACCAGGTAAGTGCCGGCATGGTACCTAACATATAGATGCCAGGTCGCTTTCTTCCTTCCTCAATCCTTTCTTCCCTCACTTTCCTCCAGTAGTATGATCGCCAAGGAACGCCATACGTGACGGTCTAACATGGCCATAGATGCGGAAAGCCCAGAAATCTCATACCTAAATCCCTGAAATCCTTCTAAGTAAGGTATATACATCGGATCGAACGGTCGCACGGACATTCAGAAACCACTTTCTCGGCATGTAAGGGCCATGAAATGCACAAAAGCATTGAAATCTCAAATTTGATTTTTGTCACGATCACCATACTTTTCCCTCTGCTATCGCTGCTAGAAAGTGAAACAGAAAAGAAGAAAGGAAATGATGGCCACAGAATGACAATGTGTTTTTGTTTCTCGTTCGCCAATGTAATTAAAAATACGGTGACATTTCACTTGACAGTTTGCCCTCCACGTAATTACGTAAAAGACTTTCCTGTAATTCTGTAACATGGAAAGAAAAATCGACAAATCTCTTTCAACGTTTGACGTCACTGCTCTGTCGTTGTGTTAATGACCAATGCGGTTAAAGATACATAAAAATCTTTTAAAGTCATTGCTGGCTTGCTTGGCCGAATAGCTAAAATATTAAGCTAGCGATCGAGCGCGGGTTCAAATCTCACAGACAGCATGAGCACCATTATACATTATTCACTTCTAATTGTCACCTTTACTCTATAAAGGTCATAAGCGAGGGACAGAAAATTCAAAAATAATATGCAAATAAACAACAATAGAGCAATGCTCAACCTAGGGTATGCCTATCCTTCAACTATTCTTCAGTTCGAGAAATCTGTATTTGATTCTATGTAAGGAAATATTTATGTTGGCTTCCACCTCAAGGTGTTGATAATAGCTTCGGTGCAGAAGAAAAACTTGTGAGCACATACAAATAGAGTAGTTAACATTTTATGAAAATAGGATTGAGTGTAATAGCTTTCTTAAGGAAAGAAAATTTAGTTTAACGTCCCACAATTATGCTCCAAGGCTGAATTATAGTAATGATGGTAATGAATGAAATGGTAAAATAAAAGTAGTGGTGGAAACGTGAAAATACCGAGAAAATCCGCACATACGGTATTTGTCCACCGCAGAACTTAGTGCGTGATGACCGAACAGGGACCCCATATACCAGAAGTAAGCTCTCCACCATTGAGTCATCACGGCCCCAAGTAATATCAGGAATTGGCAACCTAAAGCACGCTTACCACTACTGCCTAAGAGTAGCGGAGGACGGACAAATCAAGCTACGATTTGAAAGGTTTTGCGTGGCATATTCAAGATAGTGTATTACATATTTTAAGTAACATATTGTAACATTTTATCTCAGATATAGGTCAAAAACTAGATGGGAATGTAAGAAATATAAATAAACACCTGTAGTAAGTAGGATTGTATAAAAAAAGTGACCCTGTGGATGATTATTTTAGAATTTAACGTCTCTTATTAACAAAAGGGCTATGTAAGATCCGAACCTAAAATCTAAAGTGAGAACCAAACTACATTAACTTCACCAGGAATCGAACTTAGGCCACCTAAACGGGAGGCGGTAACGTTAATAATTTTATTCAGAAGAGAGGCAATCTTGGTTGGGTTTGGAGCTAAATAAAATACGAAAGACAGGTATAACGAGAGATGATCGAAAAAAAAAAAGTTACAAAGAATAGAACTTTTAAGTTATTCACTGTAACTTAATGCAAATTTATTTGTAGACTAATAAAATGTCTGCCTTGGTGCAGGTTTGAAGACTTCGGATTCTGTTCATGTATACCCGAGAAACGGACATTGAAAATGATGACAAGTCTGAAAAATTTGTCAAGAGTAGTGAGGTCAGTGATGGTCAGTGAGGTAAGTGATGCGGTTTCTCTCGGTCAAAAGCACTACACCTACTGACATGTGTACGCGGACGGCTAAATTTCAAAACAACATGTAAGGAAGTGGTGTCGTGCCTTTAAAGAAAGACATACCATATTGTTAATGGCAAACCTGGATCCAGAGGTAGAGCCAGTATTTCAATACCTGACGTTATGCTTAGAACGACTAGAGCATACCATCTACATCCCTCCTCCAGTGACTTTCGCCTTTTCCCCGTTTTAAAGCAAAAAATGGCTGGCCACCATTATCTGGCATATGATTATGTCAAAACCACTGCCTCAAGGTAGCTACGGAAACCTGACGCAGATTTCTATGCAAATGGTATAGAAAACTTTATCTGCTGTTGTAATAAGCGGTTGAACAAAAACTGTGATTACATCGAAGACCATTGTTGAATGCCCTCTATTATCAGATGTGTTGATCTTCCAGCTATGTCTCACATCTAAGTCATAATAGACTTTGTAAACTTTCTTTCGATCATCCCTCGTATTTCTGTCGCGTTCAACCTGCAACTTCCTTATACCATAGAGCAGTAGCGTATTTACGATTTTGTTTCTGGGGGCTTTGCCTGAAAATGTGAAAATTCTGCAAGATATTTCATATACTTTACTATAGTAAGTAAGATTTCGCGGAGGGCCTTAAGCCCAGAAGTCCTTCTTAAAACTCCACTGCCATAGAGTTAATTAGAAAATATGTGTTCTTTAAAATACCAAATATAAACACCATTGTATTACGTGATTCACTGCTCGCCACCCATTCATTTCTATCTTTGATCTCGAGCTGTATGTCACAAGCTTCTTCTTTTTGTATTTTTCTTTCCTATTTTTCCTCACTTCGATTTTTTTACTTGATGTCTGGAAAGAGGATGAAAAGTGTAGAGATTAGGGATTTTGCCTGCAGCCATTAATTAGAACCTGGAAAGATGTCAGAAGACAGTGCAAATCAAGACCAGTATTGGAGAATTTTCTGGCCTTCCAGAAAATAGGAGAAAGAAAAAAAAACAGTTTCCTTGCACTAACTGAACACTTACTTACACTCAGCAATCTCCTTTTCCTCAGCGAATATTGAGAACTCACACACATATATATACACACTTACGCGATTAATTAACTCCGAGAGGATTTTTCTTTTTAACTTTTCGTGGTAGAAAAAGTCAGGAGTCAATTACTAATCTTTGGCTTCTAACGAAAAAAGAAAGTTCTTGGAACTTACATTACTTCTAATAGAGATTTTTTTTTTCATTTATTGATAGCCGATTTAACTTCTTAAAATTTACAGAAATCTATTTCCTGAAGAAAAATATATAGACCCTATATATTTTTATATTTCAGAAAATATATTTACGACTAAAGATATTTTACATTAATAAAAATCTCTTATTTATTGGGAATTTAATTAATGTAAAAATATTAATGATAAGTTGTCTGCATATCTTCTACTTCTTCTTCTTCTTGTTCACCTCAACGATAGGTTGGTGGGCAACACGGAAATTTTAAAACTTTACTCTCCCTTGGGAGAGCTGTTTTATACGTTGAGAAAGTCTCTTCGTAACTGTATCTAGATACTCTATCCTTGGTCTTCCTCTTCCTGGTTTTCCTTCCGCCTTTCCGCTTGTCAACACGGTGATCTAAACGGAGTGCCGAATAAGATGGCCAAGCATACTGTTATTTCTTTTACTATTATCTTCATTATCTGTCGTCCTTCATTAGCTTCCTTTAGTACGTCTTCATTCCTTTTCCTTTCGGTCCATGATATCGAAGGATTCTGCGCCACCACCACATTTCAAATGCTTCCAGCTTGAATATTTCAGGTTTTCTCAATGTCCACGTCTCTGATCCGTAAAGTGTCACGCTCCATACCAGGGTCTTAGTAAATCGTTTTCGAACATCCAAGGACACATTTCTTGATGTTAGTAGTCCTCTTTTCCTATTGAATGCTTGTTTAGCCTGCACTATTCTGGAACTTACATCTTTTTCACTTCTTCCGTCCGAGAATATTAGACTTCCTAAATAGAGGAACGTCTTCGATCTTCTCTCCCTCTAGTCATACGTTTGCCCCTTCCTGTACTGCTCTTGTGCACATTATCACTTTTGTTTTCTTATTTATCTATCTTATTAGAATTAAGAATTAGATTTCTGGGCTTTCCGCAGCTATGACCCTTTTAAGCCTGTCACGTATGAGGGATGACGTATCTCGCGATCATACTACTCGGAGAATCGGAGAGGGAGAAAGTGGTGGGAAAGGAAAGAAGCGGCCTACGACTAGAGGTACCACCCCGGCATTTGCCTGGGGTGAATGAGGAAAACTCAAGAAAAATCCTCATTTAGGACGGCTGGCCTGAAAGGTCTTTTACACCCTTCCGATCGAATGTCCCTACCGGGAATTGAACCCGGGATCGCTGGCACCAAAGGCGAGAGTGTTAGCGACACAAGCCACTTGTACTTTATTAAGGGTGTGTAAAGGAGGTAGGATTGTCAACAGATGTCATTATGGTTTCCCAATATTTTCAACTTATTTATTTATTTATGTACGAGTACGTATATTCAGAATAATTGTGTGAAATTCAAAAACTGAATGTTGAAACTTTCCTCAAAGACGAATTGAATCGACATTAATCACTAGTCGAATAATAATGCGTCCATTTTAAAATTATTCAATGGTGAGGACTTCAATATATTTCGATATTTGAAGCAAATCGATTTTCCATATCCGAACCTCGAGGACACACAACTCCATACATGTTTCGTTAATGAAGATGAGGGAAAACAGAGGGAACCTTGTATTTTAGAGAAAGCTGTGATGACTCTAACAAAATACTTTTCTCTTCATCGATAGACAGAATCCAATTTTTTTTCTGTCCACTTTTTTGTTGCACTACGAATGAGCACGTGTGATTTTCTGGCTTTTTTTTTGACTGGAATTAACATGGCTTGCTCGTTCCCATGGTGATAGTCATGGTTATACAGGGCGAGTCAAAATGATGGACCTGATTTCAGAAATTTGTTCTGTGAAACATGTGCTAAGTGATAAACTTGCTTCAAATATATCACAAGTGTTCTATGTGAGCACCTTGCGCAACACGGCACACATAGTTTATCTTCTCCCAAACTTTTTGTATCATGTTGCGGTCAATATCGACAATTTATTTCATGCTCGTTGCTGACTTTTAGCAATAGAAAGTGGAAACACTGCCTGGAGACAAAACTGTTCAATAGTCTATAAGGGAGTTATAAACTGACAAGGGACGTATGCGAATCGTAACAACTAGATACTTACGAAAATAGATACCTTGACTAATTATGGATCGCTAATCATCATGGTGATATTCATCCGGTGCGGAAATACCTTGTGTACCCGCTATGTATAATACATATACCAAGTGACCGGGTGAAGTTGTGCCGAGTTATACCCCAAAAACTCCGGAAAAAGGCAGAAAATGAAAAATGTGTGCAGGTAACCTGATACCTACGGGAGGAGACACGTGACCAAACACAAGACAGTGCTGTAGCACAAGCAGTGTTGCCACCCGAACACAACCTTATAGTTTATCAAATAGAAAATTTACCACTTTATGGCACAAAACGTGAAAGAAAGTAAGCAAATGCTGGGTTATCAGTGTTGCCCAATAAATGAGCTATGAGGCTCTAAAGTTGAAAAATTATGGGATCCGTACAATGAAACAAACAAATGTGCAACAACAACAAGACTGCAAAGGAACAAATGTACAATAGGGAGTAAACGCTAGGATGCACATTATCCATTGACTAACAGGCTCCGGTGATTAGCTAGCACATGAGCCTTTGATGCACAACGAACAAGGCTTGTTTCCCGGTGGGAGAGCATTCAACTCATTGCGGCGATTCGAATCCTACCTTAAACTGGACGTTCATGTCTCATATAGCTACAGTGTTGAAAAGGAGCAGTAAAACCTTTAATAAACAATCAGTCAAACAGGCATACATGAAAGAATGTATTATTGATATAGCCGCAGAAAAGAAACCACAAGACATTAGTTTATTCACGAAAAGGAGGAAAAAAGTTATATGAGAAATCCCTCTCACGAAGTTATCACACATATAGCTTTTCAATTCGAAGATAAAATATAGTATGAGAATACAGAAATGTGGGGAAGGATCTCGTTAAAGTACTTTATGCCTGGTTACGTCCCTAATTGATATGCTGAAGAAGGGAAGACAGAAAAGGCAAAGAAAGAATTTGAAAAGGCTCTCAAACAGTAAGACTATCCTTTTGAAATTTCTATAACAATCTTTAACAATACAATGAACTTAACGTTATTCTGTTATTCATTATATTTCATTGTTTTTCTGTTATTACAAGCGGAAATTTATTAACTTTTTTGTTTTCTCCCTATCGTATTTTCCTTGTTGTGTATATTTTGTATTCTAATTAGCGTCTTCAGTAAAACAATAGTGGCAGAAACAGATGTTTTTGATCTTTCTCTTACACGAGACAAATTCTAAGACACGTCTTTTGTTTACTGTTACCTTAAATTAGCTTCTTTAATGTTTTTTTTAAATAAATAATTTTCCTCATTTTCCTAGTAAAATCTTTCATATTGTGATTGGTACTCAGCGAGATAAACAAAACAATTGATCCTCATTCATGCAAATATCAAAATGTTCTTTCTTTGTGCTGTCTACATTTACTACCGAAGGATATAATTTACCCAAATGAAGTTCTTGCACTTCTTTGAGAAATGAATAATTAAGAAAGTAAGTTTGCAGAAGGAGGTGGGAAAACTCAGAGCTCGTTTGCGATTCGCCAGCCTTACAGCGACAGAAAGACAACGACTGTATCTCGAGAATAGAAACAGTTATCGTCAAAAACAGTTTAAAAATGGAGAATCTCTTTGAAAGAAATTTCTGGCGGCTCCACAGATAGACGGATTATAACAGTAGTCGTCAAATGTATGAAACTTCTGAGCTACCGTACCGTTTCTAAATCCTATTGTGTGCTACAAACCAAAAGAACTAGCAACTTTCTTTTTTTTAAACAAAATCTTACATTTGTTTATTATCTAAACTTACATTTCTAGTAAATATGAAATCAAACTATCCAAGCAAATGTCTAATATAGACACGAAAAACATAACGTTTAACAAATGTCTAATATACACACGAAAAACATAACGTTTAGCAATTGTCTAATATACACACGAAAAACATAACGTTTAGCAATTGTCTAATATACACACGAAAAACATAACGTTTATCAAATGTCTAATATACACACGAAAAACATAACGTTTAGCAAATGTCTAATATACACACGAAAAACATAAAGTTTAGCAAATGTCTAATATACACACGAAAAACATAACGTTTAGCAAATGTCTAATATACACACGAAAACATAACGTTTAGCAAATGTCTAATACACACACGAAAAACATAACCTTTAGCAAATGTCTAATATACACACGAAAAACATAACGTTTAGTAAATATCTAATATACACACGAAAAACATAACGTTTAGCAAATGTCTAATATACACACGAAAAACATAACGTTTAGCAAATGTCTAATATACACATTAAAAACATAACGTTTAGTAAATGTCTAATACACACACGAAAAACATAACGTTTAGTAAATGTCTAATACACACACGAAAAACATAACGTTTAGTAAATGTCTAATATACACACGAAAAACATAACGTTTAGCAAATGTCTAATATACACACGAAAAACATAACGTTTAGCAAATATCTAATATACACACGAAAAACATAACGTTAGCAAATGTCTAATGCACACACGAAACACATAACGTGTACAACCCCAAGAGTATTACAATCAACTCTGAGATGGGTCTAACAATGGCAGTTGCGTGCGAGAAACAGGCAGTTGGTGCGGACAGCACCGCCTGTCGTTGACATCAGCTCAGTGCAGGAATTAAGGTTAGCCAAGCGGAGCGTTAAAACAATCTACCGAAAATGTCCCCGCGAGCTACTATTAGCTCGCGATCATCTGTTTGGCGATCATTTGACTATAACATAAAAATAATGGTGTGCAGAGTCGTTTTGACGTATGATTAGCGTCATACTAAAAGCCTGACTACTGCAGGAAACATATGTTAGTCGAACTCTTTAGTATGGCACTAGTCACGCGTCAGAACGACTCTGCATAAGGCCCAATATGTTTAAGCAAGGTGCTTATTCCAATCCCAAGTCCGATTTTCAATAGCGCTTTTTGTTATCGAGATACAGTCCAAGCACTTGTCGATGCCTTGGATAGATAGGACATGATATCGTCAAGGAAACTGAATGTGATCTGAGGTGTGATATTCTATAGCACTTTGTGTTCTCCATACAAATATCAAAATCACAAAATAGGTTTGTGACGGAGTCACTGACAGATATGTCATGACCAGCTAGGTAAACGGAATGTTTCTCGAAAGCTTCTTTTTTTTCTCGAGATACAGTAGATTCCTAGCGAAACCACTGACACATAGGTCCAGAAATGACGTAGTTCCAAAAAACTTGACCCATGACCCACTGACTCATCACGCACTTACGCCAATTCTGACCCTTAATCCACTTTGTCTCACCACACCGCGACCCGTCAACCGTCGTGACTCACCACAGTCACCCACGATCCACGAATCCAACCACATCGACTAAAAATTACCATTTATGGTAAAAACAAATCCTGTGTAATGGATTATTGTTAAATGTTATTGTTATAAAACAAAGAAGAAAAGAAACCTGTTGAAGCTTACTGTTAATTACTCAAATGCCCTCTCTGTTGTAGTATTGAAGCATATAATCTTTACTATGATATGAACAGGGTGCAGTGATGCCATAGTCAACATTACGATAAATTTGAATTTACGAAGAGTGATCAAAAACTAAGGTTACAAAGCCTGCAGTGAAACGTGTAAATATTATTTCATACAACCAATACAGCCAACAGATAGTACATACATTAGGTTATTTTTCGACATAGTCTCCATATTGGTTGAGGCATTCATCGCATCGTAGAATGAGTTTGAAGATGCCTTCCTGGTAAAAATCCTGTCCTTGTGTGTTCAGCCATCTTGTCATGAAGTGTTTTATCTCCTCGTCGCGTGCACAATGTGACGAACGCTTCCGGAACGACATTCCCGATTTTTCCATCAGATACCGTAACGTGAACCCCCTGTTGTCGTGAATCAGCACCTCCACGCGAGCTGTGTTCAAATCTGTTGATGCCTTGCTGAATCGGCCATACTGCACTCCTTGTCGGCGATGTTTTCTCTACCAGCCGCAAAGTTTCGAAACCATTCTGCGACATGCTGACGAGATACAGTATTACAACCTCTGCGTAAACTTCTACCAAATGCCGGTGAATTTCAGCCGCGGTTACATGTTTCGCCCACAGAAATCGAATAAATGAGCGGACTTCTTCATGAGACCAGTTTTCCAAACGAGTTACCATCTGTGTTTACCTACAACTAGTACCGTAGGTGGAGGGTAACTGAAACTCTGCACAGTTGCCAACTTCATGTATTAAAATTACCGCACACTTCTCTTTCCTCTGTAACAGATGGAACTCCAGAAATATCGACCTTGTAACCTTAGTTTCTGATCTTCCCTCGTATAAAATTACAGAAATTGATTTAGCTGTATTGAGCCATATTCTACGTGTAACTGTACCGCGCATGCGCAATCCATTACCGTGTGATTGCCATGATGTATGCTAGAGGTATATTAGAGTATCGACAAAATAATCGGAAATTTGCTTTCTGTGTCCCATTAGATCAATTCACTTAAGAAATTTCGTCTTTGTTTTTGTTTACAAAATAACTGCAACTAATACTTCATTGTTTTCAAGTTTAACATATACTTTCAGGACCAAAGTTACATAAAACGTATTTAGGGTTGCCAACTCGGGAAAATAAAATTACCGGCACCCCCACAAAACACCCTATGGTATAGACTTAAGATTCAAGATTCAAACAAAAACGGAAAGGGAAATGAAATAAAAGTAAGCTCCAATCAGGCCGCTTGAACAGGCCCCATGATGGCGAAATTAAAATACCGGTAATTTTACAGTAATTATGTGATATCTTCAAGTAGATTAAAGATAATCGAAATGTGGAACAAGAGCTCGTTAGACAATATTATTTTACATGAGAAACCGTTATCACGACAATAGAACAAACTTTATACTAACGAGATGCCTAAAAGCTATTTCCCAACGATTGACGGACAATTTAAATTTATCGCTACAATTATGCCGCACAATTATGACAAATTAAACACCTCTATCTTTATTGTTGTAAAACAATATTTCACAATAAAATCTAATTGTTATCGAATTTCTTGTTAAATAAATGAAAAACTACCATACATTAAAAAAATATCGCTTAAGGGGCCTAATCACTTCGAAATTAAAATACCGCTAATTTTACAGTATTTTGTGATATCTTCAAATAGATAAAAGATAATCGAAATGTGGAACAAGAGCGAGCTAGACAATATTTTTTTTTTTTTTTGCCATGAGATACCGTTATCACGAGTCACCTAGTAGCTTTCTATTTGCAGCCATTTAAAAACGCGAAAATAAATGTCGATTTTCTAAATGTCTGGAAATCAAAAGCAGATAAGTGAGTCGAGATAACGGTATCTCATGTAAAATAATATTGTCCAGCGGGCTCTTGTTCCACTTCTCGATTCTCTATTATCTATTTGAAGATATCGCATAATTACTGTGACATTAGCGGTATTTTAATTTCGTCGTGATGGGGCCTCTTAATGTATAAAACAAAGGAAATTTGTATTTCTAAAGGCAGTGAATTTCGATGCTCGACATTTTATTCTGGATTATCTACAGCTTTCAAAATACCTATCATACAGGAACTGGTAAGAAGTTTGTACCGGTCACCGTCTTAATCAAAATAATAGCAATATTTCTGGTCAGGCCAATACAATATCGGCCAGTTGACAACCCTTACGTAGTCCTTCAACTTAATCTCGCAGCATCCGAATTACATGAGCTCTCATCGGAAAACGAACCCATGTCCCTCATATCAAAGGCGGTAACGTTAACTATGTATCAGCTAGGAGCTCAAATACAAAAAAAAAAAAAAAAAAAACTTATATTGATAAATGTTGACAGTGATGAAATATCTAATTAATAAATAAATGATTAAAAGGAATAGGAAGAAATATTTATGATGCATGGTCACGTTTTGAATATTTCTGTAGTAGCGTACTACAGCTGCAGAAGATCCGGCAGCAACCGAGTACATCGCTGCAACAATTTGGCACGGAAGGACGAACGTAGTTCCTTGTTTTTCTTTCTTGCTTTTTTTCAAGAAGAATTTATTGCAATGACGTCATTTTCACTGTGGGAAGACGGCTACTGGGCGTACACGACCTAGTCAATCTTCTTCCGAAAACAATCCGATCTTTGTCTAAAAAGACCTCAGGATAAGCAATAGCATTTTATATATTTTACATTTGCGTCATAATTTTTTTTATTTATTTTTCCTTTTTCTTCGGATGTTCTGATGACAGTCGAAAACAATCTGAATGACTTTTTTTTTTGTTTTTTTTTTGGCTTTTAAATAATGACCATGATTACGCATCAACTCTTGCCTCAAGAATTAGTAATTATTTTCAAGATATCGAGAAAACATTTATAATATGTTTAACTGTCTAAAGCAAAATAAGAAAATTAGGTGCTCAAACTTGATATATGTTAAAGATCCATTTTGATGCTTTTAGAAAATCTAGAACACCCACATTCATATAACGTTTGCTAACTGGACAGTATTTCAGTGGCCTGGCCAGAAATATGGCTGTTATTTTGATTAGGCTGGTGACCGGTACAAACTTCTTACCAGCCCCTTTATGGCCAGTATTTTGAACTCTGTAATCCAGAATACGTAAAATATCGAATATAGTAATTCTTCAACAGAGCCTTTACAAATACAAATTTCAGTTGTATTATACATTAAGCGATATTTTAAAAAAAAAAAAATCTATGGCAATTGTTTTCCATTTACTGACATAAGAAATTTGATGACAATTGTTAGATTTTATTGTGAAATATTGTTTTCAACAATAGAACCTGAAGTGTATAATTTGTCATAATTGTGCGGCATAAATATAGCGATAAAAATTTAAATTATCCAGCGATTGTTGGCAAATAGCTCTTAGGCATTTCGTTAGTTCAATGTCTGTTGCATTTTTTAGTTTCACGTTCTTAGCTTTTGCATGTGACAGTTTTCCTTAAACTTTCAACTTCCTTCCTTAGGACTTCTTAAAGCAATTTTCTGTAGTTCAAGTATAAGTTTATACAGGCTTTATACCAATTGTTCTATGTACTTTATTATTATACTCATTAAATAATCATATCATTTAAAAAAAAAAACCTTATAGAGTAAATTTCATTTTGTAAATCCAAAATTGTCACGTAAGGACTAATATACTTCTATACCTCTGTTTCGATAATTTTAAAGAACTGGTAGGTACAATAAATTGATCAATATCGACTGCAGTTTCTCATTTTTAGCACAATGTATCTATTAAGCTTATTATTGAATGTACTAAGGATACGCAGAATACAGGTGCTAATGCACTTTTGTCTGCGATAGTACATTTTCTTCCCATGGATGGGTACTTCACACATCATAGGGAATATTGAGGAGGTGCAGGTAATTTTATTTTCTAGAATTGGCAACCCTATATGCATACGAAAAACCACCCGCTTTTTGGATTGGAGAAAAATCTAAAAAGACTTTGTTCATAAAGTGTTGTTATATTCAATGTAAACCGCTACATCTCTGTGTCAATCTCAATCGCGATTGAGTTAAATTTAAGTCGCGATTGAGAATTACGGTGTCTTTAGCATTTTGTATAGAGTCATTGTTAATATTTTTTTTCTTTAAAAATGTTTATGCTGTATTTCATATATTGTGAAACAGTGGTAATTTAGTATGTTAGTACGATTTCAAGTAGCAATCTTTAAAAATGATTAGAAATTTTATAAGAGATGGACCAAGACTCCTAAATATGTTTTACCTTTGTTATGATAAAAATTTAGAAATTATTCTGTGTTTCTTAGAGAGAAAACCGTGTGAACAATATCTGCCATATATCGCTTTCCTATTTCTTTTCTTTTTTTCTTTTTTTTTTTGTGGGGGGCCAGGGGGGAACTTGCCTTACAGATATTATTATTAGAATTACAGATATCTTACTGTAATACTTACATTAAAATTCGAGACTCACATTTGTTGAACTTAATAAAACATTAAAGACAAAAACTAAATTTGCTTTACTTTAGTTTGTTAGAAAACTACTCGTACATTGGAAGTGTCACTTAACAAAGAAATCACTATAAAAAAGAAAAAAAGAAAAAAATTGTAAGAAGGATCCCAGGTGAACATTTGTAATACACAAGTTCACACCAGTATTTACCGTTTAGAATCCCGCGCTTTTCTAATTCTAAAATGTGGCAACCCTATAGATGCATTTCATAAGACATTTGGCATTACACTAAAACTTGTCATGACAATTGGAAATTTTTGTGGCAAATGACACATCTGGATATATATTTCTGCGGTATGGGCTAATGTGCTTAGTGTAACTGTGTCATTAGATTGATTTACATATTTTACCATGTAAACTATCACAATTGCTTGCGTCGTTCCTTGTTTTCCGTTTAGAACAATCCTATGTTGTAGTATAAGCAAAAAGACTCTTTTTACACCGCAATATACACCCTCATCGTTTAACATACCAAGTGCTTCAAATCTTCGTTTGGTGTGCTTTGTAGTCTGCATATGAATGATTTCAAAGCGTTTAGAAACTGAAAACCACTGGTTTCCAACAAATTCATTCTTTCGTATCAGGGGCGTCATTTAGGGGGGGGGCATGGAGGGGCATTTGCCCTCCCTCCCCCCGTGAGTTTGAGATTTATATAGATTTTATCAATAGAATAGTAGTAAGTCAGTGAAAAACGCGAAATTTTACTTATATCAAGAGGTCTTGCCCCTCCCAAGCCAAATCTGAAATGACGCTAATGTTTCGTATCTATATTCATAAAGGAGTTGTTGGTCTATGATGCCATACACAGTGGGGGGGGGGGTGCAAAGGTAGGTTTACAATTATAAGAATTCTTATTTTCTTGAAGACTTGTATTATCCTCTAATAACGCATGAAGTAATCTTGGCCGATACATTTTCATACCAAAACATTGCCTCAGACACTCCACAGTCAAACTCATGAAAAGCTCTCTTTGATTTGGGGGTGGGGGGTGGATAAATGCCTGCGCAACTAACATTTTATTGTCCTGGGTACTAACAGTGACCGATCGACTACTCTTTGGCACTTTATAGGTGGAGCCAGTTTCGTCAACTTTATTTGGTAATCTGTAAAGATGTTAGACGACTCGATGGAGGTGTTATCAAATTATGTAGCCTATTTCCGTTGAACCTTTTCAGCTATCTCTGTCTTCCAGTATTGTTTGATTATGCACATCCGTTGGTTGATTGTTAAATTAACAGCTACAATAAACTGTATACTTATTTTTGCACATCCTATATACAGAGCACTGTTCCCAAGTCAAAATAAACCAAAATAGTTTGGACACCTCCCGAAATAAATTCCTGCTTACGCTACTGCTTTCGGGTCCTTGTCTAGAGACACGAATTGCACTATGCGGCAACATCATAGATAAAGAACTACAGAGATCTACCAATCTATCAAATAGTTACATCGATTCTTTCCAGATGGCAAAGTCGGCACACGTTGACACTAGCACCATCTACAGCGCATCCAAGTTAATTTACGACGTTGCCACATAGTGAAATTTTGATTCTCTACAGAGGCTGAAGGAGGCCCTGGAGGGTATGTTATTATATAGGATCTTCGCTTTATTTTAACCTGAAGAATAGAATTCTGTTTTTCGTGGGGCAGTGGCGTATTTAGAGGGACTCACTCGGCTCGAGCACCCCCATTGAATGCAAAGTTGTTTTTTTTTTAATGTACTTGCAGCGATAAGAGAAAAACTCACGAAATTGTCACCTAACATCTCTTGTCGAAATGTAGAACAAAATGCATCAAATCTGCAACAGAATGACCCATCCCTCTTCACCTTCACACCCCCAACACACATACACACACCAAAAAACACTTGCGAATATGTTATTGCAGCGGAACGTTTTAAAGCCCCACTCCAATTTGGCTCTCTGTTCTTGGCACTTTTCTCCTGCACATGTTTGTCAATGTATAAATACTATATATATATATATATATATATATATATATATATATATATATATATATATATATATATATATAATGCTCGTGTGCAACAGCCATATTTGCATATCTGGATTCATGTTCAACACAAAATAGACCTATCTTGTCAGGGCCGGATTTAGCATTTTGGTGCCCCTAGGCCCAATAATTTTTCCGCCCCCTACTCTGGTTAAAGTTACTTTCCTAAAAACCTTTATTAAAAAAATTATATCAGGCCTATATGTTAATTGCTTAAACACCACTACACGACGCCATTTTGTCATTGCAAGTTTCTTGAGGAATTTACTTGGTTCTGGGCTTAACAAAATACCGATAATGTATTAACAAAAGATTGGTGAATAACTTTGGTTTTGTCCAACTTAGCCATTTGGGCAAATAAATAAAAAAAAACTCTGTAATACATTATAAAATAGTTTTAATTCAGAAACGCAGCTTATATGAAGTATTTTCATGACGTGACACAGAAACTTCAAAATCAGAATGCCTTATTAGCCTAATTTTATTAATCAATTCAAAAAACATGTTAAATTATGGCTATTTATTTTATTTCTAGATATTTTTTATTTTTTTTCTCTCTCGGCCGTGCGGCCCCTGGGAGCTGCCACCCTTAGGCCCGGGCCTATTGGAAAATCCGGCCCTGTATCTTGTATTCAATTTTGCCCCCAAATGTTCAGCCCCCCTCATTGAAAACTTCTGCATATGCGCCTGTTCCTGGGCGCCATTTTTAGACTATATATAGGTTCTGCGAGATATGTAGGCGTACTCGGAGCAAAAAAAAAAAAAAAACATTTCCTTTAACCTTGTCTCTCCAGGTAAATTTTTCATTTATTTATTTGTTTATTTATTATTTTTAAATTCGTTTCTTGTTTATTTTGTTTCATCTCTGTTGTATCTATTTCTGGTTTAGTTTTAGCTTCATTATTTCTTGCAGTTTCCTACGTAATGATTTTTTTTCTTCTTACTACCAGGAAAAAAATAAATACAGAATTCAGAAGAAAAACAATACAACGGAAAAGTGTCTTCTAAAATCAAATATTAAAAAATAATATTAAAGTCAAAGGGAAGAATATATATATATATATATGGGGGTATGAAAATCCTTATAAATATATCTACATAAAATAATGCTGTTATCTTCAAAATATTGTTTGGCATCGTATCTTTGTTCTGTCTTTCTTCTTTATCTTCCAGTTGCTTTATTATTTGTTTCGTCTTTCTTGTCTCTTCGGATCAAAATTTGAAGGTTGAAACTCCAGGGATAATGACATCGAAAGAGGGTTCGAATAAATGCAATTATGATATAATAATAAAAGAAAAGAAGAGGGGAGAACAAAAACGGAAAGTGACCTTTCTTCACTATATATATATATATACCGGTATATATATAGGGTGGCCTGAAAGTAGGTATACAGTACCGTACTGCATTTTCTATAATTTCTTATTGTTATCCATCAGGTAGACTTAGTTTCTTTATTATTTGTTCTTAATGTGTTTTTGCTTACATCTTAAGCTCGGAAGAGCCGAAGCAAATAAACCCATTATACTTGATCAATGCAGAGGTGTATACCTACTGTTGGGCCACCGTTGTAAACGCACCTGAATTCGACAGGTACCCGAACTAGACATACCTGTGCTTAAATGTTGTGAAATAAGTGTAAGAGGTCATCCCTGCAATCGCGCATAGAAGTGGCAACATTATGAGAGCGTGCTTTCTCGTGTCAAAAGCGCGGTTCCAGTAGATGAGTCATACGTATGAAGAAAAGAAATACATTGTTGTGTGTGTGTGACGCATTCTTCGAGAAAAAGCACATAATGTTAAGGAAATCATAAGACCGCACGGTATTTTCGTACGACTTTTATGAAAGTTACGTTTGCTTCAAGCAAATAGTGGTACTACAATGTTGTAAAGAAGATTCAATCAGTGCGTTTTGTTTTCTTCTTTGAGGACAAAGGTTGTGATGTAACATAAAAGGGAAAGGGGTGTCGAAAACACGAGCCTTTATTTGTAACGTGAACCGGATTTCGACAAAGTTGTCGAATTCATGTTTAGTAGTGCAAATATAATTTTAACTCAATATCTAAACGTATGTTCAAAGTCTTTCATAAAGCGATTTGCTGCATAATTCTCCGATACTTGTAACCTCAGTTTGACATGGGATGTCAAAATCAGCTTCCAGCATTGCGAATTGAGGATCATCGAAGTAACTACTCAGTTCAGAATATTTAAGTTCTGTTCCTTTGCCGGTCTGATAATTTCTGCATAATAATAAAACAATATTGAAGCTGAGAAGTGATTACTATTACTAATAATGCCTACTTAATGTTTTACATGGATATAATTGAATTGAAGATGTCGAATTTAAGTAATGTAACTGTCGAAACCAGGTGAATTGTATCGCATTCGAGTTTCTATGGCGAGTTCCAGTTTCATAAAAAAATTTAACATTAACATTTGAGCCTTAAAGTGACTTTTAGTATTAGTAGGACTGTACAGTTCAAGGAAAAAAACGGGCCAACACCGACCAATATTATGGACACAATAAGCGATTGATTTTTTAAAAAGTCCTTAACCTGTCGAAAGTCCTTAACCTGTCCATATATGAGGTGTTTTAAAAATAGCTCCCACGGACTACAGAGCATTGTTCTACAAGCAAAAATAAAGCGAAAAATACTGTATATATAACGTATACCTTTCGGGTCCTCTTCTGGAGACGCAAATTGCACTATGTGGCAACGTCGCAGATAAAGAACATAGAGTAGATCTACCAGTCCATCAAACAGATTCATTCATTCTTTCCAGATGGCATTTAAAAGCAATAAACATTGACACTAGCACCATCTATTAGTGCAACAATAGATGTGACTGTTTGATGGATTCAGAGAGCAATGCTAATGGTTCCAAATTCATCTGCGACGTTGCCACATAGTGAAACTTTTGGTTCTCCATAACGACTGAAAGAGGCCCCGGAGGGTATAACATTATATAGCATTTTCGCTTTATTCTGACCTGTATATCATAATTAAATGTACGTAGAAGCTGGACGGAAGACAAATATAATTTTAAGCTCGTTATATTCTTCTTGCGTTTTATATACTTTACTTTCCTATTGATAATCTATTTTCCCAATATTTGCTTTTCTACATACTTATAGTTATTACTTTTAGATGTATGCATAAGTTTCCAGCTTTCTTTTTATTGATAATAAAAATTACATGTTTAAGCAAAAGTATAATCTTAACCATCAAGACCTGGGTTCGATTCCCGGCGGGAGCTCATGTGGTTCGAATTCCATGTTAATCAGTAGGTCCACGTCTCATATAGCCTCGCTGCTGAACGGGACGTTAAACTCAAACTCAACAACAACAACAATCTTAACCATCAAAGTATTTACCTTGACTGTCAGTTTATTCAATAAATCAAGTAGCATGACTCTTCCCAAATCAAAGAAGGACTGCAGTTTAAAGGCGATAAAGGTATCAATGCAATTTTTGATATAATCGATGTTTCCAAAGCGCTGACCAGAAACTGTATATTGCAGGAGCCTGTAACTGTATACTGTACGGATGATAATATCAAAAGACGAGATTACCCGAATATGCCACGTATAAGTTAGAATAACTTCTCAACTCAGTTTGAAGATTGTTTATTATGTTGGCAAAGTGACATGTGGATGAGCATTGTCATACTTAGCGCGTTTTTTAGCCAGTAAAATGTCGTTTCTCCTCAATTTTTTTTTTCGCTCAAACGGAGCAACTTGAGATACTGAACCACTCTTCAGAAATATATTTGTTTCGGCCTAAAGCTCTGATAATTTGTCGGAATAGGAGGAAGACTATGTAGAATTCCAGAATATGTAGCATTATAGACTTTCTCAAATATGTAGCAGAGCATGTAGAATTTCTAGAATATGTAGCAGACCATGTAAAATTTCTAGAATACGTAGCAGAGCATGCAAAATTTATAGAATATGTAGCAGAGCATGTAGAATTTCTAGAATATGTAGCAGAGCATATAAAATTTCTAGAATATCTAGCAGAGCATGTAAAATTTCTAGAATATGTAGCAGAGCATGCAACATTTCTAGAATATGTAGCAGAACATGTAGAATTTCTAGAATATGTAGCAGAGCATGTAGAATTTCTAGAATATGTAGCAGAGCATGTAGAATTTCTAGAATATGTAGCAGAGCATTAGAAATTCTAGAATATGTAGAAGACTGTAAAATTTCCCGAATATGAAGACGATACTGTAGAATTTCTAAAATATGTAGGAGAGTAAGTAGAATTTCTAGAATATGTAGAATTTCTAAAATATGTTGAAAAGTTATGATTTCTAGAATATGTAAAAAAAAAAGTATGTAGAATTTCTAAAATAAATAGAAAATTATATAAAATTCCTAGAATATGTAGAAACGTATGTAGAATTTCCAGAAGATGTAAAATTTCTAAAATATGTAGAAGGGTATGTACAATTGTTACAATAACTATAAGAATATGCAGAAGAGTATTATAATTTCTGGAATAAGTAGAATTTCTAGAATACATAGAAAATAAATGGAATTTCAAGAATGTGTAGAAATATATGTAGAATTTCAAGAAAATTTAGAATTTCTAAAATATGTAAAATAATATGTAGAATTTCGAGAATAAATCGAATTTTTAGAATATGTAGAACAGGGAAGGAGGTATGCACTTTAACTGCTGACTGTATTCAATTCCCTATTACATTGTTGGTTTGAAGATTGGTGCTATAAGGTTAAACTTCCTTTGCACAACGCATAAAACTATTTTCGTTTCACAGAACTTGATGCGTTTAGAAAAAAGAAAAAAAGATATAGAGATAGTGGGAGGGGGAAACGAATATTGGCTTTGATATAAATCGTAGAGACGCATCACAGATGTGGTGCTTATTATTAGGATGATTCCTCTTATTTTTGGCCTGGCGTAAAACTGACCTGAGACAAGCTTTTCCGTCTCGTCTAATCATATACGGCAGTGGGTCATCTGTGAGGTAAACGCTGTGTTTACTCTTCATTCCCAACACGTTCATGTGAGTGACGATAGAAGAATTGCTGCACCAATATTAAAATTAAAAATTAAAAAAAAAAGTTGGATGTGGTTTTGCGACTTCATATAGAAGACATAATTATATATATATATATATATATATATATATATATATATATATATATATATATATATATATATATATATATATATATATATATATATATATATATATATATATATATATATATATATATATATATATATTGCAGCACTATACCTGAGAATCAAAGAAAATTATTAGTTTGGCTTCTTCGTCTTAACTATAATACATGACAAGTAGGGGTGTCACGTGTACACAACCCGAAGAAGTTTCGTTTGTATAGCTCTTTAAACACGGGGGAATCACAATTGTGCGGGTTGATTAAAATCGATGCAGAAGTGCCCCTTATTAATTTTGTGGTTCGAAACGGCGTGCAGTGATTGTGTAAGTTTCGTTCAACGATTTGCAGTTGTTTCGGTTTGTGATACGCCATTTTTGGCGCGCACAAGAAGAAAGAAAAATAGTGTTCTCAACGAAGCCATGACTGTCGTCGTGTTTAAAGAGATACAGTGATATCTTTTCACTTAATATTGAAAACGGAAGGTGTAGCAGATTTCTACCACCTCTGGTTTTAGTAGAGAGATTAGACTGGAGATGGAATATACGACGTGTGTAAGAAAAAAAAAAAGTATCGAACCTTTGATTGGCAAAAATTCATTTATTGATTTGGAAATCCAAAACATTAATCTCCTTCAAAGTAGTCTCCTTGGTCAGGCACACACTTCTCCTAGCGCTCCTGCCATTGTTAGCAGTTCTTAGAGTGGTGAACAACCGTGCCGTCGTATTCCTCATGATGTCTTCTCTTGGCTCAAATCGGGTCCATGTGAAGTATTATACTGTATGGGGCAGAAACATGGGTATTACGCAAACATGATGAAAAACGATTGGAATCTGTTGAAATGTAGGTGTGGAGAAGAATGCAGAGAATTGGGTCAAGCGGAAAACGAATGAAATGTAGAGGAGAAATTCTAGGGAAAGAAAGAACCGTTTTAGATATTATTGAGAAGAAGAAGAGAAGCTGGTTAGAACATTCACTAAGAAGGAACTGTATCATGAGGGACGTGCTAGAGGGTATGGTAAGCAGGAAAGAGAGGGAGAGGGCGAAGGAGACTACAATTGATGGATAATATCAAAACAGAAGAATCGTACGTAAGAGAAACAGGTTAACGGAAGACCGTGGAACATGGAAATTTCTCAGTAGCGGCAAGTAACCTGCCAATAATGGCACAATACCTACAATTATGATGCTGAACGGATGAACGGACAGTTAAACATATAAAGGAGTTTTGGTAAACCAAACTCGTTAAAAACTGGTACAAAGTGGAGGGTACAAGTGAAGGAATGTGATTTGTAGATGTCTGCCTTAATAGAAGCCAAATTAAACTTTACAAGACTAGTATTATATATAGGATATACGGTGTTTCGTTTAACATTACAACTTGAAATATTTGCGAAACAAAACAAGAGTTCGGAAATAAATTTACTGTCTTCTGTACATCTTCTCATTTTGTGAGTCCCTGATGTGGGTACATTCCTATGCAAATAGGTTTTCCATATATGATTACGTTTCGAAAATATTTTAGGCCCCAACGTTAGATAGATGAAAGACGGCGTAGTGTAGATCTGCGTATGGTATGAGGAGACATTTTAAGAATCATACGTAAACTTTAGTAAAAATTTGGATTATTTGCTTACTTATATTCAAATTCTATGTTAATACGGCTGTTAGAGTTAGTACCTTTTACGCTAAAGAATACGGTGCAAAATGAATAGCAAACGTAAAAGACAAGAAAGTGTGCTTCGAACGAGATTCGAACCTTGCTCGTTGGTTTTCTTCTTCTAACGATGAAATATACCCGCTAACAGTGACAAACATATATAACCAGTAGAGTCAATATGCCGGTTCGAATTGGTTTACCCAAACCGGTTGTTAAAATTGTCTCCTCACCTACTATCCAGTACTACTTAGAAAAGAAGATGAATTTTCTACTAGTATTTTTCAGAACCTATTTTTATTATTAATTTTAGCTGTTCTTGTTGTTTGTTCGTTTGTTCTCCTCTCTAGCTTTTAGATTATACATTTATTTATGAAATATAAACTAAACTGTTCGAGTAGTTTAGAGTAAGCGAACATGTTTCGCAACCATACAGTACATCATCATTTTAATTATTTTGAGTATCAGACTCTTCGACAGAATTCGCGACGACAAAAGATTTTGAACCGAATAATAACACGAATTTCCTGCTTTCCGTCGACATTTAACTTCTGTTAGTGAACATGATTTTGGTCTGTTAATATTGATCTTAGATATCTGACAGTATTCATTTCCTCGAAAGTATTATTTGATATTTTGATACATCCATAAGTTTCATTTACTTTTTTTTTTTTTTTTTTTTTTTTTTTTTAATGTTCACGTAGCAACGACTAAAAGGAGTCCAAACTCCTAATTAGTATTAGCCACATTGTGGAGCACTTAGTTGGCAACAGTGTGTAAAACAATGTCTCGGAGATTACAAAACAGATCAACAAGGGTGACGTCAGTTGTTCGAGTCCAGTTTTCCTTGACCGCATCTCCACTAGAAGTAAATGAACTCGTGTGTGTATGTGTATATATGTGTATGTGTGTATATAATACCCCGGCATCAGCAACCGTCGACGTCTATCACGACAGTTGGTAACCAAACGAAATAACAATGCTTCTGGAGAAGGGCGTGTTGTTTCCATAGCTACGGGGCAATTCGATACATCCACCGGCCACAATTACTATTCTTAGGGAACTCTGTGTTCAGCAGAAAGACAAAAGGGATGTGCATAAGATTTGAAGTCAAGGACATCAGAGAAAAAAGAAATAAGGGAGAATAATGTTTAGAAATTAAGGGAGAAGTGTTACCATGTACTCTTCTGTAATGTTTCTCATTAATTTCATAAATTTATCGTAACTATAAAAATGAAATCTTTGGTCTAACGTTTTACGACCACGTTATGCCTGATTAACAAAGGCGAATGCTTGTGGAACAATTAATGGAACGAGAATGTGTGAGGAAACGGAAGGAGGGGACGATGTAAGGTACCGAGGAACGTAAGGTACACGGGCACGATGTTGAACACTACAGGACTTAGACTTGATATTGAGCCAAGGATCCCTCCCACGAGAGGAAGCATTTTAGCCCTGAAAGTTGTACCCCGCAATTACATATATCTTCGATACACGTGCCTCAGGTTTCGATTAGCCTACGCGCCTTAGGCGTGGAAAACCCGGGTTCGATTCCTGGCGGCTCATGTAGTTCGGATTCCACGTTGAGCTGTAGGCCCACGTCTCATATAGCCTGCTGAAAGGGACGTTAATCTTTAAACGCCGAAGGACGCATTTGCTACGTCTTGGCTTTAAACTTTAATAGCTCAGCCCCTAATTAAGCTAAAAAGATAATTTGATATCAGTGTGTTCCTGAAGGACTTCGAAATGTATTTTGCGTGTGTGGAACGGTACTACGGTGGAGACGGGAGAGAATAAGTTTTTTTTTTTTTGCATCAAGTTTTTTGGGGGTACCATTCCCCTCTTGGGGGTACATTCATAAAAATTAGTATGTGAAGCAACGAAGTACTAGTCCACTACACTCTAACATCCTTCGAAAGTACTTGTTACTTATATGGGGAAATAGGGGAGGGGCAAATTTGAGCTGTTTTTTTTTTTTTTTTTTTTTACGTAGATTACATTTATTTTCAGGATGATCCCATAATTATAAGACAAGATATCTTTTCACTGAATTGGTTTAGAAGCCTGTTTCCTCGTTGGAATCTGTGTTCCATAAGCTTTCCAGCGACGTTTGAACCATGACTCTGTGATAATTAAAGAGGTCACCTTTGAAAAATGATATACAGGGCGATTTCATAGAAAATTTGTTCTGAATTTTTATCTCGCTTTGTATTGGAGCAATGGCTACTATTGTTATATTATTGTAACAAGTGTATTGCCTACAGACAGAGGCGTCATTTAGGGGGGCAGGGAGGGGAATTTGCCCCCCCCCTGAGTTTGAGATGTATATAAATTTTATCAATAGAATAGCAGTAAATCAGTGAAAAACGCGAAATTTTACTTATATCAAGAAGTCTTGTCCCTCCAAGCAAAATCTGAAATGACGCTCCTGCCTACAGAGTAGCTTCATTTTGTCAGCGTAGAGTGATTGTAAGAGTTGCCAAGTCCCAGCAAATACTGTTTTTTTTATGTATTTTAGTATTTTTTGTTTCTTCTTTTCCTTCTACGAATAGGGAGGAAATTGCACAAGTGTTACCTCGTTCGAGTTAGTGTTCCATAAGTTTTCCAATGAGGTATAAAACATTAGCCTGTGATAATTAGAGGAGTCACCAGGGCCCCGAACGTAAGAGTCTACGATATCGTCTAATTCCTTGCTCGGTGTATAGAAGTAAAACTAAGAATCAAACCAAATCAAACGAGCCCCTTGTCTGATTTTTCCTACACTCACAAAACTTCTAGCATTAATAAGTAGGGTTGTCACCAATGCTAGATTGTGGATCCATTGAATGGTGGGTTAACCACGAAACGAGATGAGATCAAATTTTCTAAGAGACGAGACTCATCTTCTGTGTTAGTCTAGTAGCTAGTGCGAATGCCTTTGATGAATAAGGTCCAGGGTTCGTTTCCTGGTGTGAGAGCATTACGGAGGTTCGAATTTCACTTTGAACTGTAAATCCACATCTTATATAGCCTCGACGCTGAAAAAGGTCGCTAACCTTCAATAAGCAAGCGAGACGAAACATTTTCACGATACTTTTTCGAGACGAGACAGTCTCAACTTTTTCTCTCGCAGGCAACCTATATTGACAATGACAAGAAACAACTACACCGAGAAAATCCGTTATATGGACAGCAGTATATTGTACAAATAGGGTCTATATGGAATCCTTATATTTACTACGGAAATCGGTACGGTGCATACATTATCCATATGCTACATATTTTTCCCGCTTAGATGTTACATCATGACGTTTCAGGATATCTGACATCTAACAGTCTTACGTGTATCACATATGTCAGCTATATGTTACATACGTCCATCTCTATGTGAGATCCTGACCACCTACATACAGTTCTTTCATTCATACGGAAAGTACGTTTATTCGAAACACGTATACGGAAAGCACGTATATCAGATATACTTTTTCAGTTGTGCGTTTCCTGTACGTTAAGTCCAAAAATAACAGGATTTACACATGTAATCTACGATTTTACGTACGCCACATATATTTTTTCTCTGTGTACATATTCCTCATTTGTCGTAACTACTTCGTCTCTTACACTTTAATGATAAACTGCAAAATATATTTCTCAAATCCTGAAGAACACCAAAGTCATAAATTGATGCTGTAGACGAAAGCAAAATAGACTCTTGAGTATGTAAGAAACTTACTACGAACGTTTATACTCAGGTAGTTTATGAAGACATTTATGTGTTTGGAGCGGCAAGTTCACTTCAAAAGTTGAAGCTAAAGTAATTTGTTTCAACTGCCTTGTTGTTCTGTTTTTTGTGGTAACAAACCATATGTTCCTTTCTTCTATGGATCTATTTGATTCGAATAGTGTTGAAGAAGACATCTGATATCTTACTGTAGTACAATTCTGAGATTTTATTTTCTCTCATAGTGTAACAAGGGAGACATCAGTTGATAGTTTTAAAGTGTTATGTATAGCTTACACGATGCAATAAAACTTGAGTAAGAGATATAAAAAAAAACGTAAATGTACACGATTCAGGAAAGATTGAATAAGGTCATTAAACATAAGCTTTAAGCTCCTTAGACACAGCTGTACTTTTTTCACCATACACTGTATGTAATTTTTCTTCTATCCAAGATTCATCTCTTCCCGTTGGTCTAGTGGCTAGTGCGTGTGTCTTTGACGTACGTTGTTTCGGGTTCGATACAGACCATAAAATTTCCAAACGTGAGGCATACACCAATACTGATATATCTCATTGTGCTCAACTAAATATATGTGTCAGTCTAAATACTCATGCGTTGTTTTTGAGCAGATCAACCAAAATCGAATTAAGTTTGTAGTCCTTAAAAAAAAAAAAGTGCAGCATGTGTTGTATGAATGAAGACTCGGAGCAAAGACTTTCTTTTTCTCTAAAACCCTAAGATCCGTCGGAGAAGGGTTGGTCTTGGAGTGAAGTAGGTGGCAGGTGCGGATCCATTGGGGGCTATTAGGGCTACAGCCCTCCCTTGACGCTCAGGTATACACTGATTAAAATGAGCTTCAATCCTGCTTTAAACTGGATAAAGCTGCAAACTATGGCTTAACCCTTCCCTTGATCATATAATACTAAATCCGCCACTGGTAGGTGGGGAAATTATATTCTAGCATGTCCAGCGGACGGATCTTCGTCTCGGTAACGTTTTTTCAGCTGAACCGAGTTTCGACTCCAGTCGGACTCAAACCACGGTAAGGCTGAATGTTATATAGAATAATGGCGCATCGAACAGGAACTCGTGTTATTTGAACAAGGTTGGTGTCACACCATGTGTCTCTATGTTTAACATTTTGTTTTGCTACATGCAGCTTGTCTATCAGTGAGGCACTCAAACATACTAAGTAATTGAGATAATACAGAAGCTTTCTTTTTCGAATCTTTATTATCACTATCCGAACTATCAAATATTTTGCATCCGCCAATACACCACTTAAAAAAAACTGAAAAACTTCGTTAGGTCAGTCATTTGGTCTTTTGCAATAGAATCTTTACACTCCCATTTTTTTGCTATTACGAGCCTGGCATAATAAAAATATTACAAAATTTACCAATTTTCTGTTGCTTCTTTTTCATAAGTGAAAGGAGATAATGAAATGCAACTTATCACAATCATACGTAATGTTATTCTACAACAGAAAATATGAACCTGAAGAATTTTCAGTGTTGCCATCCATAGAAATTACAGTGTTGCCAGATTAACAATTCCCCTAAAATCTAAGTTAGGCCAGCGACTAGAAGAACGAATTCAACTGCATTTGATTACGTATCAGGTTGTTTTTAAATAATAGTTGTATTTAGTTTGTAATAAACAAAATAGTTTTGACATACAGTTATTAAAATTAAATAATAATGTTATTTAAAATGTATATTATTTATTTAAAATTATATATATAATTTGAGTTTTTCACTACAATTTCTTTTAACTGACGTTGCCACAAAAGACACAAGTCAAAGTCTATGTAACTCACGTGTTATCATTTGAAACGTCGTACTTGATCAGACTTTACCAAACCCTCCATATTGAATATTAGCTAGACTGGAACAGAAACTTACCTGAAACAGAAAAGAAAAAAAAGATGATTTAGTTTTATTGAGTTCAAGTTACAGCGACGAATATATGATAAAAAATAAATAAAGCAAGGAATGAAATTCCTGATATCAGTAAAAACTAGTTTGATCAGTCAGCACTAGCAATCAGACAAGGGAAAATACTCTTACAACTATAGTTAAATGTCATATTTTCGTTATTTATGGACCAACTTTCTTCGCTAATAGCTCGTTTTAAAGCTAATTCAGTTTCCTACAAAAACTGTTATTTAAGTATTTTCCCTAAAATTAACAGTTTCCGAGTTATTTCTGATTATTTCATAAATAACTGCTCATTAATTCATAAAATTGTTAAATAACTCCTATAGGCCTACCTTTAGTTTTACAGGAAATGCTTATGTAACAGCTTTTACGGGAAATTTATTTAAAAAAAAAAAAGAGTTAGAAGAAATGAAAGTCACTCCATAAACAACTTGTTTCTTGAGTTGACCGCCAGTTTGATGACGTCATCATGTCTACACGCCACGCACCAATGAGTGACACCATCGAAATTATTCACGAGAAGGCTCCTCTAAATAATAATAATAATAATAATAATAATAATAATAATAATAATAATAATAATAATAATAATAATAATAATAATAATAATAATAGAACACCCTCTTATCTTCACGAAAGTTGCCACGGGATGGCATATGCCCCCCTACTAGTAGTACTAATTGAATGCAAAACACTTATGTTCTAAGTTTTACAGAAAGAATATATGCCGACAATGTTAGTGTGATAAGCGAAATGTGTTAGCTACATCTTTGGCTATGTTGAGGCGTTAAATTATGTACATATTCCTCATTTGTCGTAATCCCTTCGTCTCTTACACTTTAATAATAAATTGCAAAATATGTTTCTCAAATCCTGATGAACACCAAAGTCATAAATTGATGCTGTGGACGAAAGCAAAATAGACTCTTGACTATATAAGAAACTTACTACGAACGTTTATATACTCAGGTAGTTTATGAAGACATTTATGTGTTTGGAGCGGCAAGTTCACTTCAAAAGTTGAAGCTAAAGTAATTTGTTTTAACTGCCTTGTTGTTCTGTTTTTTGTGGTAACGAACCATATGTTTCTTTCTTCTATGAATCTATTTGATTTGAATAGTGCTGAAAGAGATATTATCTTACTAAGGTACAATTCTGGTTATTTTATTTCACTGGTATTGTAAGGGGGAGAGATATCAGATTGAAAGTTATAAGGTGTTATGAATACCTTACACGATGCAATAAAACTTGAATACGAGATAGAAAGACGTAAAAATACACAATTTAAGAAAGATTGAACAAAATCTTTAAACCAAATTCTTAATCTCTTAGAAAAGATCGTACTTTTTCATTCTGTACTGTATATAAATTTTCTCGTATCGAAATTTCAGCCCTTCCAGCTGCTCTTTGGTACACGTGGTTCCGGGTTCAATACTGACCACAAAAGGTTTAATTTCACTTCATTTACTTCGATTAACCATCTGTTTCCTTTAGCCTAAAGGACATTCATAATGGAATATTAAAGTTTAAAAAAACCGTTTGCATCGAAGTTTGTTCATATCAATCAAGTAGGTTTGGCAAGTGGACGGTATTTCATCGGCCAGCCTGGCTGGAAATGTTATTTTAATTAACCCTCCGTGGACACACTGGGGTCTGATAGACTCCAGAGAAATTACTTTTAATTCTAATTTCTTTCCTGTTGTTTTTTGAAAACTTTATCATCCATGTAAATTCGATTGACAACACTGCCTGTTATGGCTGGAACGCTGCGCCTATCACAGAATATTAAAAGCAAAAAAAAAAAAAAAAAAAAAAAAAGCAAAAAAGATATTTAAAACATTAAATAAGAAAAAAGTTTCTGGGGTCGAAGTATGATTTTCGTGCCACAAAAGAATAGCTGTGACGACCGAGGGTTAAGGCTGGTGACCGGTATAAATCTCTTGGCAGTCCCTTTATGATAAATATTTTTAAATCTGTAATCCAGAATAAAATATCGAACATCGAAATTCTTCAACGGTGCCTTTACAAATACAAATTTCCGTTGTATTATACTTTAAGCGATACACGTATATATATTAATCTATGACATTTTTTTTTCATTTTCATTTATTTAACATAAGTTTGATAACAATTAGATTTTATTGTGAAACTTTGTTTTCAACAATAGAGACAGAAGTGGATAGTTTGTCTTAATTGTGCGGCATAAATATAGCAATAAAAATTTAAATTGTCCAGCGATTGTTGGCAAATAGCCCTTAGGCATTTCGTTAGCACAATGTTTGTTGCATGGTTTAGTTTCACGTCCCTAGCCTTTGCATGTGTAACTTTCCTTAAACTTCCAACTTCCTTCCTTAGGACTTCTTACAGCAATTTCCTGTAGTTGAAGTATAAGTTTATAGAGTAAATTTCATTTTGTAAATCCAAAATTGTCATGTAAAGATTAATATACTTTTGTTCATCTGTTTCGATAATTTTACAGAAGTGGCAGTTACTAGTAAATACAATAAAACGATCAATGCCGAGTTCAGCTTCTCATTTTTATCACAATGTATCTGTTAAGCTTATTACTGAATGTACTTAGGATATACAAAATACAAATTCTAATGCACTTTTATCCAGGATAGTACATTTCCTTCCGATGGATGGATTGAACAGATATACTTCATACTTAGTAAGCCTATATCATAGGGAATTTTAGCGGGTGCCGGAAATTTTATTTCCAAAGTTGGCAACCCTACAATCAAATGAAACTTTTTTTTTTTTTTTTTTTAGACATTGGTAACGATCAAATACTAAAAATTAAACAGCGCAAATATTCTTAGTGTTTAACTGGAAAAATATCCAAACTTTAGTGTCGTAATAGGGAGGGAAATATACGATCCCACTCAATAGCGATTCATGTTAGAAAAACTTAGAAATATGTTATATAACAGAATTTAACAAGAGGCAAACCTGATTTAACATCTCGTTTTACCCCCTAGCACCGAAGTTATGAGACGTGTACCTGCATTTTAACGTGGATTAACAAAACAAGAGCTTCCAACAAAAATCAAAGCCGAGTCTTCAGTACCCAAGGCGAGAACATGAACTACTTTACCACGATAGAGCCTTCAATTCCTGTTGGAAAGCCTATGGGAAAGGGATCTTTGGGTTGGCCAGGAAGAAGATGGAAAGTAATACACACAGGACTTTAAGAGGGGTAATCACTGTGAAATTAAAATACCGCTAATTTTGCAATAATTATGTGATATCTTCAAATAGTTAAAAGATAATCGAAATGTGGAGCAAGACCGCGCTAGACAATATTATTTTGCATGAGGTACCGTTATCATGAGTCACCTAGTAGCTTTTTGTTTGCAGCCATTTAAAAACGCGAAAATAAATGCTAATTTTGTAAATGGCTGGAAATTGAAAGCAGATAAATGAGTCGTGATAACGGTATCTCATGTCTAGCGAGCTCTTGTTCCACTTTTCGATTATCTTTTATCTATTTGAAGATATCACATAATTATTGTAAAATTAGCTGTATTTTAATTTCGCTGTGATGAGGCATATTAAAGAAAGTAAGCATAATCTTTATTGTACTAGTTTTTCGATAGAATCAAATTCAAATATATTTTTATTGCGATGAAGCTGCTTCGGGTTTCTTTAAGCCACAGCGTTATTTAGCGATGATCTTCCTTAAATAGCTTTAATATTAAATTTCTGTCACTGCACCAGGACATATTCTGATTACCTCTTGCTTCAATTACAGCGAAACATGCATAGGTGACCATTATCCAAGTATAATAGCGGTTGCTCGGAGTCATGACTTGGCGGTTGGATACGTATTGGATACAAAATAACCTCCAGAACACAGGAGAGAGAGAGAGAGATTGGGCAGAGGCGTAGGAGGAAGCCATCCAATGAGGTAGCTGATGAGTTCCTGCTTAATTGTTCTCGATGCCATGTTCTGCGGTTACCTGCTCACTCACTGGTTTTAATGCAAAAGCACTTTAGGGCGCTGATTATCACTCTCTCTGCGCTTTGTTCTAATCAGCGTTGTTAATCGCTGCCGCGTCCGAACGCACCTGTTTCCAAAAGTTCACCCTTTCGTTCTTTTTCATTGTCTTTAATTTCTCACTCTCGCGGTTTCCATTATTCATCGCCCTGCGTACGTACGTACTCTTCAATCTCTGATGTTGTGTGTTTGGTCCCTTCCTTTCTGTACTATCCGCTCAGCGTTTGTATTTTCCTCTTTTGATGTTGTCAAACGCTGTTACACAAATGACCAACTAAACTGAAAGAAACAAAAGTTATCAACTACCTCTACAGTCAAAATTAATTATTTTTGTACGTAGGCCTATTTCTCGTTCAGTGACTTCCGGTCGTCCTTCAGTGACTTTCACCTTTCGGCATTTATTATATCAAATATGCTGAATCAATATGACACTGATTTGATTCTACGTCACAACAGCGAGTAGTTTATTTGACGCGCAAACTGTATGAGATGGTATTAACTATTAACGTATAAAGTTTGTGAACAATATTGTAAGGTGATGCAGTGGCGTCGCCTTATGCAGTTCACAAGAGCACGTGAACCACCAAATATTGTTGCTCCTAAAGATATTTAATAATATTTACAATCTATATATATAAAAGAGAACGTACAAAATTTTGTCCGCTCATCACGCTAATACGGCTGAACCAATTTCTTTCATTTTTGGGGGGTTATTAGGATTTGGACCCTAGATGGTTTTTATCATATCACTTTAATTTTTAATTACCAGTGTCTTGAGATAATTGACCATTCAAGTGTCCATAACGTACAAATCCTTTGTTATTAGTTCATCATAGGTAAAAATAAACGTATTTATATGCAACCCGCATGACCGTGTCACTCGGCGGGTTAACATAAATGACAGGCGATATACAGCGGAAAATAGCTTGAATCTTCTGTTTAAAATTTTTTAATTGATTTGCTTATTTTTACAGACACTTTTACAATATGCCAGCACCGGGATGACCGCAGCGAAGCGGGGCGGGTTAACATAAATGACAGGCGATATAATGTTAAGATTTACTGCAATCTTCTATGGTTTTTATCATATCACTTGAAAGCGAAAAAGTAAAAATTATCTAAGTAACAAAGTTTATTGCGTTCCGGGGTGACCGCAGCGAAGCGGGGTGAACGCTGCTAGTTTTATTATAATATAGTTTCGTTTCTTTCTTTTATTTCTTTAAATTTAAAATATTCTCCGCTTGCTTTACCCTTTGTGTATATGCATTCCATCGTCACACTACGTTCATATAAGGGCTGCGAGCGTAACAGGCTACTCTCTATGTAGTACAGAAGGGATGTGTGGGCAGCAGAGCTTAGGAATTGCGGTCTCCTGGCGTAAGATTTGAACGTACAGAGTTGACAGAGTTGATGACTAATTTCCATTAATGTAACACTTTAAATAGAATCAGATATTGAACTTCTGCAATTAAAAATACAAGAAATTAGTAGTGTGCAACTCATTCCTTCAATCGGTTATTTACGTTTCTTTTTATCTCAATTCCTTGTAATTAAAATAAATTAATGGAACAAACAAAATTACGGTTTTCCGAGGTTGTACTGAGAGGAATGGGAGGTTTAGAACCCTTCCCAAGATATTCTTAAGTTAACGCAGAACAAAATTAAACTTTAGTTTATTTCAAGACTTTTTTTAATGTATAATGATCTTATTTTTCTTCAGGGTATGGTTTTTCTGCTGAATAAACTGAGTTTTTGTAAGAAAAGTGAATATCTTATGAAAACATACTGTACTATGTAACATTACTAGTGTTGTAAAATTTCTGGAAATTTTGAACCTGTTGGTAAAAAACCGTTTTTTCCGGTTTCTTTCCGGAAAAATTGGGAAAATAACAAAAATCTTCGTATTAGGTTCATTTAACTAGTAATGGAACCATTTTTTTTTCTTTCGAAAGCGTGAAAAATGTAAGTTGAGACATTTCAATATTGCAAATATTTAAATAAGAAGCGCTCGAAAATAAAACTGTTGTAATTATTCTTGAAAATTAATCATCTGTTCTCATTTCCTTTATGTACTTTTTAGTCGTTTATTCGTGGTTGTGCATTAATTACAGAACTTTTACAGTTGCATACACATCTACTACCATCATAAAGCGTTTCTGTTGCAACAAATAGTGCTCTTGAATGAAACTGAGTTCTTAATGTGCTCTCTGATCTGGTGAAATTTTGTTAATTTTAACCAAATTACTTCTTAAAAGAAAGAGCAGTAGGCAAATTTCACTAATACTCATGCACTAAAACATTTCATTACTATTAATATTCTAATACAAAGCATAGACTTTTATATAAACTTTATATACAAAATTTTGTATATAGCGCGACAAATTATATATATATATATATATAGATAGATAGATAGATAGATAGATAGATAGATAGATAGATATAGATATAGATATAGATATAGATATAGATATAGATATAGATATAGATATAGATATAGATATAGATAGATAGATATATAAATGAAAGTGACTATCTTCGTAACTTAATAACTCTTGAGCCATATGACCGATGTTAGTGTCCAATCCATAGCTTTTGGGGTTGCTAAGATGAACAGTGACACTTCCGATGCCGCTTAAATCCAAATTGAGCACTCCAACTTAGGGGAAGTTATAGATATATAAAATGATCGAAAATGGCCAATATTAGTGTCGAATCCGTAGTTTTCTGGGTCGCTGAGATGAACAGTGACACTTCCGATCCCGTTTAAATCCAAATTCTGCCCCGATTAGTACTCCTGAAGGGGGAGGGTGACATGTAAACGTAATTGAAAATGACGGATACTAGTGTCGAATTCATAGTTCCTGGAGTTCCTACGTTCACTGGTGACAGTTTTGGTATCCTTTATATCCAAAATGAAACATATTTTCCCGATGTGAAGAATGTGTATACTACTAGTCTTTAATAATAATGAACGAAAGTTTCACATGTTAAATTCTTCAATATATTTCTCGCTGCTCAAATTTACGCACTTCTGCGGTGTATATGTGTATGTGTAAATAAGATCATCTCTCTTTTTGAGTTGTTCGAAAAATATACAAATAATAAAGAGGTTTTTTTTTACCAGATATCAGAAAACTAAAAAGTATAATTAAAACCTATTGCTTTAATTATTTTTCCTGCTAGTGAAATACATTTTGTATATGCTGCAGACACGTTACAGCAAATAAGATTAGCATCAGGCAAAGAAATAGATTTTAAATTATATTTTTCAGCTTTTGCCAATATTTCCGAACAAAATAGCCAAATTTTTTCTTCGTAAAATGACTTTGTCGAAAGAAAAAGACACTTTAGTAAATTATCCCTTTGCAGTATGCAACCAACGTGACATACATGTACAAATGGATTGCATACTGTAAAGGGGTCGTTTAGTTCTCTTTTTAATGTATGTGGAACTGATTTTTAATTGGCTATATCTTGGGATCAAGTGAACGGAGCTCTTCCATCTATGAAGTCAAGACCTAACATTTGACCTTATATATCCTGGTCAAAAAGTCATGGTGATCCCGTGAAGTAGTTCTGGAGATTATGAGTCTTCCGGACGGACGGACGGACACACGGACAGACAGGGACAGGATATAAAAGAGTTTTGATTGTAAACCACACCTCATAAAAATTAATAATACACAATTACCACCAACTTTTTTCACAGCCAGCAAAGGAAGACATGAAGAGCTAATTTTCAATACAAAGTTTCCCTGATATCTTTTCTGGCTTCAGAACGTAATCAATCAATATTCAAGGACAAGTTTCCTTGAAACATTACCAAAAAACCACCCTCCACCCTCCCAGCTTTATATACATCTATCCATCTTCTTCGCCTCTGAATCTCTCGAATATCTCCCACGTACCTTGGTCTGTCTTTCTGTCTGTCTCTTATTTTTCCACTAATTAAACAGGTGGTTAATTAGAGACGTAAAAGCATTGAATTTTAATCAAGATGCACACAAGCCCAGGTTCATTAGAGATATGATCTTTAATGAGCAAAGACTAGAAAAAGCAAACGGGGTGTTTTGCTTCTATGGAAACTGGAAATTTCTGTTGTAGAAAAATCTACATAAATTGATGGATCTAAAGAGAGAAATGCACATAAATTGCGCAAGAAGGATAGAACATATATGAACCCGGTGTAACGACGGTTACTAATAATAATATGAATGGTTCAACCTGTAAACAACGTACAAATCCTATTATAATAAACACTATCATGAATTCGAAATGCGAACTCTGCTAAAGCAAGATAATTATGTAATTAAAAGAACAATTGCATCACATACATAAGCCTAATAAATACATCACTGATGCTGTATATCAGTTAGTTTAATTAACTAAATATATATAATGTTAGCTTCCATAATAATTTTCTAATAAAGTACTAAATTCCTGCTACATAGAAAATTAGCAACAACCTAGCACTTTGTGTTCTTGCAATTAGTGTAAATTACAGAGTCAGACTAATTAAGTTTCCGCAGAATTAATGACAAATTACATTTATTGAAAAAAATGACAAATTATAACCAAACGTATTAGCAAGAACTCGTTGGTTAATTGGTTAACTTAAGTTTGGTTGGTTGATTTAAATTCAACTTCTCTCTCTTTCTGTTTCTCTCTCTCTTTCTCTCACTCTCACTCTTTTTTTTTTTTTTTTTTTTTTACTTTTGAGGATATATTTAATCGGACATGTTGTTTCAAGTGGGATCCGACCCCCTAGTTGAAATTGTATCTCATGCAAATACTTCTTTAAAAAATTGAAAAAATGAAATGAAATCTTTAAGCTTTACATTCCACGGTTCTGCCGGTTAGGCTAAAGGAGACTGTGATGATGAATGGGAAATGAATGAAATCGTGGAATGAAAAAAGTGGGAGGAAACGGTAGAAGCTCGAGAAAACCCACGCATATTGTGTTTGTCCACCACAAAGCTCACTTGGCGCAAGCTGGGGTCGAACCAAGGACCCCATGCATCAGAGGTGAACGCTTTACCACTTTAAAAAAACTTTCTGACTTATTTTCTACTTCAACCACTTTTCGAGACTACTAAACTAGACAGGGACACGAACACTGAAACATCGAGGACAGTTAAAATTCCACTCTTGCTACTACAGAGGAACTCGAACCCCCAATCCCTCACGATCATCACCCTAACGCCTCAGACCTCTTGGCTACACCCATCGGCATCCACTGAGTCACCGCAGCCCTTTTACAAGAAATTGAATCCAAGCCTATGTGCACCGAAGGCATGCGCGTTAATTGCTTTTTAGAATGGTTCAACCGTATCCTCAAATGTTGGAATTTTTCCCAGTGAGATATCATATGGTTCGGATCCCACATTAAGCTGTAAGTTTCATCAAGTATCATATCGTCCCGCTGTTGAACAGGACGCTCAACTCAACTCAAATCAAATCCAAAATTCATCTTTCAACTTAAACCATTTTCCGACGTCATACAATGGTGAAATTATGTACAGCGATATGAGTCGGGTAACACTACAATATTACCTTATTATTTTAATACATTTCTAAATATTAAAAAAAAAAAAAAAAAACATTTAGGAGGACACCGGAGTCCAATTCTTAGATCGTTGGATTCACATCTGCGTGTTCCGGGTTCGATTCCCGGCCGGTGCTTCCCAATTCTCGGCGTCCACCCAACGTCGTGAGGCAAGCTGGGGAGTTACGTGAATGAAAGACGTGGCGACCACTATGTCTATAGAGCTCCCGATACGCCAGTTCCGTGCTCCCGTGCTCGTCGCTAGGCTAGACGTAGTTCATCCAGTCACTGACAGATGGCGTTGGAGCAGCTCAGGACCTCAAACGGGCTGTTATGCCAAATGGTTTGGATTGATTTGGTATATAAATGGTTAAGTTTTAGATATCTTGTTTAGATATCTTTTAAAGACCGCGGTGGCTCGAGACTAGAACGTTCACTTTTGGTGTTTGAGGTCCCTGGTTTGATCCGAGCTCACACCAGGTGGGCTTTGTGGTGGACAAACGCCGTGTGTATGAGTTTTCTCGAGGTTCTCCCGATTTCTCTCACTTTTTTCATTCCACCATTTCATTCATTCTCATCATTACTGTCTTCTTTATCCTACAGAGGCATAACTGTCGGACGTAAAACTAATTTCATTTCTTGTTTCTAATTCTAAAGATCGATATCAGGGTTTCTTATGCAACCCGCTTTACTCTACAGTGAAGCGGGGTTATCTAGCATACAGGGGTTAATATTCAGAATAACAAATTCAAGACGAAGAGATCAAATATTTTATGTAAGACGAAGACATCATTGTTAAGAAATTAAATATTTAAGAGTTTATCAAATACATTCTTGTATTTGAGTAACGAAGTAAAATTAGGAAGGCGAGAATATTAACTTGACTTAGACCCTAATATAGTACAAGTGCTTGTTACTTCGAAGAGGATCGTACATTTACTATCATCCATTGATCAATCTTGTGAGTGACAGAATTCATTATTTTGATTGGTCACATCAACAGTGTGGTCTCGTGCTCTCTCATCAATCACACAAATTCTTCTTACCGTATTTTCACTTTTCAGACTAATAATAATAAGAAAGTAGTTCACTAGTCCTCAATCTCTCGAAATCGGGAACTGCATGTAAATCTGTAAGTGAAAAGGGTTTTTTCCTTTTTTCTTTTTTCTTTTATTTCTCTTTTTTCTTTTCTTTTCTTTTTTTGCAGTACTTCTCACAGGAAATAAAATCAAATTTATCCGACTAAAATCAAACTTAGCACTGTAATAGACCTTGAACTCCTATATAAATATCTGAAATACTAAGAGTGCGAAGGCTCTTGGTCCCAAGTTATGTATGGTCCATCAAATTTCGGATTTCACATTCTTCGACGACTTCAACCTAATTCATCCGAACTTAACCATGCTTGCCATGGTGATAAACTTTGACCTCCTATACAAACTTGTAAAATATTATGGTGTACAGTCAGTGACAAAAATTATTTCCGTTTGATGGAATTAGTTCCGTAAATAACTGCAGAATGGAAGGACAATTTGAGTACAGTTTTCAATAAATTAAAAAAAAATTGTATTTTTCTGTACGTTCCAGTTCTACCACTGGCGCAAATCCCGGGGGAATGAGGAGGAATTGTCCCCCTAATCTTGGAACTGGGGGACTGTCTCCCCAATAATCTGTTTTGAAATGTGTTTTATATTGGTAGGGGGGAGAAATGTGATGATTTGTGTCCGACTGCCACAAAAGAAAGTGAAATGAAATTGATGTCCTTTGCTGTATAATATACAACAGGGGTTCACCTCAGAAATAGGTTCATCTATCGTAATATGAGTTTCATCTCCCCCTCCCCAGAATAAGACTCAAATTTCCTCGGCTCCCAATGTTGAAGACAACTCTGCTTCCCTGCTCTTCCAAACCATTGTTTTTCAACTTCAAAAATATTTTGAATATTGCTTAAAAAAATATGGGAATGGTTTTATCCGTACCCCCTCCCCAATGTTGAAGACAGATTTGTGCCGATGAACCCTACCATCTTTATACCCAAAATAAATTTTACCAAACGGAAAGAACTTTTGTCATTAACTGTACAAGCTTTTGGTATACGAATTATGGAATATCAAATTTGGAGTTTGAACAGTGATTATTTTTTGCACAACAATTTTAATAAAAAGTTTTTCTTTTTTTTTAAAAAAAAATGACTACTTTTTTTTCCGCAATTGTAGAATATACTTATCTAAGTGGCTGATACTTTTCTATGAAATTAAAGAATTAAAAATTTACAAAACAAAAACAGAATCGTAACCTAATTCCATTCGTTAAAACAAGTATCGTTGACTACATTCATACGTATATTTCCTCTATTTTGTCTCTTGTCAAGTGCAACATGCTACCGCGCTTACAAAATAATTCATTGATCGTTCTTGTTGAATGATTTTTTTTTTTAAACCACAACACTCATCTTTATGATTTTCCCCCTCCGTTTCTTCAATTACCAAGGGCACATACATAGTCCATCGACATAATGGGAAAAACGAAACTCATATGCAAACCCAATGGGAAAAAGAATTTTCTGTTTGCTATTTGTTTCCTCTGTTTTTATTTTTTTTAATTCCGGCTTTATGAAATTAAAAAAGGTGATTCGGCATACGTACTTCCGTAGAAGGATGTATATATATTCAATTCGTTTGCCCTTCTGGTAAAATGATACTCTCACATTACATATAATGACTGGGTGGAGATACAAGTAAACATTGGGTATACGTACTACCCCCTCCCTTACCTCCTTCCCCCACCCGCGTTTCAACCGTGCTTCGTTACTCTTGTACTCTTGTATGAAACATTAAACTTTTCGATCCTATTTTTGTCCAGTAATAACACTTCATTTCGTCCATCTTAATGATGATGATGATGATGGTAGTGATAATTGTTTTTTTTTTTTTTTTTCTGTTTCCATCTAATTAATAACCTTGTTTCCAAGGTTAAAGTTCTCCTGGATGCTTATTTGTAGAGTATACGAGACAAATAAGTGAAAAATAAATTAAAATTGTGAGATTTGAACAAAAAACAAATCTCATTAATAGAAGAAAAAACTGAATAGCAACAAGTTCCAATTTAGTCCGAATCTTACATGAACTGATTTAGTACTCCTGCTTTCTGTGAGCGAATTTCCGGGTTCAATAACCGATGGCGTAATTTATATCAGTGATTCAGAACGTAGGCGTTAAATCCCTCCAGGGAGTGCTCTCGTTTCCAAAGGGGGCATTGAAACAAAAAAGGGGGGCGATAGATCATTTAGGGGGTGTCTGAGGTTTCATGATCTGTTAGATTTTATGTTATTATCGGACGAAAACCATTAGGCCTAAGCATTTTACAAAGGAATCTAGACTTCGACCAACCTTTTTGCAGTTGTGATGGACGAGCTTACAAAAGATATCAAAGACTTAGCACCTTGGAATATGCTATTTGCAGAAGACACCGTGCTGATGAGTGAGACCAAAGCAGCACTGCAAGAGAAATTAGATACCTGGAGAGGAGCATTGGAGAGCAAAGGGTTTAGAATTAGTAAAAGCCAGACAGAGTATTTACACTGCTTTCAGGAAAAAAAAATGTAACAGACAATACAAGAATATGACTGGACGAAGAAGAAGTTGTAGTGACGAGGAAATTCAAGTATTTGGATCAATACTGCATGAAATACAGAAATAGAAGTAGATGCAAACAGTAGAATTAGCAGAGGTTGGATAACATGGAGAGAAGCGGCAGGAGTATTGTGTGACCACAGAGTGCCAGTACACCTTAAGAGGCCTCATCCCGGCAAAATGAAAATACCGCTAATTTTACAGTAATTATGTGATATCTTCAAACAGATAAAAGATAATTGAAATGTGGAACAAGAGCGCCCTAGACAATATAATTTTGCTTGAGATAACGTTATCACAAGTCACCTAGTGGCTTTCTGTTTTCAGCTGTTTAGAAACGCGAAAATAAATGCCGATTTTCAAAATGGCTCGAAATCGAAAGCAGATAAGTGAGTCGTGATAACGGTATCTCATGTAAAATGATATTGTCTAGGGCGCTCTTGTTCCACATTTCGATTATCTTTTAGCTATTTGAAGATATCACATAATTACTGTAAAATTAGCGGTATTTTAATTTCGCCGGGATGAAACCTCTTAAAGGAAAAGTTCACAAAACAGAAGTGATACTTGACATATGATACGGAGCGGAATGTTGGACGACGAAGGAGAGAGAGGAACAGAAATAGAATGTTGCAGAGATGAAGATGCTGCTGTGGATGCGTGGAAGGACAAAATTAAGAATGAAGTGATCCGGAGAAGAGTAAAGGTGAGACTAGTGGTAGAAAAACAGCAATAGAGTAGATTGAGATGTTTTGGACATATAAGAAGAAGAACTTTGGAATACGTAGCTCACCGACTGGATGCTATAGAACTAAATGGAAAATGAGCCTGAGGCAGGCAAAAGAAGTGAGGAGATTGTGTTAAGGGTCTTCATTACAGCGAAATTAAACTACCGTTAATTTTAGAGTTTTTCTGTAATATCTTCAAAACAAACAAACAAACAAACAAAAAAATATTCGAAAAGCAAAAACGTAGTGCACTAGACAATATTATTTTGCATGTGATACCGTCATCACAACTCACTTATCTGGTTTCGATTTGCAGCTGTAGATAGATTTAGCATTATTTTGCGGGTTCTTTAAATATCGGCATACAAAAAGCACATAGGTAAATTGTAATAGAGGTATCACAACCAAAATCGCATTATCTAGTTCACTACGTTTCGGCTTTTCGAATATTTTTATTTGTTTTGAAGATATTACAGAAAAACTCTACAATTAGCGGTAGTTTAATTTCGCTGTAGTGAACGATATGGTGCAGTGTTGTGTCACAGTGGATATGACCTTCTTAGAAACAGGTGGAGGACAGTGATGCGAAAAGCCGACCCCAACTAACTGGGAAAAAGGCTTGTAAGAAGAAGAAGAAAGTTTAGAAATTATTGTCATTAATATTGTTATTTTCTAATCAGCAACTAAAGATTTAGTGACTAGAAGGAATAACCACTTAATAAAACCTAAATTTCTGATGTATTTACATCCTGAGATTTACATCAATTTTGTAATGATGAAAGATATGTATTTCTAACTGACAAAAAAAATCGGCTTTTCTAGCTTTAGAAATGTCAGTCAAAGAAATACTCGTTGGTCCTTTAGTTTTGGAAACTGAAGAGTATAAGCCTGTGTCAAAATAATAAATGAAAAAAAAAATGCATTTTTCGGGGAAAATATACGGAAAAAGGTTGATAAAGTAACGTAAATTATAGAAAGAAAATATCATCATCATAGGTATTCTGCCATTATTGGCAGATCACTTGCCGCAACTAAGAAGCTGCCATGCTCCGCGGTATTCAGCTAACCTCTTCGTCTTCACTTACGATTTATTTGCTTTGATATCGTCCATCAACTGTAGAATCCTTCGCTCTTTTCCTTTCTTTCTTACTACCATACCTTCTAGCACGCTCTTCATGATACAGTTCCTTCCTATCTTTTCCAACCTTCTTATCTTCTCTCCCTCTTCTTAATAATATCTAAAATTGTTATTTTCTCCTCCACCATTTCTACCACCCTTTCATTGGTTTTCCGCTCTACCCAATTAGTTTTACCATTCTTCCATACACTCGCATCTCGAAAACCTTCAGTCGTTTGCCATTATTTTTCTGTAGTCTATGTTTCTGTTCCATACAGTACATTAGCCCACACGAAGCATTTTATAAGTCTTTTCCTCGTCTTTATTCAAGGTCCCACAAAACGGACTTATATATCTTCTTTTAAGCCTCTTTAGACTGCTTCGTCCAAGTCTTAGGTTCAGTTTTGTGCATAAGTAGGGTGATCAGCACACTCAGTCGAAAATGTATAGAAGCTTTTTTCACGCCAGCCATCCTGAGCAAGGTTTTCCTGGATTTTCCTCATTCACACCAGGCAAAGGCTGGGATGGTACCTAACATATAGGTCCCAGGCCGCTTCCTTCCTTCCCCAATCCTTTCTTCTTTCCCTTTCCTCGGATAGCGTGCTCGCTGAGAGACGTTTTCCCTTATACGTGGCGGGCTAACATGGCCATAGATGCCGAAGGCCCAGAAATCTAATTCCTAATCCTAATCCTAGTGACGGGCTAACATGGCCATAGATGCCGAAAGCCCAGAAATCTAATTCCTAATCCTATTTCTAGTGACGGGTTAACATGGCCATAGATGCCGAAAGTCCAGAAATCTAATTCCTAATCCGAATCTTAGTGACGGGCTAACATGGCTATAGATGCCGAAAGTCCAGAAATCTAATTCCTAATCCTAATCTTAGTGACGGGCTAACATGGCCATAGATGCCGAATGCCCAGAAGTCTAAATCCTAATCTTAATCCTTTTATCAGTTGAGCTACACACACTTTTAGGTATTTAGTATTTAGGATTTAGATTTCTGGCCTTTCGGCATCTATGGCTATGTTAGCCCGCCACGGATGACGGATGCCGTCTCTCGGCGAGTACACTATCCGAGGAAAGGGAAAGAAGAAAGGATTGGGGAAGGAAAGAAGCGGCCTGAGACCATTGTATTAGGTACCACCCCGGCATTTGCCTGGTGTGAATGAGGAAAACCCAGGAAAACCTCATTCAGGATGGCTGGCCAGAAAAGGCTTTTCACACTTTTACGACCGAGTGTCAGGAATCGAACCCGGGACCGCTCGCACAGTAGTCGAGAGCGTTAGAGCCTTTCTATTTCAAGTGTTCCCTCGAAAAATATGTGAAACATACTTCGGGCCCACCCCCTTCGCCCATTTACGAAGGAAACCTTCAATTTGCTTTGGGGAAGACTTCGACAGTGTTGCCAATTTGTCATTCATTCATTTGGTCGTGGCAAGTGAAGATCGTAGGCTGTTTAGAATGGCTAACAAGACAGTAGACAGCAAAGCCTGTGAAGTAATTCAATGTGGTAACCCTGTCCGCATCCAACCATTGAAAGATCTCGGCCACGGCAACTTGTCCCTCCTCTTAAGGAGAAAGTGCGAAAAAAAACACACACACACATCGACAGCAGCACCAGCAGGGGTACAGTTGAAATAGAAAGACTCTAGCGACTACGCCCCGTGGAGTCAGTTTTAGGTATTCACAAGGGACATGAACTTACTGTATATAAACTAACTGAATGCAGAGGGAAAAAAGTTTGAATCAAGTACAGAAGACTTTTCTTTTCTTTTACGATTTTCCAACTTTCTGTGTAATCGTATTTTGAGCTATTATATCCGTGAACACTAGTGTGTGTGGGTGTTTCATAAGAGAGGATTTCTTAATATGACCTGACCTCAGTTCAAGCGAAAGAAACAAGGTGAAAAGAATAAAAAGAAGAGACGTGGAACAGAAAACTGAAAGCTGTAGCGTTAGACACAATGGAAATGGAGAATGATTGATAGGGCGTTTGGATAATGCAAGATCTTCACTCAAATTCTCATGGAAGGAAACTCTCCGTGGAAGGTAAGCTGCTACAGAGAAAGCACGATCAACTCAAAATCGCTGTAACTTTTCTTTTCTTTTTTTTCTTTTTTTTTAATTGTAGTTAACTGACGTGGAGAGGCACAAAGTATCTATCAACTATTTAGTTCGTCTTCACTAACCTTACTCAAATCGCGATGTCCGAATTATTGATTTCCTAAAAGCTTCCCTAGTTTTTTTTGTGTTTTTTTTACCTTAAACAAAAAAAGTAAGTTGAGCTTCTACTAAATTTATCATGTAGCCTTCGTTTTCAATTACTTTTGCGCGAATTAAGTAAAAATGTATTTTTAAGTCGTTAATTTCGTTTCCAATACTTTCCTCTCCTTAAATTTGATTTAAACTACTCATTGAGCGAGACAATACATTTATTGTTAAAAAATTATAGTAACATGTAACAGATCGCTTCATCAGACACCGTCATTCTTTCTTAGTTTTACGTCACACGATTATGCCCAGGAGACTCTCGATTCAGCCTTTCTGCTCTCATTTTTCCCAGAATACTTTGCGGTCGGTGACGTCACGTGGAGGTATCGCCAAGGATGTTAGAAAAATAGAGGATCTACTCATAGCACAAAATCGTGAAGCCATACGTATTCTATGATTGGTGACTTTCTTACCTGTGAGAGGTTATTTCGGATTATTTCTTCTCACTTATATTTGTATACTCATATGTGCAGCATGCAACAATTGTATCATATAAATCTGAAGACACAACTTAAATAAAAATAAACGACAGACACTCTACATATGAACATCGCAATGTTTTGAGCCAACATATATGGCGGTCATTGAGTTGCCTAATAGCATTAAGATACATATGGCAGATTCTCTATTGTATAACATCCTTGGGTATCGCGAGGTATGGTGCAAGAGAACAAGTGAAATATTGCACACGCAATTACACTAGTTGGTATGAGCAAAAGTTCCTCCACACGACGTCACGGACAGGGAGCCAATCAAAACGCTAAACGCGAACTGGGGCTACCTCCTACCTGTTATTTTATATAACTTGGGTTATGCCGGCTAGGCTAAAAAAGACACTGGTAATGAGAAATGAATGCAATGGTGGAATTAATAAAGTGGGAGGAAACGGGAAAACTCTGAGAAAACCTACACACACACATGGTGTTTGCCCACTACAAAGTCCACTTGGTGCGAGCTGGGATCGAACTAGGGACCCTACACATCACAGGTGAACACTCTACCACTGAGCCACCGCGGCCCCATTCATCGACTTTCCTGGGAAAGAAACACAAAAAAAATTAATGAAATGAAATCTTTCAGTTTAACGTCCCACGTTTACGCTCTTTAGGCTAAGGGAGACAATGATTAAAGCAAGTGAATGATAATGGAATTATTGGTGGAATGAGAATCTGGGAGGAAACGAGAGTATTACGAGAAAACCCATGATGAAGATGATCATCAAAAGGTTATTTGTGTGTGTGTGTGATTTTGAAAACATAGTTTAGCGACTTACAGGGTTATTCAAAAAGCGCGCTCGTTTTGAATCGTCTGGTAAATTTTTGTTTGTCAGTTGCCGACATTGTTTTGTATTGTTGCTCTACACACAAATATTCCGATTGTCGCCTTAGTCTGAATTTTTCGGATGTCTTCAGTCTGTGTCTAGCTATGGAGCAGTTTACTATAGCACAACGTGAGCTAATTGTGTTAACTTTTTTATCAGAATGGAGGAAGTTATGCAGCAACTGTCAGGCGACTTCGCGCGGTTCTAGATCGAAATGAACACCGAATGATCGAAATGAACACCGAATGATCGAAATGAACACCGAATGATCGAAATGAACACCGAATGATCGAAATGAACACCGAATAATCGAAATGAACACCGAATGATCCAACAGTTCGCAGACTTATGAAAAAGTTCATTGAAACGGGTTCTACAGTGAACATTAAAAGTCCTGGGCGGGGTCATAGTGGTCGTTCTTGCAAAACATTGCGGTGTCAGACAGTCATAGTGAATTTCACAGAGTTATTGCATGCCAGCGCAGTAGGGGAGCTTAATATTCTCTACATCATTCATCATACCTGAAATCGGGATCTGTGCTGAACAGTTTATGAATTTCATTAGTCTGTTTTGAAGAAATAGCTCATAATTTGATGTAACAAAACTGGAGCGATTTTTTAAATAACCCTATACTTAGAAATCTAGCATCTTTTGTGTTGCAAACAAACTTGTCCTTCTAACTATTTTGAGTTCGAAGCATTTTAAATATTTTTTATTTGTTCTTCTTGTTTTAGTCAGCGCAAGCAATGACGAATTTGGACAAATATATGACACAATATAATCCTACTTTGTTTTCTCTTATCCTTTACCCTCTAACAGAGAGCAATTTCAATCTTCAATATTCTTCAGTTTCCAGAGCTTCATTTAAGAGGCACAAATATTGATAGCAAGTCGATTGCTGTAGAAGTGCCAGTTAAACAGAAATAGATGTTAGATTTTTCTTTTGTGGGCTTTTAATTAATTTTTATAAGTTTTTTTTTAATCGTATAAAATAAATACTTTATAATTGTATCGAAGTATCATAATTTCAAAATACGAACGAAAATACTGAAAAGAATGGGAAATGATTCCCGAATTCAAGGACTAGTTGCGTCCTGTAAACAAAGACGTGACTAGAGCAGTAGTTCTCAACCGATGTGTCGCGACACACTGATGTGTCACACAGTCCCCTAAAGTGTGTCCCGAAATTTTAGTGTTTAAAAATTATGAAAAATTTAATAATAATAATTAGTTAAAATCGAGTCAGGCTGTACCAATCAACACCTCCAGTGGTAAGAATAATGCTCACTGCTATACGCAGTCATTATAAGAACTAATTGGTTTCACTATTATAATAGATGTTACAGTGCTGCCAAAATGTCTTGAGCCGTGGCAAAAATGTGAACTAAAGCTCACACCCACGCGTTGAGCCAATAAGGGTTCAGCTGTTGCTAAGCGAGATAGCCTTAGCGAAAGGGAGTGGAATTCCTTCAGCCGATAGTAGCGCTTGGAATGGAAGACTAGGTGTCAAATCAATGCAGTATATCCATAGTATTATTATTATTTGTAATAAAAGTATTAAACAAGTGTGTCGTTAGTCAAAAAAAGTTGAGAACCATTGGACTAAAACATGTTGTTTGAATGTATAAGTAATAATAGACTTTGACCTCGTTGAAAACATGATAAATTGTATAAATTACATCTGAAAGTGTAAAACGATACTTATATACATGGAAATTCACAAATAACTTTTAGCGATTTTCCTTTACCCAAGTTAGAATCATTTCAACTTTCGTTTAGCGACTTTACGTATCAACATTTTGGTAACACTAATTTTTACAGTGAAAATAATTGGAGATTGAATAGAAAATCCGTGCTAAGTGCCAAAAATGGGAAAATTCGGTTTAACGTCTGAATATTATCGACTACAACAGGAAGGTGTAACATGTGTAACAATCAATGCGAGAAGCATAAGAAATAAATTACACAAAATAGAGACAATATTGCATAGACTATCGCTAGTGGATTTTTTGGTAATTAGTGAAACATGGGTTGATAAATTGGAAATAGATTACTTTAATATAAGAGAATATGTATCAGTACATGTGAATAGAGATAGGACTGGAGGAGGTGTAGCAATATATATCCATAACTCTTGGCAATTTAATATCTTAAATAAAATTGAAAAAGAACACAGCATTTTAGGGATTGAAGTAAAAAAAGATAACATAAATATGATTGTAATATGTATATATAATCCCAGTAACAAAAGTAGTCCACTAATGATGGAAGATCTTGAAAAAATATTGTCACTATATTCTAATAGAAAAATAATATTAACCGGAGATTTAAACGTTAATATAATTAATTATGTAGATACTTATAGAGTACCTTTACTTGAGTTAATGATGTCCTATGGTTTGTTACTATGTAATACAAAGTACCCTACTAGATCTGGTAACACAAATGAGTCACTTTTAGATCATATGTATTCTAACAATTATGAATTACAGCATGTTGTATGTACCATTGAAAATGATATTAGTGATCATAGGGTATTAGTAACAATTATTAAAGGATGGAAAACTGAGCATAGAGGAAAACATGAAAAGTCAGAAGAGCGGGTTTCGCACCAGATTGACCATAATAAAGCTAAAAAATATTTTGAAACGCAAAACTTTAAAACTGATGATAATGATGTAAATAAGCATTACAACAATTTTATTTCATTCTTAAATAATGGAATAACAACTTCCACTTCGGTTAAAAAGAAAACAATCTCAAACACTAAACACTATACACCAGTAGCACCTTGGGTCAGTAAAGAATTACTTGAATTAATCAGTAGACGAGATATCCTCTTCTCAAAAACCAGGAGAAATCCTAGTAATGAAATATTAAAAGAAGAATATATCTTTTATAGAAATAAAGTAACAGAAGAAAAGAGAAAACTCAAAAACATATATTACCAAAATAAATTTAATAATTCATTAGATAATCCTAAAAAGTTTTGGAAAAACGTGAATGAAGTAATAAGAAATACAAACGATTTCCCTAACAAACAACATTTCACAATAAAAATCGAAGGTAAAATAGTTCCTCCGGAACATGTACCAGACATTTTTAATGATTTCTTTGTCACTGTTGGTTCAAATCTTGCTAAAAGTATTAACGATCCAAGTCCTATCAAATATATGAAAGAGCCAATAAATAACAATTCGTTTTTCCTAAGCCCAGTCACAGCCTACGAAATTCGGAAGATAATAGGAATGTTGAAACCAAAATATAGTGCAGCTAAAGACAAAATAAACAATAAATTTATGATTAATTACAAGGATCAATTAAGCACATACATTGCTTATCTTGTAAATCATTCATTCACAACGGGAACAATGCCCACTAATTGTAAAATAGCTAAAGTAATTCCAGTTCATAAAAACGGAAACGTTGAAGACCTAAATAACTATAGACCTATGTCAATTTTGCCTGTGCTCTCAAAAATAATTGAAAAATGCGTAAAATTTAGATTAGAAAATTACTTAAAATCTGTCAATTTCTTTTACGAACACCAGTATGGGTTTAGGGAAGCTTCCTCAACACAATCAGCAGTTTTAGACATTAGTGTTAAGATAGAAGAGGCTTTAGATAAAGGACAGGCATCAGCAGGTTTGTTTATTGACCTTCGCAAAGCCTTTGATACAGTTAAACATGACATTCTGCTTAACAAACTTAGTAAATTAGGAATTAGAGAACTTGTATTGCAATGGTTTAAAAGTTATTTAAATGGACGAAAACAATATGTTGAGGTAAACGATTTCACAAGTGCAGAACAGACAATTACATGTGGGGTACCACAAGGTTCCTGTTTGGGGCCTCTCCTATTTTTAATATATATAAATGATGTGGCAAATATCAAATTAAATGGTACGTTAGTATTATTCGCTGACGATATGTATGTATCATACACAGCGGAAAATAAAAATACACTAGAAAATATAATACAGCAGGATCTAAAACAACTGCAGGATTGGTTGAATTGCAATAAACTTTCACTAAATGTAGAAAAAACCGTATATATAAGTTTCCACAAGAAAACAGATATTCATGTAGACCATAATATAAATATTTATTTGCAAGGTCAACAAATAAGAAGAGTCACTGAAACTAAATACCTAGGAATAATAATTAATCAGCATCTTGAATGGGGACCACACATAAAACTTTTGTGTAGAAAAATCTTACCAATAATAGGAGTGCTTAATAGATTTAGAAATATATTATCGCCGAACCTTAAAAAAAATATCTACTATGCTTATGTACACTCTCATCTAACTTACATGAACATATTATGGGGACGTTCGAACAAAAGTGCACTGCATCCACTACAAATTTTGCAGAATAGGGCATTGCGTACCCTCTACAATCTACCACGCTTAAACCCAAATGTAAATACCTATAGCACGTCTAAAGTATTACCAATAGATTATTTAGCTAAAGAATCAACTATGTATTATATGTTTAATGTTATGAATAATAATATACATCATAATATAATAGTAAATAGAAATAGTCACTTTCTCAATTATGAGACAAGACATAAAGAACAAATACATGCGGAATCTTATTCTTCAAAAACATACGGAACAGGAGGGATTAAGAACTATCTCATAAAATCATTCAATGAAATTCCAACGGAACAGTTGAAATACAAACAGTTGAAATCAAAATCTTTATTCTAAAAACGGATAAGAGAGTTATTATGGCAAAAACTAAGAACATGAAGTGTAATTATATAAGGAACAGCATTTAAAAAAGTAGCAAGTAAATGGAAGGATAGACTCAATAGATATTGCATTACTTTTATTCTTGTTTATGTATATTATGTATCAGCCATTTAAATTTGTATATCAATATGTATAAGCAATGTAACTGCATTGCCCCTTAAAGTGAGTCCAAGACTCGTTGGGGCCTGTAGTCTGAAATTAAAAAAAAAAACAAAAAAAATACGCCAAGATGTGGCCTATGCGCCTAACACTGCTCAGTGAACAACGGGTTCTCTAGTATTCACTGTGGAAGTAGTTCAAATAATCGCCAGAAGAGTGCGCTTAGGTATATGGCTCACTAGTTCAGAAGTAAAATCTGGGCTTTTTTCTCAACATTTTCAGTTTGGCACTTAGCACGGATTTTATAGTCAGTCTACAATTAAAGAAACTTGGGAAGAAACTTGAAGAAACTTTGTACGACTGATTTGAAAACTCCTGAAAAGGTTCGAAACCAGAATTCTCAATTGTTGAAGGAAAACGCTATCTATTCGCCGTCAAAAAGTTGAAATAATTTCACTCTTAAACTATTAAATTATATTACTCGTATTATGTCTTAGACAGAAACATTGAACCGAGTAAGAGCTATAAAGGGTAATGAGTTCGCCCTCCCACGCTCTCTACATCTCATAAACATACGCGAAAATTATCCACATTGGAAGTCGACAGCAATATCAAAAGTTCTTCAAGTTAATCCAACTTGTAGAGCTTCTTTGCGTAGCAACTAGCAACAGATGCGCCAAACGAAAACGCTTGAAACCTTTCACTGCGACCTTCCTTCTCTAAAAACTAGTTTTAATATATTAAACATAATTATAAAAAAAAGAAACGTAAAAAAATCAAATTAACAAACTTTGAAGGTAATTGTTTTGTGCAAACACATAATTCCTTCGAAACCTTGTTAAAGAAACGCCAGGTCGACTGAAATTTCATATTTACGTTTTCTAGAAACAAACATTGCGGTGAGGAAATGACTGATTTCCAAATTGATGTAAATTAGAGGTTTGCTATAAAAATCATTATCGTTTTTGGAAATACGAGCTTAAGGGTAAGTAGCTTTTATATACAGGGTGTACCCTTGCTACGCGGCCCGATTCGAAATGAAAATCTACAAAGACCCATCTTGGTTTTTGAGTTAACTACTGACTACATTAACTGTTAAAAGTGGCCGCTATTGGTCTGAAGACAAGTTTTTACACGGCATTGTATGTTAACACAGGTGTTCGCCAGTTGTGCGGTAGTTACCAGCTCCATTTCGTGGAGAATATTTGTTTGCAGTGAGATATTCCGTCGTTTATTCCAGTACACGCTATACCTTTCCTCATGCCCCGCAGTATGAAATACAGGGGCGTCAGATTCACCGCATTGACCTTGAAGTCATATAAGTTGCGGGTTGGCACGTTCTGTATGCCATTCGCACCCGGAAAGACACAGACAACACGGACCTGCTTTACCATCATCATTGACAGCTCAAGGCCGATATCGAGACGGACACATTGATAAAGCAAGTATTATTTTGGTGCAAATGAAATGTCTGATCCCGGGTACGTCATTTCCAAAGGCCAAAAGGACTTAAAACTTCATTAATCGAAAAAGTCAGCGTCTGCAACCACACTCTTTGCCATCATTCAGCCAACGATTGGAATCATCCACTACACAAGTCTGGGCTCGTCCCTATGTTCTCTGAATGTTGACTGGAGGATGCGACAATTTCTGAACTTATTTTCGAATCTTAGGAAATAGACGCAATAACTCTTGAGTTTGTCTCAGAACCTTGACAGGTGGGCACAACTTCCAGGTTCCTGAACTGATGTTGTAGGTGGTTGAGCTCTTGGACTTAACTCTCGAGCTCATTTCTGGATCTATGGATGTATTAATAATTCTTAGGTTCCTTTCTACATCTGTAGGATGGGACCAAAGAGCACTTGAATTTGCTTTTGGATCTTACTTAATGAACAGAACAACAGAACCACACTCGGATTCCAGTCTGAACAGGTAAATGTTCCAGTCTGAACAGGTCTTTTGGTCTTCCCTATGAATCTTAAACATATGCGCGCATCAACTAGTCTCTGGAGCGCAATAATTTTTGGAAGTTACTCTGTACCTTGATAGAACGATTCCATCATTCTTTATACGGCTTGTTTTGGGATTTTAACAGGTAGAAGCAACAACTCTTGGATTTTCTTTCTTGTCAGGTTGGAGTAACAACTGTCTTATGTTTCCTTCTGAATATTTACAGCTAGACGCGACAAATTCCTAGAATCATTTTGTATACCTTAATACAGCCATGTGCAACAGCCGGCCCTCGGACTGGTTGTGGTCCACTGAACCCTTTTATCCGTCCTAATTCGTTATTGGAAATGTATTTCTTACGTGACCTCTTAACCTGAATTCATTTTTCTTTTTTTCTTTTTTTTAAATTGGATAACTGATATCCACCTTAAAAATATCCTTCGCGTTGGAACATCTAGTTAACCACTGAACACCGAGAGACTAGCTCAAAACATGCAGGATCGAGTTTCCCATTAAAATAGTAATTAAATAGACTAAAACAGTAATTTTTCTCTCTTTCTTTAGTAAGTAAAAATTTTGGTTACCGTTTTAGCGGTATGCCTGTTTCTGTGGCGTTACTGTACCATGAACAAGTTTGTCCGTTGAATATGTCTATTCAATTCTTGTAAAAAAAAAAAAAAAAAGTTATACATTGTCTCGTACGGCCTTGGACACCTTTTGTGAGTTCCTTGTGGTTGGTCCACCTGTTTTCTAACTTGCACAAAATGCCCGCCTTAACAGAAAGACATACACAATATTGGGCTTCCTTCAGAATCTTGCAGGTGAGCGGTGCATTCAACAACAGTTGGACTTCCCTCTGTTTCAATTCGGGTTCTCTTTTGGATCTGGATTCTTATCTGAACAGATGGCCGTATCAACACATGGCCTTTCCTAGAGACCTTGAAAGTAGACTCTTTATGTCCTAGTAAGAATAGATAAGGAAAATTAAGCAGCAAAAAAAAAAAAAAAAAAAGCCTAATGATTTAGGGGGAAAATACAAAAGAGAATAAACACATGTGTAATTCGTACATTAGAATAAAGCAACACTAAATATCGGTAAGATATTGTGCTGAAAAAATAATTGGCAATTATCTATTTCGATCACTGCACTACGCAGCCATTGTTAACAGTAATTTGTTCAAATAAGACAAGGAGAATATATGTATACCATTAAATACGAATTATAGCGACGTGGAACAAGATATCACACCTACAGAATCCCAAACGGTTCTTTACGGGAAATCGTTATAGATTTATGTAGGTAATTTTGTCTGAAACCACTTTTGCAGCACGACAGAGTAATAAACAATATTACATTACGTATGAGAAGAATAGGATGTACTAACTACGCCAGTTTGTTTCGGAAGCACGAACGCACAAAGGAGGTGAAATATGGTACTGAGAGAATATACATCGTATGATATTTATTGTGATGTGCAGGACATTATATTTTTACGCAGCAAAATAACAAGAGTACTCAATGTCAACAACATTCAATTTTGCATGTAACAATAAAATAAGGAAGAGCAAGTCATATATATGGTTAAATGAAGCATCATGGAAGAACATACTCTAACATTTACATATTCTATCTACGTACTATCAGTAGCTTCGGAATTAATTCACGAGTTTGAGAGTACCTTTCGATAAGTTTCAAAGGAATTGTTTTTCATCAAATTTCTCCATTTTGTAGACTTCCAAATACAAGTATGGGAAGGTTTATAGGCCTTCTATGTCTGTCTGTCTGTTGATAGAGATGAATTGGGTCAATGGTTTGTGGGTCAAGTGGGTCAAGATTTGTGAGTGGTCGTGGGTCAAGATTTGTGAGTGGTCGTGGGTCAACAGGACGTGATCCACTGGCACAACCCACCATGACCCACTCTGACCCATCGACTTACTCTGCCCAGTGCATTGTAGACAGCATCTTCTGAACAGGGATGAGTTTGTCTAGGTTTTACTTTCAAGGCCTCCATTTTTTCTTCCTTTTTCATTTGTCTCTATTTACAAGTACTTACCTGAGATGAGTGTATCTAACATAAATAAAAAAGAACTTCAGGCACTTTTGGATATTGATATTTGTAATTGTAATACCAGCAATAGGACTTACTACTTGGCTTTCGAGATAGTCGATTTTTTTTTTTTTAAACTTTACTTTACGTTGGCCTACTTTACCTGATTTGAGACTTTGAAATTTCATCCTATTTCCCACTGAAAAGTATCTGCAATTCAACAAGAAACTAATTATATGTGATAATTTAATTGAAATTCATCGTAATATAGCCCATGACAAACACTTTACCATTTTATATTGTAAAGGTCAGATCCACTCGTATTGCAATAGTGCGGTGCTTCAGCGATTGACCATAGAAATTCAAACTCCGATTAGTGGTAATTTCACAACCTTGTTTTATTACAAGTATAAACTCTTTATTCAGTGGAGAGGAGGGCTTGCATCATGAGCCAGAGATGATGATGAGATGGGTTTTGGTGGGTGGTGGGTCAGAGTGTGTCACGATGGGTGATGGGTCATGGTGGATGGTCGGTCAGAGTAGGTCACGGTGGATAATGGGTCAGTAGGTCATGGGTCAAATTTCCATTGACTTAACGCCATTTCTGTAAGTGATAGATATCAGAAAAAGGACAGTAACAAAGAGAAAAGATTACTTTTTGAGAAGGATTCAATTTCCCAAGGAGGGGTTTGACTTCCTTCCTTAACTCTCTATTCAAAATGGAAGTGGTAGAAATCATTTCCGGTTTCAACATTAATCACCATCGAACAAAAACTGTAATAGATAGCGACAAGTATTTTTTTCTTTTAATAGATGTCCCACAAATATATTCAACCTACAACCATATTTCTCTACTAAAACCCTAAGTAGAGCTTCCTCGTGGTAAAGCGGTTAGCGTACTCGTCTTTGGCGTGCGGTATCAGGCGCCAAAGATTGATTCCCGGCGGAAGCTCATATGGTTCGGATCCCTCGTTAAGCTATAGGTCCACGTCTCATATAACCTAGCAGGTGAAAGGAACGCTAACAAAGTGGAATAAAAACCGGAAGTAGTAGAAATCTACTATCATTTTTGTTTGTTTGTTTGTTTATTTGTTTGCTTGTTTATTTATTTATTTGTTTACTTGTTTTGTTTGTTTGTTGGTTTATTTATTTATTTATTTATTTATTTATTTGTTTGTTTGTTTGTTTTTGTTTATTTATTTATTTATTTATTTATTTATTTATTTATTTATTTATTTATTTGTTTGTTTGTTTGTTTGTTTGTTTGTTTGTTTGTTTGTTTGTTGGTTGGTTGGTTGGTTGGTTTTCGAACATAACGAAGAGCATTGCGACTGTACCAAAACAACGAGGAGCACTTATCAACGTTTAAAGTTACGCAATTCATTACACACTATACTCCAACAATAGATATTGTTTAAGTTTTGATATTGGGGTTTAAAAATTGAGCCAAATGACACCTTCTCTTTAAAGGCATATCTTTTTTATACAATTATCTGCAGATGACAAACTAAACAAGCAGAACAAATACACAAAGGATGAAAAACAAATAATCCCTTCCACTATGTCTAATATATTTAGCAATCTGAAACTTGTGAATAATAGTGAGAGGATTAAAAAAAAAAAGCGACAAGGAAAAATAATCTCCATAAAACACCATTGGCCCTAATGATTGATGAAGGTTGTAGTTGAGTTACATTCATCACTTTTGATAGCACCCATTAAGACCATGACAGACGCCGAACTTTGGCACTCTACATACATTTAACGACCATAATCCTCTGGGAGACATACGTCGTGTTTCTCTGTTCAATCACAACAAATAAGCTTGATATAAACCTCTACGCATCATACCATATCACCTACTAAAAAAAAAAACGCTAGTTATATATTCCTTTTTCTAACGCTCACTTCCAATGTCGAAGAAGAATCCACAGAAATAGATTAGGCACAAACAAAATTAATAAACATATAGTAAACATATAATAAACATATAATATTAGATTAAACAATTCCGTTTTGTTTCACAGTGTAAAACTACGGTAGACTTTCAAATTAAGCAAATTCATTACTAAAACGCAGGGCCGGCTTTAGGTAATTTGCCACACCATGCAGTGGCGTCATTCGCCATCCCCCCTATCTCCAGAAAGAACAAATCTTAAAAGAAGCGACTTTAAGAATGTTACCTCATTATGAACAACGAACAGGAGCGAAAGTGTACCCGCACTCAGAAAGGCCTAAACACAACAAATACAATCTCGTTTGTCTGTTTTTCTTTAAATAATAATCCATTATGTTAATGAAAGATAAAACAAACACACCTGCAGAGGAAAGATGGTAATTCTTTTTATATAATTTAATAGAGAAGCTTCAATCGCAATATATCAATTTTCAATCCCAGTGGAACAAGCTCTTTTATCTTTATTTCTAGATTTTCCTTCTACATCTGTTAAGGAAAGAAAAACTTGTTTCCACCTTCAATGATAAGGAACTTGTTCGTGACAAAGACAAGACTAGTTTTTATATAAAAACTGTGATAACTAACTAAATGGAACAAGTATTCACTACTGTTTAAGAATTGAGATTTTGTATTTGACAACAATCAAGCAATTCATGCTTGGGATTGATTTGACCATTTGCTTTAGCACTGTCTGTGTGACCTTAAACTAATGTGACTTAAACATGATTTATGAATATAGTATTTAAATACAAGGCATCGCTTAGTAAATTTAACTATTATCATTATTAAGTATGTTTCCAACAAAAAATATTTGTTTTAAAAAAATATTTGCTGCTCCGTGCAAATGAGAGCCGGTCCTGTGGTTACAGTAGGTTACAGTGGGTATGTAGCCTAACCTAATCTAACCTAACGTACTGTCCCCAAACAGAAAACAGCATAAAATGTCACTTTTTTGGAATGTAATGCTGAAGCAAATAAACATTGATAACTTAAACAGGGTATATCTGTCTTCACTGCCTCAACCACAATGATAATTTTTCACTGGTCACACATCACTAGGATCAATGTGTTAAACGACGTTTTGTGAATAAGCAAAGAAAATGACAACAAGAATTTCTCGGTGAGGTTTATTTCGAGAAATCTCCTAATGCTATACATATAACCTCCTTGTATTTGAGAACACCAAAGATAGGCATACAGTACTTTCAAAATGATGTATTCTCTTTGTTGCTGCATCTTTGCATACGCTCAAGGCCGGACAGAAATACATATGAAAAGACCAGATAAATATAACGAACTGAAAACATACACATAAACTGGAACAAGTCTGGGATAACTCACAAAGAACCAAACTAACAGGGAAAAAAAGCGGAAAATTGTGAACAGGTGCTCGAAGTCTATACGCATAACAAGGCATTTGAACTTGCTCAAGCACTATCGTTATCATTATCATCAGCCGCGTCATTTCAGGTTTTGCTTAGGGAAGGTTATCTTTACCGATAAAGAATTTTACGTTTTTTAGTAGTGTATTACTACATCATTGATTTAAATATACGTACAGTATGGAGTAAAATGAGGTCTCGTGACAAATTGACATATTTTATTAACTTCTTATAAGTAAAGGGGCCCATAGACGATCCACGGTTTGTGCAAACATCATGTTTGTGCAAACACTGTGTTTGCACAAACGCTCGGGCACACACGGTACAACTGTTTGCACAAACTTCAGTTTAATTTTGAGTTTGGTCGCGTAAACAGGTCCACTGAAGCAGCGTATCTAGTGATAGTTATTGCTTGTGCTTTGGAAGCGGGAAGACTTGCGAAACTAAAAAGCAAGAAGAGGGTGTAGATAAAAGAGTGGTTGAAGAAACGGTCTAAGTTTAGTCATCAAAATTTAATAGCCAAGATTCAGATAAGTTCGACTGTGGACTTTAAAAATTATTTACGAATCGATTCAACTATATTTGGTGAAATACTGGAAAATTGATACGATATTATTCAGATTCCTGTTTTTATAATCTTAACTCTTTACCTTCCACAGTTCAGGTAAATTTCGATAAAGTTCAATAAATTCTCGCCAGAATTCTTAATTCCTATTCATTGACGCCATAGCGCAAGAAATAAGCGCCTGTACACTATGCCTCCAACTCGGAAATAAACCTCGTGTTTGCACAAACATGCCCATACACGGTCCACGTGATTGCGCAAACATCATGTTCGTGTAAACAATTTTCGAACGAGTTCGATGTGGAAAATGTTTGCACAAACGTTTGCACAAACAGTTTATACAGCGCCACACACAGTCAAACTGTTTACACAAACAGACTTGTTTGCACAAACCGTGGACCGTGTATGGGCTCTATAATGCAAATAACATCGTGTTGTTTGAATCAAAACATATATTGATCATTAATGAACACAGGAAGCATGATTTAGTTAAACATATTAGAAAAGTTGAATATGCATGAAATTCAATGTGTAAAATGAATGTATGGTAATGTCGTGATGTGTCAGATAAACTAGTTGTGATTATCATAAGTAATTTACCGTATACAGGGTGTCTCAAAGATCCCCTGACATAGGGTAACTGTTATTATAAGAGCTACAACACGGGAAACCATCTCCAAATATGGTGTTTTCAATCTAAAGTGAATTTTTTTTTTTTAAATCGAACGAGCCGTTTGGCCTGGACCCACAACATAAGTGAATGAAGTTACTGTCTTTTACACTAACGTGTCGATGGCCAGTCCCCATTCACCATACTGCTACAAATTTTATGGTCCGGGTAAATGGCAACGTTGCATTTTCATTTAACATTGGGCCCATAAAGGGTTTACAGCCCAAACAGTTTGTCCGATTTAAGAAATTCCTTCACTTTAGATTGAAAACATCATATTCGGAGACGGTTTCCCCTCTTACATTTTGTTGTAACTGTGATAATAACAGAGGTACCCTATGTCAGGTATTTTTGAGATACTCTGTATACGTATATGTATGCATATATGTGTATGTATATATAAAGTCAAGGGGCAACTACTTTGCTCCCTTCTGGCCCCAAAATGCCGTAACTACTTGAAAAGCTTGCTAACACTACGGTCCTCGTTTCGACAAAGAAATTATCCGTTTCAATACTATCTATCAACTATAGTCTTCTTCTACCTCTTCATCGTTTTTTCTTCCACTATATCTAACTCTTACTTCAGAAAATAATTTTATCTCAATCAGTATAATTTACAGTTTTTTTTATCTGTTTAATTACCTCGAACCTATACCTAACATCTCCTTATTACTTTCCAAATGACCCAGCTAATTATCTCCATTTTTCTCCATATTCACATTTTAATCTTTTCTCATCGTTGTTTCATTATGTCCTTATTTTTATTCCGTTCAGTACAATGCTCTACATGGAACAATTGTGTATGCGTTTTTCTTTTTTACTCTTTTTTTTTTTTAATTATTATAACTTTTTACTCGACGACGTGTAAAATATGGTTTTCCTCTTCCTTCTTTCGCCATTCCTATCCTTACTTTTACTGTTCGTTCACATTTCAAATACAGTAGAGCGTCGATTATCCGAAGTAATTGGGGGACATGGGTGTTCGGAAAACTGGTTTGTTCGGATAATCGAACTGTACATGTTTATTTGCCATGCGCGGAGCGGCACGCCTCAACTCTAAGCTGGCGCAGCTGTTGCTGTGAACAGCTTTGATACTGCCGCTACTTCTACAGCCAGTGCCAAACCGACAGAAGTGTGCTGATTGTTGAAACACAGCGACTGGCGGCTTGGCCGGTCAGCAGCGCCTTATGAAGGCCCCATTAGAAGCAATGTTCCGCCAGCGGTGGCTCAGTGCGGCGACTACTGTGGGAAACTTGGTTTGGGAGTGAGGGGGATGATGGACGGTAGGGTGGGAGAGTAACAGGTGCGAGCGCGTACACAGTTCGGTTAAGCGGTCGTTCGGTTGACCGACGTTCGGATAATCGACGCTCTACTGTATTCATTATAGAGGCGGATCTAGAAAATAAAAATTGGGAGGGCAGCCAAAATTCAGACTATGGTAGGTATATCATGAGTCTACTATAAGCTTTCAAAAATATATAACTTAATTTATTTTTGTCACACAAAAAACTTCGGGGACCAGTCCCCGTCGGTACCGGGGTAGATCTGCCACTGCTTCACTACTATTATTATCTCATCATCATCACAATTATTCTCCCATTACTGACGAATCACTTGTCATTCAATAACGTGAGCCTTAGTTATTGTTGCCTTATGCTATGAGGAGACGTCAAAAAGTAAAGGGACTTGAGAAAAGGTACATTTATTCTAATGATAGAAAACTGAAACATACATTATTTTTCTATATAATCTCCCTGCACTTCAATGCACTTTTCCCAACTTTCAGAAGTTTTTTGATTCCATTGGAGAAAAAAAAAAGTTTTTCGGTTGCACTTGTAACAAAGTTTGCACCGCATCAGTGACTAGCTGGTGGTTGACGTTTAAATTTCTTAACTTCTGGTGATGGTGGGTGTTTCCAAACCATGCTCGCAGCCTTACTTTACGACTTTCAAATAGGGTTGCCAACTGGCCTGGCCGGAAATATTGCTACTATTTTGATTAAAGCCGGTGACCGGTACAAACTTCTTATAAGCTCCTTTATGGCCGGTTTCTTCAAATTTGTATCTAGTTCGAAGTATAGATTTAAAAAGTAACTTTCTTTCTGTAAATTCAAAACTGTCACCTTTCACCATCAATCAACGATTAATATATTTTGTTCATCTGTTTAGATAATTTACAAGAGATGACAGGAATTGTATCAGGAAATTTTTCAAATTTAGTTGTAAGGAATTTTATACATTTATTGAGAGTGAAAAAAGACTTCTTAAAGCAATTTCCTGTAGTTGAAGTAAAAGTTCAAAGAATAAATTTCATTTTCCAAATCCAAAATTGTCACGTAAAAATTAATATACTTTTGTTAATCTGTTTAGTTAATTTTAAAAAAAGTGGGAGTTACTGGTAAATACAATAAAATGATCAATGCCGATTTCTGTTTCTCATCTATAGCACAATGTGTCTATTAAATTTATTAGTGAATGTACTAAGGATATACAGAACACAGGTGCTAATGCACTTTTGTTCACGATAGTACATTTTCTTCCCACGGATGGGTCCAAACAGAGATACTTCACACTTAGATCTATATCATAGGGAATTTTGAGGGGGGTGCCGGTTTTTTAATTTTTCGAAGTTGGCAGCCCTACTTTCAAATTGTCCTCAGTTGTTGACGTCGATGGGCTGCCCGAGCTTTCCTCGTCAGATAAAAGAACTTCTTTCCTGTTTGAAACGCTCTATTTATTCGTAGATCTTGCTTCGCGATAAACAGCTGTCACCATACCGCGTTTGCATTCGACGAATAATTTCCGCGGGTTTTAATACCTTCCGCAAACAAAACACGAATCACTACCCTCATTTCCTCCTTGGTGCAGATCGACAATTGAGCTGCCATTTTAACGGTCTGCTACACTCTAACGACTAACGCGGGAATAAGAGTGACATGTTGCATAGAAGTGTTGCAGACGACACTAATTCAGCGCTGGATACTAGCAGTGTTACCAAACCCTAGTGCGAGAAATTGAAAAAGATCCCTTTACTTTTTGACTTCTCCTCGTATAATGACTATACTCTCCTCTATTACTTCTTCTAGAGATTAGCATTTTCCTTAACCTCAACTAATATTCACTCGGCCTGAACCTCAAATATTATTGATGCTCTCACCTTTACTCAACAGCCCTCCCCCTCAAACATTAATAATATCCTCATCTTCACTCACTCTCACCTCAATTAATATTGACGCCCTCGGGCAACCCTCACGAGGGCAAATGATTTACCTGGCTGCACTGGCGCCTAGTAATGTGAGTTGAGCACTGGCGCCTAGTCTCACAGACCCATTTGTTAAATTTTAAATAAGGTAATAAATCATGTGCAGAAGTATTCGTTGAAAAATAAAATTTTCAATTTGAACCCCAATCAAAACCAACGGCCAGCTACTGGTAATTGGCTACAACAATAGGTGGCACGGGTCTGTGAGACTTGGCGCCAGTGCCGCCAGGTTAAGGTAGATCTCTCTGATTTCTTCAAACCAAACGCTTGTTCATTGCCAGTGCTATAAGCACAACAAATATACATACCACTAAAACAATGTATTACTGTAAAGCATTGCCTGTTTATGTGGCGTCAGTTGTAATTAACATATATTTTAGAACAAAGAATATCAACACGAAAGGGGAGATAATGGTTTCCACTGTTCAGATAATCTCTTGGCTGCCATTAATACGGGCTCCTTGCAGTATTTTGTTTATTTTAGGAGAGAAAGGGAAAAAAAAAAGAAGCGAAACACTGTCAAATTTGAAAAGATAAGGGATGTAAAATTTGACAACTCAATTGCTGTGAGCAACCATCTGTCACATCTAGTTTATTGTTTTGACCATTGGCGCAAATCCGAGCGGGATGAGGGGGACTTGTCCCCTCCAATCTTGGAACTGGGGGGACTGTCCCCCCAATATTCCGATTTGAAATGTGCTTTTGGGGAGAAAATGTGATAGTGTCCAATTGCCACAAAGGAAAGCGAAATAAAATTCATGTCCCCCAGAATAAGCCTCAAAGCTGCCCGCCTCCCAATGTTGAAGACAACTCTGTTCCCCTGATCCTCCACAGCATTGTTTTCCAATTTCACAAATATTTTGAACATCGCAAAGAAAGGGGGGATGGTCTTGCCCGTCCCCCCCCCCCAATGTTGGAGACAGATTTGCGACGCTACTTTTGACAATTATTCTCACACAGAATGTTGATACTTTTGCTTATTTTCACACTCATTTCTACTCAAGGATTTTAGGTTGTTTCTTGAGCAAATTAATATAAAATAGAGAGTACAAAAATTTAGATTTGATTACAAAACTTGGCAAAGAATTTTCGAAGCAAGATTTACTTTTCATGGTTTATTTCGTAGGTTAAATAACATATCGAAAATAGAACTTGCCTTTCAAATGTGACATTGAAATTTGGAAACATGCATTCGTAGCTTCTGAAGATTACTTATGTTAAACAAACACTAAATTACCAAAAATATAACTGGGCTTTTCTTTAAAATAGATCATAATTATTACTTACCAAAAATACTAAAAATACAAAAAAAAAAAAAAAAAGATCGCGTTGGTTTGATAAACTTCAAATCTGACGTACCTCATTTAATAACTAGGAACTATTTTCTAACTCAGCTAACCAAAATAATATCTTGATGAAGTTCCGTATATGGCGAGTATGTTCTTCCTAAAATTTCAAAAAAATTGTAGAAAACTTTTTTGAGGACACGTCACTGATTTTTTGGTTAAAAAGAATTTGTTATACCCTTAGGTACAACATATATTTTTTTCGGGGCCTGAAAGTTATGGCAACATTGTCAAAAATAAATAAAACTGAAAACAAACGTGTTTTTCGCTCAGTTTTCTCACCATTTTAGGGCCCTCAAGGTGAATGCCCCTTCAAACAATCCTTTGCCAAAGTTCACAATTTTCATTTCTCTTGCATCCCTTCTGCTTCTATCGCCCTTCGGCTGCTTCGATTATGTCCATTTTGGAATAGAAACAGCACATTTATCACTGTAACAGTGCTTCTACTTCAACCGACTCTTACACAACGAAGTTACACACAGCTCGCGGTAGAGCTGTTTGGTGTTTCTATTCCGAAATGGACACAATCAAAGCAACCGATGGACGACAGAAGCGGAAGGAACGCAAGAGAAAGGAAAATTGTGAACTCTGGCAAAGGATTGTTTGATGGGGCCCTCACCTTTGAGCCCTAAAATGGTGGGAAAACTGTGCTTGTTTCAGTTTTATTTCTTTTTGACAATGTTGCCACCACTTCCAGGCTCCGAGAAAAAATATATGTTGTACCTAAGGGTATAACAAATTTTTTAACAAAAAAGCGACGTGTCCAACCAAAAAATTTTTCTACGATTTTTTGAAATTTTCAAAAAGCAAAAAAAAAAAAAATAAACAAAAAGACGCATCAATGGTTTTGAAAAATATTGCAAATTTACATGTAGATATTATCTACAATCTCTGAAACTTTCAAAATTTTTCGACCACCTCCACCAAAATTTTTAAAAAATATTCAATTTTGAGCACTATGGTATGATAATTCGGTAAGGGAAGGAGGTCAAAAAAATTTTTGGAGGTAGTTTTAGGTCAAGGCTAACCTTTTGGGTCATTAGTGACCCAATTTGGATCAAGGGCCGATTTCACTATCTTACTAGGAAAGACCCTTTGGACTCTACAGTTTTGTAAAGAATATTCCATTTGAATTGAGAACTGTTAAATCATATTCCCGAATAATTATATTTAAAAAAATAAATAAAATGAAGAGTTTTCAGAATTATGAATTTATGTTTTCAAATTTCTTAGCCTATGTTGTTCAAAGAAAAAAGTGACAATCACTATGACAACAAGAAGGGTGTACTGTTGCACTATTTCAGTCTATTGGTGCAGCGTCTTTCAGGAAGCTATTGCTGACTGTAGAAGGCCGAAGTCCTTCTCCTTCATCTGCATATCAAAATGCAGATGAGGGGCACATTTACATATCATTATGTAAATAGATTAATTTGTGATACAATTAATTGCTTGAAAATTAGTATGCATATTGAATATTATCTAGTTATTATGATTAAAAATGTTTAAACACCGAGCGTAGTACGGAAATATTAATACAATATTGTATTATATTGTATTTATTCATGTATGTTATTTCTTTTATAGACTAATGATATTTGATTTTATTTGCGTGCATCTCATTACTGGGTCATTGTATTATATATAGTATAAATGGGGATGAAGGAAGATAGTAATTATATTACTCTACATTGGATTAATTAAAGAAGAAATAAAAGCATATTCTATGGAATCATGCATTTAAGTTAGAACATTGGAAGACGGAGCTACGCTGACAGAGTTTTTTTTTCTCGCGACTCTTCGTCGCCTGGAATACAGTATGTGAGGTCCTTCACAACTCACAGTTTCAGGAAATCACTAAATGAGTGACATGAATAAGACTCATTTTACACCGGAAGGATCCTACTCACTTCCTTTAGTGAAGCAACGCTGATTTGGAAACATTGCCTACAGACGCTCAACTTCTATTGTTGAAAATGTTGTAAAAATTTTAGCGTCAACATGTGAGTTTTTGAATTTGTATAGGTGTGATTTTGTGAGCAGCGAGCTCGAAGCGTCTCTTCCGCCCCCCCTTCACTCATGGCCAGTATTGTCAGCGGACGGGCCTAGAATTTTTACCCAGGATGCACAGCAGTTTTAAAATATTTACTTTATTTTGATTCATTTTCTATGTTAAATATTAATATTAACGTATTACGCTCACTCGTTCTTGGAAATACCGTTCTAAATTCATAACTATTTTTGTCAACGTGTATCCCTTTTCGTACAAGACATTTGGCTCTTGTAACTGTCAAAATTAATAATAACTAAAGATGTTTTCCTCTCTCTCTCTCCTACAAACATGGATGCCGATTAGTAGCAGACAGTTTGAAAGGCAGCCGCAGGAAAATAGGCTTATTTCAAGTACTGAGAGAGATGACAGTTTATGACACCAATATAAATGTATTCTATGTATATTTTACTTTTATTCTGTATATAGTATCATGTATTTCTCTTATTCGTAGTATTAGTTACAAGTGAAAATAATCATGTTGTTTGAAAACTCCATAGATTTCTGTTGGGAGCAGAAGCTTCAAATGTTACCGCCATTTGAAGTGATAGCAGCACCTGTCAAAGGATGGCTGGAAGAAAATGCATCCAGAAGCAGGTTTCCGAGTTGGTATTTGCGGAAGACCTCCCAGTAGAATCGCCGGAGGCACAAAAACTTTTGTTGAAAGGCTCGAAAAGGAGCGAGTCCTTCCTTTTCTTGGTTTTGGTGCGATTAATATACTTGTTCAGCGGGAGAACAAGTAAGTTGATTCTTAGCTCTAGAGGAGAAAACGTCGTTTGATTGTTGAAGGAAGTCATCTATACTTCCTTACGTATCGGGCAGTTTTGACCCAGGAAAACGTGTGAGCATCGGTCTCCCAGGGATTTCCTGTTGAACATACATGAACCGACATGTATCGGGAAACCGTGTGTGTGGTGAACTTTGCTTTTACTCAGTGCCTTCTATTGTGAGATACATCAAAGCGTTGAACAGTGCTGATATTTGAAAGTTGTGAAAAACTACGTCATCCGTATCGACGACCATTTACCATGAAAAGTTACTTTTAACATATTTTTTTTCATCACAACACAGTGCTATCTGTACCTCATGAAGCAGAACTAAGTAGACAAATTTTTGTCTAAAAACCCCATCTTAGCACAGGGGTACATTTACCACTTCCAGTATGGAAGTGGAAACATAATTATATAATATCTCTAGTTGAGATATTATAGGCCTGTCACGTCATTTAAGGCAGTGCCTCCTTGGACTCTTGAACAAGGATCCAAGCAATAGGAAAATTGCTTGTTTTACGGACATATAATATGTCCACTTCAAGATAATTCGTCATCCAGCTTATTAATTTGAAGGAACATTGCAGCTTCTCCAGTAGAATGAGAATGTACCAACGAAGTGGTGACTTCAAGCTAGAACTGTGCGTGTGAGTGTTACTTCTGCTACTGGAACAGTGCGCCGAACATAGTAACATATTTGATCAGTTTATATTCTTTTAAATTTTATATTCATCAAAGTGTTGCATCAATATTAAAATATGTGTTATTGAATTCCTCCTCTCTGAGACAGTCAGAGACTTTGAACTCAAAAAAATGAGGAGCTAAAGAAATTTTGTATATAAAATTCCAATCGTTGTCTGAGATCAAACAGATCTCTAAAATTCAAGTTTCCACACATCCTCTTTTATTTTTTTATAACGAATAGGGAAAAGAAAAATGTGGTGTATATATATATAATTTTATAGTGTATGTGTTAGTAGTGCACTACTGAAGGAAAGTTCAAAGTTAATGTGTAAATGGAGTGTTAACGTATTATCAGCACTCATCCTATGTTCTACAAACACGGAAATAAACCGCCATCTTTACCCAGTATTTCCATTGGTCTGTTCTTGCTGCAGGGTGAGTACCTGTTACTAATTCAAAAATGTTTTGTTTCAGGAGTGTGAGACAAGGAAGCATTTTCCCTTGTTGTTTGTATATCTGACCAGCTCTCTGAATGTGGCCCAGAGAGTATTATGCCCATAGAACCAAAGCTTACAGTCATGAGTATAGTGAGTTTTAAAACAGGCTGCTACCTGTTAGTTTAAAGTAGATATTTTTTTAACCTATTTGTTATTTGCATAAACTCACTATAGTAGCTTCTAGGCCATGACTGTCATACAGAGTACCCTGAGATCTGTAGTTCTGGTTAACTAAATTTCATATGCTCTACCGAATTTATATGTGGCAGTGGTGGCTTCTACAGGATATTACCATTCACTCCAAGCAGGGAATTAAGTATGCAGATGACTGTAATTTGCATATTATGAAAATTTTTACCTTGTATTTGAATATTCCCAGCCACTCCACCTTATTTTATTAATTTTATTTGTGTTGGTGTTTCTTGGTATCCTTAGTTTCGGCTCTGGCTACCTGCACCTCACAACATTCGTGGCTACCCAGCTGCAGGGCTCGATATTCCACGCTCTTGCGCCAATAATCTTGGCGCCAACAGCGTTAAGGGCGATAGAGTATTCCTTATATACTCCTTGGTCAGTATACATTTGAAGTAAATTTTCGGTTTATGTTTTTGTCTATCCCTCTGAAAATTTCCAAGAACTGCGGTGTCTTGTATGTTGAATTTTTGTTTTGTGTTTTGAATTATTTGCGTGGTAACAGTGTATTAGAGAATTCAGGCCTATTGAAGTTAGGGGGGAAGAAAACCCTTGTAAATTTTTGTTTTAATGGTAGTTACGAGAGCACAGGCTCGTAAAGTGGAAAACATGGACCATCAGTTTGTTAACGAAGATTTCGCTCAGAGAGCTGACGAGCTCTCAGAGGAGAGTAGTGTTGACGCGCAGGGCACTAACGAGCGCACGGACAGCGTAGTGGGAAACGCTGATGTGGTGGAAACGGTTCCGCCAGCCACCGGTAGGGAACCGGAAGTGCCGTTGCGGGAGGAAAGGGACGAAACGACTGTAAATCCGGAACATATTGTTAGCCCAGCCGTGAACGAAGGTAGCACTTTGGAAAATATCAGTAGTCTAAATCTTGCGACCATATTAGGCGAGATATTGCAGGGCCAGCGGAAAATAGAGGAAAGTACAAGGAAATTAGAGGCTAAATTAGAATCAAAATTAGAAGAAAGCTCAAAGGGTTTAGAGAGAAGTCTAGAACAAGTACGTAACGAAACAAGACAGAATAGTGAAAGGTTAGAACAAAGAGTAGAGACCGGCCTGGAGCAAGTACATAGAGAGACGAAAGATATGTATAAACGTCTCGAACAGGCCATCGAGTCCAGTAATGCTCGTCTTGAACTCCAGTGAACGTGAGCTGACCGAGCGGCTAGAGATCACCACAGTAGAGCTTAGGGGGGAGATCGAAGGCGCTCGTGAAGACCTCAACTCACGTGTTACGGAAACGGCAAAGAAACTCGAAGAAAATTATACTGATCTCACAAAGAATATACAGCGGGTCTCGTCTCGTGTAGAACAGACCACCCAACAGTTAAACAATCAGGTCAGGAGAGTGGAAGTGAGCTTCGCTTCCCAACTAGCCAGGCTCAGGGGGGAAATCGAGGAGGAAACGCAGCTCGAGGAAATACGATCGGAGTGCAACGGTAGCATCCAGCAGATGCATGACACCGTTCAAGACGTATGCACTCAGTTGGAGAAGAAGATGGAGGAATGGAAAAACTCCATGCAGAAGGAGACGAGCGAGGTGATCGAGGGACGTCTCGCGAACATCTCCGTCTCCGCCACGCAAGAACGACCTCCATCGCCGAACAACACCTCGAGTCGCGACTTGCCCGGTTCTCAACCTGGGAACCTAGCTAAAGCCCACGAGACAGACCCTGTCCCGTCAACGTCTCGCTCATGCAATCATGAGACAAGACAGAATCTTGCCACAGCATTAGGTCTCATACACAGAGACGTTACTTTGCCTGTTTATAAGGGAACCGAGACAGAAACCGAGACATATAATTTTCTTCAAGACCTGGACCGATACTTCGAGGTTACTGGGGTACCAGACGAGATGAGATTGAGCTTCATCCCAAGGGCTGTGAGAAATACCTCGTATCAGTGGTTCCAAGTGAACCGGAGTAAGATCAGAACCTATGAAGATTTCGTGCATGAATTCAGGCAGTGCTACTTAAGTGAAGAACGTTTGGAAAATTTGAGGGCTAACATACTAACTTCACATTTCGATAGTCGTGTGCACAAATCCCCAGCAGAATATCTGCTGGATTTGCTGCACAAGAATAGCATCTTGGAGCCGCGCATGTCAGATGCTACATTGTTGAAAGTACTCCCACGGCACTTTCCAAACTGGTTATTTCGGGCTATTGTCTCGTCTCGCCCGAAAACCATTGCAGAATTACTTAATTTAGTTCAAGAACTGCAGTCTTCAATGACGAATCGAGACCAGTTCTACCAACAGAACCCTAGGAAAGGGGTCAACATGCTCCAGGCGAGCATTGACAGCGAGGAAAATAACCCCTCAGGCCTTAGCGGTAAGCAGCTGGCTCGTAAGCAAATAAATAGAACGCGAGATAACCAGCGTCCTTATCAGAGACGTAGACAACACACGAACCAAAACAACCAGCGCTCACCTCCATGTAATCAGAGCATCGGAAGTGGGTCGTCTGGTTGGTCACGTGGGGGGAACTCCCACACCCACCACAACAACAACAGTCGTGTAGTCCGCGGTAGGAGGGGAGAAACGCGCAATACGGATAGTCAGCGAGGGAATTCCTTCAGACGAGAGGAGGAAGAAATTCAATTGCTCGAACACTATGACCGTACGCCCCCTCCTCCAAGTCAGAATACAAATGTTACCAGGAGTAACCAATCCTCATCTCCTTCTTCAAGGGAATGAGGATTGTCCGCACATACTTGCGGCGGCGGTAGGATGGACACGGAGAGAACTTGTTCATCCGAGTTGACTAAATTACATCCCAAGTATGTGCGAAATTCAGAAACTAGTTTAGAGAAGGAAAATATTGATGACTCTTGCGAAACCGCAGTGAAAGAAATTTATGTATCAGAAAAAGAAAAAGAAGAAGAAAATTGCAATTTGTGTTTACAAATAAAAACTAAGAAGTATTTTGATGAAGGCATGTTAGAAAATAAATTAGTATTACTAAGTAGGAACGGAGAACATATAGACATTGATAGGGAAATTTATGAGGAAGCGAATGGCATTTTTAAGAACCTTTTTGACTCTAGTAATGAAGCATTACCTGCAAATAACGCCATCTCACTACCAGAGATAAATGTGTGTTTATTTGGAAAAGAAGTAAATTGTTTATTGGATACCGGGGCGACCTGCTCCGCAATTTCAAAAGAATGTTGGGACACCGTCTCAAATAGCCAACCCACACCCGCATTTTTGAGTGCGAAGAATATACGGGTAACGTCCGCTTTTGGTAGTAAATCAGCAACGCTAATTGGCCAAACTCTGTTAGTCATTGTGATACAAGGGAAGGAATATCATACTTTAGGTATAATAATTGCAGGCTTAAATAGGTCTTTGATACTAGGATCCAACTTTTTCACTGAATCTCGTGCCGTGTTAGACTATGACACCGGCCTTCTACATCTCAAACATCCTCATGATGTAGAAGTAGCGTTTAGATCTGTAGATTGCGAGACTGAAGATCTAGTAGTTCGATGTTTGGAGTTGAATGGAGAGTGCTTAAAACCATTTAGTTTAATGGATGAATTGGATAATGTTAATTGTAATTTTTCCCCGTCAGACGAAAGACGGAAGGCCATACGGGTTAGTGCACAAAATGAGTATAAGACCTCCAGAGAGCAGGCCACTCGTGCCCCAAACTTGGACGATGGAAGGTTCCCAAGTGCCCAAGAAATGGCAGTTCACGTATTCCCACCAGAAGAGTGGATGAAAGTGAAGACTCGCGCCTCCCATTCAGAGATAGAAGAGTTTGTATCGAACTACTCAGATCTCTCAGCCTCACAAAGAGATAGTTTGAAAGCTCTGCTACTCAAGCATCAAGCCCTTTTTGATGTCAAGCCAGGTTGCATAACTAACTACGTGCATGAGATTGGAGTAACGGACGAACGTCCAATCAAGACCAAAATCTATCCTTACCCTAAGAGATACAGGAACTTAGTATCCAATGAAATTTCGAGATGGCTAGCGTGGGGGGTGATCAAGAAACAGCCTACGGCGTATATCAACCCTCTGGTAGTGACACCTAAGAGTGATGGACGTATTCGAGTCTGTATCGATGGCCGAGCTCTGGCCAAAATATCTGGCGATCTATCTGACAGACCAATGCCACCCTTATCTGTTTTCCAGGACATATGTGATAATTCTTGGTTCAGCTGTGTAGATGCAACTGAAATGTTCCTACAGATAAAGGTTAAGGAAAGCGACCAAAAATATTTAGGATTCTTACATGAAGGCATATCCTATGTTTTTCAGAAACTACCGTTTGGGACTAAACAAAGCCTTGCTTCTTGTGTTAGAGCTTTAGATATGCTTATAGGAACTGAAGCGCGAGAGTACTGCGGCGCGTATATCGATGACCTGATTTTAGCCGACAGGAGCTTCAGTGATCATCTTGTACACCTCGACAGAGTGTTGGGTTTACTCACTGTGGGTGGCCTAACTCTCAGGCTGAAAAAGTGTAATTTCGCAAGGAAAAGTTTAAACATACTTGGTTTCCAACTTTCTCAATCCGGTATCGGTAAAGATCCGGAGAAAGTGAAGTCGGTGTTGGATTTCAGAACACCCCGGAACGTGAAGGAACTGCGTTCCTTCATTGGCTACTGCCAATATTACAGATGCTTCAGTAGGAAGTACTCGGAAGTTCTCCATCCGTTGTTCAACCTACTGAAGAAGAATGTGAGGTTCAAGTGGGAACCCGAACATCAGGCAGCGATGGAGAAGATCAAACAGATCTTCCGAGAAGAAGTTGTGTTGAAGACCGTCCTGCCTGATAAACAACTCATTTTAGAATCTGATGCGTGTGACATTGCGTGTTCATCTCTATTGTACCAGCGTGATGATAATGATGACATTAGGGTCATCGCTTTCACATCACGCGTGTTCAATGCTGCGCAGAAGAATTACTCTGTAACTGAAAAGGAGTTCTTTGAACTGATAGATGGGGTTGTTAAATTCAAACAATATTTAGTAGGAACTAAATTCATAATTCGCAGTGACCACCTTGCTCTTAAGTTTATTCTATACTGTAGGCTTACAAACCAGCGCATCACCCGGTGGACGATGCTGCTCTCCAATTTTAACTTTGAATTTCAGTTTGTAAAATCCAATGAAAATTTGAGTGATTATCACTCAAGGTACCCTCCTCACACAGAAGAAGACTTCAGTGTTGCACGGAAGCCTATCCTCCAGGAGTCGCTGATGTCCATCCTGACGGAAATTCCATGTGAGTTGAGGAAGATGATAGCCATACTACCGGAGATGCAGTCTTCAGATCCGGTCTACGGCAAGATCAAGAGAGAAGTAGAAGAGAAGACGGACTCACCAAGAGTGAATGGTGCTTGTCACCGTTTTGAAGTGTTGAACGGACGCTTGTGTAAGCGTGACCGGGAAGGAGTCCGAATATGCATCCCAGAAGTGTTAGTAATTCCACTGCTCGATTATTACCATTAGATCGGGGGCACATGTCGGCCAGCAAATTACTTCCACTTCTATCTGAATTCTTCGTATGGCCAAAGAGGCGAGCAAGCGTGAGGAAATTTTGTGCTTCCTGCGAATTATGTCAGAAAAGCAACCCTCCCCAATGTTATCGGTCGGGACCACTGAATCCCGTCGTCGTGGAGAAGCCAGGCTACTTGGTCTGTGCTGATTGGTTAGGACCCATAACCAAAGGAATTGGGGGAGTCCACTACATTCTAGTGTTCTACGATGCATTTTCTAAACTCATTGATTTATATGCTTGTAGGAAAGCAAACACTACCACTGCAATAAGAAAGCTTAAGGACTACTTAAAAGTAAACCCTAGTGTGGAAGTCGTCTTAACGGACAGAGGGTCACCTTTCCAGTCTGACCGCTGGAAGAATGAATTAGCAGACATTGGTATCAGGCACATTACTTCCACTCCATATTATCCCCAGGGAGAAATGGCGGAAGTCGCCGTGAAGGCGACCGTATGTTTACTGCGTAAATTGTGTCATGATAACCAAAGATTGTGGCCCAAATACTTAGAGAAAATAGAGAAGTGTTTGAATTCTGCGAAACACTTGACCACTGGCGTGTCAGCCTATGAATGTCATTTTGGACAGTCTATGTCTAGAGACATAGCCAGGCTCTTCGAGATCCCAGAAGTGGATCAGCGCCATGACGTGCAGTATTACATAGAGATTGCTAGGAAGAATCACAAAAAGAATGCTGCTGCACGAAAGAGAAATTTTGACAAGTCAAACCGTACAATAGAGTACAATGTGGGTGACCTTGTTTTATCTAGAGTTTTCCCGAAGTCGGATGCTCTAGCAGGTGTTTCGAAAAAACTCTTACTCTTATATTCAGGCCCGTGGAAAATTGTCGCTACTACGGGAAAGGATATGTACACACTAGCGGATCCTGCGACTGATGAGGTCAAGATGACCAGAAATGCCTTCCTCTTAAAACAGTATATTGCTAGAGAAGAAGCAAACCACAGTGGTACTGGTGCAATAGAGACGCAATAGTATCACACATGACGCATCGAACCCCGGACTGGACAACTAGTGTACATAGTGTAGTGCTATAGTGTTTATGTTTATGTAATAGTGTATTAGTGTTTATGTATTTATGGGGAACTTATGTATATTCAGGTTAAGTCAAGTTAGGGCTTCCTGAATTCTCTACATTTAGCTTTTGTTTATTGGTATTTCTGTTTATTGTGTTTACTTTGTGATTTACATTGTATGTTTTTTTTATAAACTTACGTATTTGTGATTATGTTTCAGGAACAAAAACGTGCCCTCTTTATGATCTATGTCCTGTACTAGCAAGTACAGCACCTAGAATCATAGGGGGGAAAAACTGTAAAAGGCCGAAGTCCTTCTCCTTCATCTGCACATCGAAATGCAGATGAGGGGCACATTTACATATCATTATGTAAATAGATTAATTTGTGATACAATTAATTGCTTGAAAATTAGTATGCATATTGAATATTATCTAGTTATTATGATTAAAAATGTTTAAACACCGAGCGTAGTACGGAAATATTAATACAATATTGTATTATATTGTATTTATTCATGTATGTTATTTCTTTTATAGACTAATGATATTTGATTTTATTTGCGTGCATCTCATTACTGGGTCATTGTATTATATATAGTATAAATGGGGATGAAGGAAGATAGTAATTATATTACTCTACATTGGATTAATTAAAGAAGAAATAAAAGCATATTCTATGGAATCATGCATTTAAGTTAGAACATTGGAAGACGGAGCTACGCTGACAGAGTTTTTTTTTCTCGCGACTCTTCGTCGCCTGGAATACAGTATGTGAGGTCCTTCACAACTCACAGTTTCAGGAAATCACTAAATGAGTGACATGAATAAGACTCATTTTACACCGGAAGGATCCTACTCACTTCCTTTAGTGAAGCAACGCTGATTTGGAAACATTGCCTACAGACGCTCAACTTCTATTGTTGAAAATGTTGTAAAAATTTTAGCGTCAACATGTGAGTTTTTGAATTTGTATAGGTGTGATTTTGTGAGCAGCGAGCTCGAAGCGTCTCTTCCGCCCCCCTTCACTCATGGCCAGTATCGTCAGCGGACGGGCCTAGAATTTTTACCCAGGATGCACAGCAGTTTTAAAATGTTTACTTTATTTTGATTCATTTTCTATGTTAAATATTAATATTAACGTATTACGCTCACTCGTTCTTGGAAATATCGTTCTAAATTCATGACTATTTTTGTCAACGTGTATCCCTTTTCGTACAAGACATTTGGCTCTTGTAACTGTCAAAATTAATAATAACTAAAGATGTTTTCCTCTCTCTCTCTCCTACAAACATGGATGCCGATTAGTAGCAGACAGTTTGAAAGGCAGCCGCAGGAAAATAGGCTTATTTCAAGTACTGAGAGAGATGACAGTTTATGACACCAATATAAATGTATTCTATGTATATTTTACTTTTATTCTGTATATAGTATCATGTATTTCTCTTATTCGTAGTATTAGTTACAAGTGAAAATAATCATGTTGTTTGAAAACTCCATAGATTTCTGTTGGGAGCAGAAGCTTCAAATGTTACCGCCATTTGAAGTGATAGCAGCACCTGTCAAAGGATGGCTGGAAGAAAATGCATCCAGAAGCAGGTTTCCGAGTTGGTATTTGCGGAAGACCTCCCAGTAGAATCGCCGGAGGCACAAAAACTTTTGTTGAAAGGCTCGAAAAGGAGCGAGTCCTTCCTTTTCTTGGTTTTGGTGCGATTAATATACTTGTTCAGCGGGAGAACAAGTAAGTTGATTCTTAGCTCTAGAGGAGAAAACGTCGTTTGATTGTTGAAGGAAGTCATCTATACTTCCTTACGTATCGGGCAGTTTTGACCCAGGAAAACGTGTGAGCATCGGTCTCCCAGGGATTTCCTGTTGAACATACATGAACCGACATGTATCGGGAAACCGTGTGTGTGGTGAACTTTGCTTTTACTCAGTGCCTTCTATTGTGAGATACATCAAAGCGTTGAACAGTGCTAATATTTGAAAGTTGTGAAAAACTACGTCATCCGTATCGACGACCATTTACCATGAAAAGTTACTTTTAACATAATTTTTTTTCATCACAACACAGTGCTATCTGTACCTCATGAAGCAGAACTAAGTAGACAAATTTTTGTCTAAAAACCCCATCTTAGCACAGGGGTACATTTACCACTTCCAGTATGGAAGTGGAAACATAATTATATAATATCTCTAGTTGAGATATTATAGGCCTGTCACGTCATTTAAGGCAGTGCCTCCTTGGACTCTTGAACAAGGATCCAAGCAATAGGAAAATCGCTTGTCTTACGGACATATAATATGTCCACTTCAAGATAATTCGTCATCCAGCTTATTAATTTGAAGGAACATTGCAGCTTCTCCAGTAGAATGAGAATGTACCAACGACGTGGTGACTTCAAGCTAGAACTGTGCGTGTGAGTGTTACTTCTGCTACTGGAACAGTGCGCCGAACATAGTAACATATTTGATCAGTTTATATTCTTTTAAATTTTATATTCATCAAAGTGTTGCATCAATATTAAAATATGTGTTATTGAATTCCTCCTCTCTGAGACAGTCAGAGACTTTGAACTCAAAAAAATGAGGAGCTAAAGAAATTTTGTATATAAAATTCCAATCGTTGTCTGAGATCAAACAGATCTCTAAAATTCAAGTTTCCACACATCCTCTTTTATTTTTTTATAACGAATAGGGAAAAGAAAAATGTGGTGTATATATATATAATTTTATAGTGTATGTGTTAGTAGTGCACTACTGAAGGAAAGTTCAAAGTTAATGTGTAAATGGAGTGTTAACGTATTATCAGCACTCATCCTATGTTCTACAAACACGGAAATAAACCGCCATCTTTACCCAGTATTTCCATTGGTCTGTTCTTGCTGCAGGGTGAGTACCTGTTACTAATTCAAAAATGTTTTGTTTCAGGAGTGTGAGACAAGGAAGCATTTTCCCTTGTTGTTTGTATATCTGACCAGCTCTCTGAATGTGGCCCAGAGAGTATTATGCCCATAGAACCAAAGCTTACAGTCATGAGTATAGTGAGTTTTAAAACAGGCTGCTACCTGTTAGTTTAAAGTAGATATTTTTTTTAACCTATTTGTTATTTGCATAAACTCACTATAGTAGCTTCTAGGCCATGACTGTCATACAGAGTACCCTGAGATCTGTAGTTCTGGTTAACTAAATTTCATATGCTCTACCGAATTTATATGTGGCAGTGGTGGCTTCTACAGGATATTACCATTCACTCCAAGCAGGGAATTAAGTATGCAGATGACTGTAATTTGCATATTATGAAAATTTTTACCTTGTATTTGAATATTCCCAGCCACTCCACCTTATTTTATTAATTTTATTTGTGTTGGTGTTTCTTGGTATCCTTAGTTTCGGCTCTGGCTACCTGCACCTCACATGACGGTTTTGATTACAAAGCTAGAAAAGCTTAACATGACATTAAAAAAAAAAACATGACATGACATGACATGACATGTTGCAATATCAACAATGACTAACAAAAATGTATATCTTTCTACCACTCTTTTTTTAATGACTTTGGAACGAATGGATCAATTTCCGTACAGATGATAACATTATTTCTTACTCCAGTAATGGACAAACCAAGACAGAGGAATGAGATGGGGGGCAAGTACTTGTAAACATACAAGAAATCGCAATTCAGAAGTTTATGTGCTATTTTCAATCATGGGCACCACCAAGGGTTCTCGAGTACACCAAAATTGTCTTGCGCTTCAGTATTTATATTAAAATACTTATTGTTTTCGTGTAGACGATATCTGACAACGTAACACATACTTGAATGGGCTCCCAAAATTATGCAGAAATCAGCGCCTTTGCATGCAATAATTTCATTTACGTGAAAAATTACTGTAATATCTGTTGCACTGTAGTTTGGTACCCCATCTGTACAACTACAATAACTGCACTGAAATTTATCATTCACTTTAATGCTACTAACAGGAGAGGTATGTACACTCATGTCCAAAATGATTGTCGCATATCTACAACTGTCTTCTTGTAAAAATATAATTTGATAATGATTTTGCAGGGTACATTTAATGCTGATACTATGTGTATAATCGGAAATTGTATATTTGTGGTAAATTTCATAGGAAAAGAATTGTAAATACGAAAATTAGAATGAATAAAACAAAATGTTGCTAAATGGACAAGAAAGTTTTATTTTCGTTTTATTGTTCTAATTTATTGCTCTTTTGACATGAAATTTGCCAGATACCTGTCTTTGCAGATTATACACATACTATCATTGTAAGAATTACCAGGTGAATTCGTTATCAAATTATATTTCTAGAACAAGATATATATATATATATATATATATATATATATATATATATATATATATATATATATATATATATATATATAGACATGCGACAATGATTTTGGACATGAGTGTATGTTCCTACCGACTGTAAAACAATGTGTATCCATTCGAGAACTTCCTTTGACAGTTACATGGTGAACCTTTCGAACGACCCTTGTATTTTATCGCTGACAATATTGCATATGTTACACTCACATTTGTGCGAGGTCTATTTATAAGTTTATCTCCAACCAAAACAAGAATAATTGTATTGCGCTCTGACAAAGAGATCAGTAATCGTTTGCTTTGCCCATTCAAGTGTTCCATAAATAACAAGAACGTATTTTTTTTCGCCATTGAGTTGTACAGTGAAAATGATAATCTTCGTGTTGATGTTAATTCAAATAAAAAATCAATGAAAGAAAAAAATCAAGTTACGTGACAAGCGACCGGAAGCGATCCTAACGTAATGTCAAATGGACAATAAAGTAATAATTGCTCTGTCACGTATCCCTGAACGAATAAACATCGCCGAAGAAAGTCAAGGACAAGAAGAAGCTCTTTCGTATATTTTACTCAATGGATGATTTTTTTTTCTTTCACTACAAATTTATGAAGTCAAAAACAACATGTAAGGTAAGTTAGCAACAGAATCTCTCATACTCAATTTGATTCGTTTGAATGTTATATAATATCAGTAAGTATGGGGTGCACCCACTTGTCATAAGGGTAGAGAATAATTTGTGGCCCTTACCTCGGTTGCACTCCACTCTTCTGCGTAGCCCTTATTGAGTTCATGTAAGTGCATGACAAATTCGTATCCTCTGTTGCGAAAGTCCCCGTAATAGGCTGTGTCTCGCCTTTCCGCTCAGCAGTTCAAAGAAAACTTCCCTTTGTGTCAAGCAGATGAAATTCGTGCAAATGAATTACATATTCGTATCGTTCATTATAACGCTCTGAAATATCATTTCGTGCGTTTAGATTTACCAGTTCAAATGAATTTTATTCGTGGAAGGAAATGATATATTGTATTCTATCCCTCACCCCATTTGTGCCGGTGATGTTTATTTTTTGCAGGTGAATTACAAATGTGTATTGCATATCATAACTTTTTCCTACATAATTTCGTACCTTTCAGGCCGGTAGTCTAAATGATCCTTCCTTCTGTGTCAGACATATGTAATTCGTGCAAATGAGTTAGAAACTCATATTGTTCACCATAACGTTCCCATATATAATTTCGTACATTTAGATATTGTCGTTTTAAATGAGTTTTCTTCCTGCGATAGGCATATTGAATCGTACATGGAGATTACATAGTTGTACGAGTACATATTATACCTACAACACATAGCAGTGCCACGTGTACACTATGCGAAGGTATTTGGTTTGTATGGCGTAACATTTTTTCGATTAATATTGAAATCGGAAATTGTAATGGATTTCTGTCATTTCAAATTTCAATCGAGATATTAGAAAATCAAATTAAATCTTTAAGATTTACGTCCCACAGTTATGCCGGTTAGGATAATGGAGACGGTGATGATGAGGAATGAATGAAATGGTGGAATGTGGGAGGAAACGGGAGAACCCCGAGAAAACCCACGAGCACGGTGTTTGTCCACCACAAAGTTCACACAGCGCGAGCTGTGATCGAACCAGGGACCCCAAGCACCGGAGGTGAACGTTCTACCACTGAGCCACCGCGCCCCCAATAGAGAGATTAGAGTGGAGATGGAAATATATTCTTGGGATACTCAATCGACTGCAGAAATCTACTTCTCACTAGCTATTACGGTTTTTATTCTATGACAATCGATGTCTCGTGAATATATTGTTCAATGTAAGATAGCCCCTGTAATAAAAAGTTCACAGTTTTCTGGGACACACCAAGTACATTCCTCTTAGATTTTCCTCACTGCGTCCTAGAAGATGTTTGTGATAAAACGTCTTTTTCGAGGCATTTATTCCGAAGTTGGGCGTCCGCTTTCGCCACGTTTTTTCGCTGTTATCTCCTTTCCACACTTTCTGCAATTTGTTATTAGGTTCATTAATCTGTGCTCTTCACAAACTTTTAAAAGATTTTGCTCGTTATTAACGTATTGCTTCACAAATGTCAAAACTGCAAGTTCATTGCCCTTGTACATTCGCCATGTTGATAACATAAATGCTCGTTTCTTTCCCACAATGCAACTGTTCGGTTACCTTGCGCCAAGTAGTTCCCTCCGCTCGCCGTATAGTCCCATGTTTATAACCTCTTATATATAACAAATAAACAGGTTTTTCGAGACTCTTATACATTATCAAGCACACAAACGATCAAATTATCCATATCTTTCCTGTAAATTTTAAAAATTTTGCTAGAAACGGACGCCCAACTTTGGAATTTAACCCGGTAAGTGCTCCACCACTGAGCCACCGTATCCCGTTTCCACTGTAAAGATTCATATATTTAAATTCACAGAAAATTTCAATAAAACATGCGCTAACCTTACACTCACAAGTCAGTCACTGTCGTGTTTTAAAAACACGATGTCCGGAATAGTTTTGGAACTGGGCGGCCAATAGAAAGTTAATCTAACCTAACAGAAAGTAACCTAATCTAATCTAATTTAATTTAATATAACCTAACCTAACATAACCTGAACCAACAAAAAATACAGAAAATATACCAAGTGTGTAAGAAATTTTAAGGGTTAAGTTCCAAAGTTGGGCGTCCGTTTCCAGCAAAATTTTTAAAATTTACAGGAAAGATATGAAGAATTTGATCGTTGGTGTGCTTGATAATATATAAGAGTCTCGAAAAATCTGTTTATTTGTTATATATAAGCGGTTATAAACATGGGACTATACGGTGAGCGGAGGGAACTACTTGGCGCAAGGTAACCGAACAGTTGCATTGTGGGAAAGAAACGAGCATTTATGTGATCAACATGGCGAATGTACAAGGACAATGAACTAACAGTTTTGACATTTGTGAAGCAATACGTTAATAACGAGCAAAATCTTTTAAAAGTTTGTGAAGAGCACAGATTAATGAACCTAATAACAAATTGCAGAAAGTGTGGAAAGGAGATAACAGCGAAAAAACGTGGCGAAAGCGGACGCCCAACTTCGGAATAAATGCCCACTTACCTATGGTACGTCGGGTCCCTGGTTCGATCCTGGGACAAGTAAGTTTGTGGTGGACAACATCGTGTCGGTGGGTTTTATTGGGGTCCTCCCGTTTCCTCCCACTTTCTTATTCCACCAATTCTTCCGTCATCATTCCGTGGGAGGGATTAAACTGAAGTATTTCATTTTCATTGACAGTGGTAAGAAACAAGACTTTGAGCAGCGACCCGCCACTGTAACCTTCAACGTCCACCTTATTTTCTGTTTATTCGTGGGTTACGAAGCAAATTTCACCGTACAAACATACCTACTAAAAAATGGAAATTGCTAATAAAACACGAATTATTTAGTGTTATGTGAGAATTTCGGCAAAAAAAAAAAAAAAGAAAAAGATTTATAGCCATGTTTGTGAAGACCTCTTCAACTTCATCTTTCTCCATGTCTATCGAAAATATGAAATCTCGTTAATTTATTCAGATTCTTCACAAAATACAAAACAAAAAGTAAAAACACTATATTTATAACAATGTTTGAAGTGTTTCCTTTGACTTCACTTGTACCTTCACCAAATATGTGTATTATCTAGTTTCTGATATTTTTGCCAAAGAGTAGAGGGAGAATTAGTGGAAGATAATTATTTTTTATTTGTGTCATTAAATTTAACTTGAACGTGAAATTGTTTCACAACTTGTATCTTATAAATTCACATTATGTAATGTCCACCTCAGAGAAGAATACAAGTTCGGGGTGAGGAAGCGGGGAACAGAGGGTGTAGTTGTTGCCTTCTGAAAACTTCTACGATAGTTTATTAGTCGTCTCCAAAAGCAAACATTTCTTCAGCGTTGCCAGGAATACGGTGAATGCCACGTTTGTGTGAAAATCCAAAGAAATGTTCCCTGCTGATCATTTGGAGGGAGGAGATGTTATAAATCAAGCTACCCAGCAGTTAAAAGAGCAGAGAAATTCCGTCTTAGTCTTTAAAATGAAGGACGAAATAAAAAAAAAGCGTTTGAAAAACTTATCAATGAATATATTGTATTTGAATTTATACAGTAGACTCTGATTATCCGTCCTAATGGAACGAAAGATCAGGCTGGATACCCAAAAAGCTGATAGGCCGGAGTTCTTTAAACTCATTTCTTTGTATACCCCAAAACAATTTACAAATCCAATCGTGTACGTACTGTACAGTTATAATCAGGAACAGCGGCAACCGTACTGTATTGAGGTTCATTACACACTGACGGACGAAACAATGAAGAATGAGCAGAACGCTGCTCTTTCCCTGTCACAACTTGTATTTTGCATACGAATAGGAGGATCGTAGCAGACGCCCCCTTCCAATGCTTTGGCAATGTTGCCAATGCAACACCTTGCCTTATAAAATAAAACTAGGCCGGATATTCCGGAGTCTACTGTATTTATTAAATACAATTTAAACTGGAATGAGACTAGATAGTTTTATACTGTATAATGCTTGTTGTTGATAACAGCTCTAAATAATTCAAAACTAGAAATTACGGAGTTGTGTAAATTAGATTATATTACACCAAGAGAAATAGTCTTTAAAGGAAAATTATTCTTTAAATGATTTTAGTATGCACTCATAAAATAAAACATGAAACCCATCTGGTAAAGTGAAGTTGAGAGGGCAGCCAGGTAGGCATACGGATATATAAATCAATTCTTTAGAAATAACAAAATTTCACTGTATGGTTTGTTTCTAATAACAACATCAGTTTAGGTTAGATAGCTTAGGTGATAAGGACACTCAAGGATCACCAACAAATTTGAGTGAATTTGTATAGCTAACCTAGTTTTGGTCAGATGAAACTTCAAGTTTCACGAGTATCTAGGAGTTGGCGCATTAGTCATGGATCATCTCAGGTTTTCTACCAAGGTCCCTTTCCGCAACTGAGAAGCTTCCATGCTCCACGGCCTGCACGTACGATTTTTCTGTTTTAATATTGTCCATCAATTGAAGCCTCTTTAGCCCCCTCCCTCTCTTTCTTTCCACCATAGTCTCTAGCACGTCCCTCATGATACAGTTCCTTCTTAGCCAGTTTCTCTTTCTGTTCTTAATAATATCTAAAATTGCTCTTTTCTCCCCCCACCATTCCTAACACACTCTCTTTCGTTATCCGCTTGACCTAGCTCATTCTCACCATTCTTCTCCACACCCACATTTCGAAAGCTTTTAGTCGTTTTGCAACACTTTTTGGTAATGTCCATGTTTCTGTCACGTAAAGGATTTTATGTAATACGAGCTTTTGCAACTGTTTTTTTTTTTTTCTGCTTTTACCTTCGTGGTCACTGGCAAGCGAAAGTCAGTTTCATGAGGGCTGGTTGCATATTTTATCTCTTCATGTCAATACGGAAATCAATTCAGTGTATGGACGTTTTACGGTGGCTGTCGTGATAAAAAATGCATAGTTATTTGGCGTATTCTTGGTTTAATGTCTGTTTTAAATTTCAATTCCTTTTTCAATCTGCGCTTTGGATCGTTGGAATATAATGATTGATCCGGTATATTACTATTGTGCTGCCAAAATGTCTTGAGCCGTGGCAAAAATACGAACTGAAGCTCACACCCTCACACACCCACGCGTTGAGCCAATAAGAGTTCAGCTGTTGCTAAGCGAGAGAAAGCGAGTGGAATTCCTTCAGCCGATAGCAGCGCTTGCAACGGAAGACTAGAGATCAAGTCAATATGGCATTAATAGATAATTTCTTGTAAATTTAGTTTTAAATTAGCACCAAGATATCTTGTTTTGAAAATAAACTATCTACAGAAATTTGCCCGAATATTGATGAAGAATACCGGTATTCAGTAGTCCTGTATATTTTGCAATTTTATTTCTCATTATTTCACTGGCAAAAAAGAATTTTAACATAACTTGTATTCAGAAGTCCACACAGGTTTTATATTTCTTTTCGGCCATAATTTCGATGTCGGGTTATTAAACTGCAATATAACAATTTGTTCTCCAATTTAACCCGCACTATTAGGATAAGAAACTGCACTAATGAATTGTTTATAGCGAATGTCTTTGATCGTGTATCATATACTAAATATTCAATATTCAGCGGTGAAATCTACGTATCCTTTATACACGTTTACAGATAACTACAAGATAATAACTCGTAACATTAGAACTCCACGTGTATCGTTGCAAAAATCCTGAAACTTTGTAGTTTTTACGACAAAGTTGATACCATGTAGATCAAACAATTACTACAGTAATTTCTGTCCATAATTTGCACCTCATGACAGTAGTTACGAACTGTTAAGCTAACTATTTTCAGAGGGTATTAATGCAGTTAGAAACTCCTATAATTATCATAAAATTAAACAGCAATTATTGTGGAATAAAACGTAAACGTAATCCAGTGTAACGAAACTAAAAAAAAAAAAAAAAATCTATTTAGTGAAAGTATTTTGATATTATATATATATGGTGTTACAAAAATGTTTCACACTGTTTTGGGAACAGATTCATCACATCAAAACAAGAAAAAAGTTCATATTTTTGGACCTGTGTTCAAAAGTGGATATTTTCGGAGTTATAAGGTGCCGAATACGTGAAACAAGTGAACTTTTAAAGATCATAGCTCAACTACTATGGGACCTATCGTAGTCGGGTCAAGACATCCCTGAGGAAGTGGTATGTGAACTATCCAACTATCCATGTTTAAGAATGCTTCAGTTCTTGCACACCAATTTTTAGAGAGGTAGGTGGGGAGTGATCAAGTACTCCCAAACAGCCTCTCTAAAAATGATTGTGCAAGCACCTGATGTGCTGAAAGATGGATATTTGGATAGTTCACATACCAATTCCTCAGTGATGCCTTGACCTGACTACGATCGGTCCTATAGAAGTGGAACTACGGATCATTGGATTTTTTGGCACACTATAATTATATTTATATATATATATATATATATATATATATATATATATATATATATATATATATATATATATATATATATATATATATATATATATATATATATGTGTGTGTGTGTGTGTGTGTTGACTTGATTTGACTTGACGATTTGGAGTTTAACGCCCCGTTCAGCAGCGAGGCTATATGAGACGTGGACCTACTGATTAACGTGGAATCCGAACCACATGAACTCCCGCCGGGAATCGAACCCGGGCCTCCCACGCCAAAGGCGCGTACGCTAACCGCTTAGCCACGGAAGAGCTCAATGTGTGTGTGTTATTTGCTTCACTTATTTATTAACAAGGCTCCAGATATGAATGCAAAACCGTTTTTCATATGTTATTCTAAAGGATATAAACGTGGTAGTTAAACTAATTACTTCATTTTATTTTAATTCGTTATTCAGGACTCCTCAAAACACATTTTTTTTCTTTCTGAAGATTTTCCTACTACTCTTACCTATGTTTTTATTTGTTGTTCATACCTCATTTGGTATACTTCTTGCGTACCAGAAACTTTGTCCCTCCTAAAAAATTACTTTAGTATGTACTGTTTTCTTGATTCTAATTGCCGAAATGTTATTTAAAAATAACTCTGAATATCACCGCTTTGAGTTTTTCCGATAACATGATATTTAAAAAAAATACTTGTAATGCCATTGTGATCGCAAAGAAAACATGGTTTTAAAAAAAGTAAAATTCGTCTCTTTGGACTTGGCAACTCTGTTTGAGTTCTCCAGCGTTAATCAGAACCACATGCAAGCATTGACAGCGCTCGTGGTTGTATCTCATTCACGCGTTCCTTGTTAACGCTAATTCGGCATTGCCAACATTTCTAGACATTTCGCTATAGCGCCTTGTTTGCTCCAAGGAAATATATGTACATACATGATACTTAATGCCAGATTAAATCTACGAGTTTTGTGTCATTGAAAGTGACTGAGGTTTTCAACGCTATTGTATTCGGAATCTTACATAACGACAGCAAGTTTTCATCTCATGTCCATTGTGTGTAATTACTTTCAACGTGTAAGTACGTCAAGTAAGTGTGTGGTTTACTTCTATATCGCTAATTCAATTTTGATACTACGAAGTTTCGCTATAGAAATGGTATAAACGTTTCGTTTGGTGATGTGATTTGCATTATTTTACATTTTTAAAAATGTATTAATTGTAATAATTATCGGAATCTTGCTTTCTCTCTCTCTTTATATATATATATCAGCGGTTTCTTTTTTAAAATTTTGACTTTTGTGTAACAAAATGCAACCGCAATTTGTAAGTTTTGTGCCGCACTCTCGGCAGCCAAGAAAGCCATTATTATTATTATTATTATTATTATTATTATTATTATTATTATTATTATTATTATTATTATTATTATTATTATTATTTTATAGAGTGAAATAGTAAACATTTTCTATACATCACAAAGAAGTATGATAATGAAAAGCAAAGTAAGGAAAAAGTAACAGCAATTATATTTTTATAAAGTTTTAATTTTTTTTATAAAGTTTTAAGTTTTAATTCTACAGATTGCTTAAGCTGGTAGATGTTTTCGGATGTGTCCATATATATATATTTAAATTTTGTTTGTTTGAATCTGTATTGACTTGAAGAAACGGGTAATTGGAATTATGCAGCACGATGTCAATTTCATTTTTTTTAACGACAAAACAAAGTAAGCTATTTCACACCAAGTTTAGTTCTATGTATCGAACTGCTATTCTTATCTAATTCGTTTTCCGTATTTTAAACATTTGATACCAAACACTACTTTTCCCCCGTAGCTTCAATGTAAATAAGCAAGCTTAGCAAAACAGATATATATATATTTCTAGGCCAATACTATGAAACAAATATGAAAAATAGGAGGGCAAAAAAGAGTCCTGCTAAGGTCCCATATTTTAGATAGTAATCTATTTTTTGAAAAGTAAGCTCGAGTCTTGGATTTGGAGAGTCGATTGAGCCACTTTCTTTACAGATAGAATAAAATATCAAAGAGAATATGATCTCTGACATCAGTTCTTAGAGCCTGTTTCCAATAATTTGGTTTGTAGTCAGCAATAGATTGTGTTCTTGAGAGCCAACAGACACCTAAAGGTAAACGTCGGGTTTCCAAGAAGAATAATCACTGACCTTTAACTGTATGTAAGATAGAAAGAGAACCATTCTGTCATAAAGGAAAGATTATGATAAACTGTTTTCTGTTGCAAACATAGCCTAGTTCGGTTATAAATTATGATCATAGATGCGTCGCATTTTGCGATACAATTTTTCGTTTTTACGCGTATCGCAAACTACGATGCGATACCGCTTCAAATAGGACCTATGTATTAAAGATGTTTCCAAAATGGTCTCTGCAAAGGAATTCCAGTTTGTTCTACATTAGTCTTCACTGGTTGATATGCATTTTACTTCCGAACAGTAGGATTCCTCTTAGTATTGTCCTTCCATCTGCGCTTAGGTCTTCCTAATGATGGTTTTCCGATTGGGTTTCCAGTTAAAATTTTGAAAGCGTTCCTGCTTTCTGCCGTTGTGGCTACATGGCCTGCCCACCTGACCCTCCTAGGTTTGATGACCCTAACAATGTTTGTAAACACTATAAATTATGTACAGTAGTTTCTCGTTATAAAGATTTCCCCATTCCTCACTACCGTTCCACCTGGGTCCGAATATTCGTCTCAGGATCTTGTAAAATAAAAGAATGAAAATGGTGCAAAACTGAATATTGCAATACAAAAAATATACAAATACAGTAGACCCACAATTATCTGCGGTCTTCCTGTTCTTTTTTGCTTCTTCCTTTGTCAAAGTACTGTTAAGAAACTTCAAATCGCAAATAAAGAAGAGGTGTTTTAACACACACAAAAAAAAATCAGTTGATTGATACTTTTTGTGAAGAGCCGCGGTGGCTCAGTAGTAAAGCGTTCACCTCTGGTGTGTGTGGTCTCTGGTTCGACCCCACCTCGGCCAGGTGGGCTTTGTGGTGGACAAACATCATGTGCATGGGTTTCCTCGGGGTTCTCCTCTTTCCTTCTCCTTTCTTCATTCTCATTATCATGCGTGGGACGTAAAACCCAAAGATTTCATTTCATTTTTAATTTTGCTAAAAAGTAAATAATGAAACTTGTAAATAAAGGAAATTAGTGTTTATTACGTCATAAACGTGCATGTGAGCCTCCAACTGTAAATAACTAAAAAGGAAAACATTCAGAAGTACTTTTGTGTTGATTTGTGTCCTTTTTCGGTCATTTTGCAGAATATCCGTTTTAGCTGCATCACCCAATTTTTCGGATAATCGGTAGTTCACTGTACAACAAAAACTGGATTTTAAAGTAAATTAAAAATGAAAGATATTGTGAAACTTGAGCCTTGTGTGATTTCACTAAGGCTCACAAGCGACGAGCAGAAATAATCAAAGAGCTTATTACATACCGGAAATTGCTTAAGGGGCGTCGCTGGGGAGAGAATGTAGTAAAAGAGTAGTCGTGATGTAAAATAGGTTGAGAAAGCCTGGCATAGTATGTTCGATTTTCTACCGCTGCCCATACAGTAGACCCCATAGACTTCATAGGCTGAATTATCGGTACAGTTGGAAATTTTCGAAATGAAGTTGAAACATATGTTGGCCCAACGAGTTTACGTTGGATATCCAACCATTTGTCGTCATTTATACAACACTTTATGTTGCCCAACCAACCATTTGCCGTCATTTGTCATTTATCTAACAGTTTACGTTGGCCAACCAACTATTTATCGTCATTTATCCGAAAGTTTATGTTGACCAACCAACCATTTGTCGTCATTTATCCAACAGTTTATGTTGGCCAACCAACCATTTGCCGTCATTTTCCACCAGTTTCGGTCTCTCCACTCTCAGTCGCAATTTTACTCATTTCGTAATATTCTCAATTTGTCTCTTTACTTCAGATCCTTATTTTAGGTTTGCCTTTCTTTCTTTCTTTTTAATCAGAGGGAAATGTAACAGGCCACTTTATTCATTTTCTACAAAGGTTTATCAGAAAGTTAGCTCAATTTTCGATATGCTGAAAAAAACGTGCAGAGATAAATATCTTAAGTGTATCATGTTTGACAAATGTATCACACTTAGATTCGACATAGGAACCATTGCGGTCCAGTTTCAACGTGACTCCAAACCGTCCATGCCCTTTGAGAAAAAAAAAAAAGCTCCAAATTCCCTAACCAGGTAACCGTAGCCTGTTGTGGCTTTTGCACTGTATCGAAGCGCTACCCACGCACTTGTTTATTTGGGGTCAAAATAAAAGGTAGTCGAAAGAGGCTAAATCGGGGCTATACGGAGGATAATGAAGAATTTCCAGTTGAACCTCATGATGGGTGTAAGGGTCCGTTGGGCTGCATGTTCGTGCGTTATCATACAAAAAAAAAAAAAAACTCTCGTAGTGTCCCTTTTCGTTTCTGACGTATGACTACTTTGTGCCTGTCTATAGTTTGGCAGTACTTGTTCGCAGTAATGCCTGTGCCTTCGTCATAAATTCAACATGAATAACACCCTGACGGTCCCAAAACACAGTAGCTATTGTTTTCTTGGCAGACGTTATGATCTTGAATTTATTGGCCATGGTGACAACGGATGTTTCGATGTCATGCTCTGGCATTTTGATTCAGATGTCCATAGTGGTATTGGGGTCTCATGATGCGATGCGATGAAGGAATGAATTTCCTTCGTGGACATATCGTGAAATGAGTAAGGGAATTCTTTTGGTTGTCATTCAGATGTTTTGGCACCCAGCGTACACACAGTTTCTTGAACCCAAGTTGGTCATGGACTGTACACCTCACTGAACCGTATGATATTTGCAGTGCGTCTGCACATTATAATGCAACCTCACTCTTCTGTCTTTATGTATCATCACATTGACGTCACACATTCGTGTCGGTGATGAACGTTTGCTGGTCTGTCACTTTTGTCATCATCTGTTACAGTCCCCCTACCACTTGCAAATGCGTTGCATCACACATACACTTGTTTCTGCGACATAACACTCTCTTCATAGACCTCAAACAATTTGCTATGAATGTCAGATGTCTTCTGTCTCTTGACCCATAAAAAACGAATAACACCCCGCGCCCCCTTCATGGAGAAATGTTCAAGCGGATGTGGTATCTTTAAATCGCTCTAGACACTAAATGGGTTGACGTCGGAGGCTGTAATTGCCGTTAGACTTGCTTCATCTTACTATCCAAAAAATTAATTAGCTACACAAAAAACTCTAGGTTTTAGATACTTTTTTAAAATTATTATTTTACATTTTTGTACTAAGCTTAGTGACTCCGCTTATTTACATTACGGAAAGTTGGCTACAATTTACTTGCGGGCAGAACACTCATACATACATACATACATAGATGTTAAGTTCTACATTGACAATTTAATCGGTTGGCAAATAGTGGGCCAAGTGGTTAATTACGACGTAGGGCCAATGTTGCCATTTGACTATAGTCTACCGTTTCACACTGTTAAGTTACTGTTTGTGCACTTAGAGTCGGAATTGAACCTGGAACCTCAGCAACGATGGAATTGTCTTAGTTTGCATATATCGAAAGAATAATGAATTATATGTATAAATAATGTACTTGGAAATATTAACATTAGTAAGTTCTGCTAAACACGTGAAAGAGGATCACGCGATTCCATGTATGGAATATGGATGGCCGTAATTAAAGTCTTATGAGGCCCACTAAGTTGATCTTAATAAAGTTTGATAAACATTTTATAGTAAGAAAAACTACATATACTTTTCATTATAGGCAATCAACATTTCTTTGCTACTGTGCATGTTGCATAAAACTACAGAATATTGTAGATTTTTAAACTTGATATCGATAGTCACCGTTAAATGTGAAGATATTAGCTCATTGACTCCGTTAACAAATTCTAGCTGTCAAAGTCCGGCTCAAACCTTTTGACGTCTGTCCAAAAAGCCAATAGTGAGCAGGTGCAACGTTGTCGGATTTCACTTCCTTTCCTGTATAGGCATAACGTGAAACAGATATTGAAAAACAGATTCGTTCTCACAAAATTTATTAACGCCATATTGATATTATATCATAAGAACGTACCTTTGAAATTGCTTTATCCTAATCCAGGTACAAAGCTATTAGATAATATCGTCCAACTTGCATTGGATATTGTGAAGAGAAGGACACGCCTTGAACGTCAGGAGGTTTGAGTCGCACTGTAGTTAGCCGAACGAAATAATAATAATAATAATAATAATAATAATAATAATAATAATAATAATAATAATAATAATAATAATAATAATAATAATAATAATAATAATAATAATGTTAGTAAAGTTTTAAAGCTGAGGAAAAAAACTTGCATGAGAATCTAGATAAGATGACCAATTGAAGGATTCAAATCAAAACCTTTTGATTACGGAGCGATGAAGTTAGCAGTTTACACTTACTCTCTGTTGGTACTACTTGCGGCAATATACACATCGAAATAATAATAATAATAATAAAAATACACTATATGAATAATATACGAAAGAGGTATATTCGACTCATTAAAACATTCATATTTTTAAAATTTCAAGCACACAAACATAATCTCTTCTCATATAATTGATAGTGGTAAAAATAATGCATTTGTAAAGTATAAATATAATGACCTATGCTTTCGAAACAACTTCTTCTAATCTGCTGATAAGGACTTCTTCCCATGTTTTAGTTCTCTTCAGATTATTACTACAAAGTAAGAAAATACATTTTACGGTCTGTGTTTAATGCCTCGTTTCTCCATGGAGCCTATAACTATATATTTGTAAAATAAATATTATGTATGTTTAATTTCAGTTTTGTTCGTAGGCATGGGAAAAAAACAACATATCCTTATCTCTAATTATATATTTTACATTCCACATTTATGGTTGATTGACAATTTATTAGTATTGTATTTTTAAGCTTCTCTGAAATTTAACTCACTAGTGTTAAGAGGGATTTTAGCTTGCCAGCCGACTTTTTTTTCCCTTGGATGGTGTGTGGTTAGCACTTCGGGTCACTTCAGTGCTAGTGTATGCTTTCTGCAAACTGTACTTCGCTATTTCTTAATTCTAGGTAGCTTCACAATATTGGTACCCTCAAGATACCTGTGGCCAATATATAAAAAAATATATTGTTTTCTCCTCTAAAACCACATAAGAAATCATTTTTTTCAACCTGGAGGCTGCATAAAATTTAGACGTGCAGTGGACACAACGGAATAAGCCGCAAATGGAACAAAGCGTTGGGATTTTCAGTACAATGTCGAAATTTAAGCTTTCTCTCTCGTGTTTCAGTAATTATTGTATGAAATGTAATGGAAAAACGGGAAACGTGCACAGTCCATCCACTGTGGGTGCAGCTTGAGTTAAAACTGAAATCTTCTGTTTGTGCGAAGTTGAGTAGAATAACATAATATGTGCACAGTTCATCCTGTGTGGGTGTTGCTTGAATTAAAACTGAAGCCTGTTTGTGCAAAATTGAGTGGAATAACATAACACGTGCCATCCTGTGTGCTGCATCCTGAGCTAAAACTGGAACTACTTTGTATGCGAAGTTGAGTGGAATAATACAACACGTGCACAGTCCATCCTATGTGGTTGCCGCTTGAGCTAAAAGTGTAATCTTTTTGTTTGTGCGAAGTTGAGTGGAATAACAAGACACGTGCACAGTCCAATCTATGTGGGTTTATCTTGAGCTAAAACTAGAACTTTTCTGTGTGCGAAGTTAAGTGGAACAACAGGACACGTGCACATTCCATTGTATGTGGGTACAGCTTGAGTTAAAACTGGAACTTTTCTCTTTGTGCAAAGTTGAGTGGGATAATAGGGCACCTGCACAATCATCCAATGTGGGCGAAGCGTGAGCTAAAACTGAAACCATTCTGTTTGTGCGAATTTGAGTTGAATAACGGGCAACGCGTACCGTCTGTCCTAAGTGGGTACAGCGTGAGCTGAACTCTTAAATTTCATTCCTGTACAAGTCGCTAGGTAGCGCTTATCCTGTTGTCCTCCGCACGCTTAAATGTGGCATTGAGTCCGAATCAACTGAACTTCCACCATGAATAATCAATCCCAGATTTCCCGCATTAAAACAATATATCGCGAACAGAGAATATCCTACGTCTAATTTGTAAGAATGTACTATAAATACTATTAAGATTGTACTTCGAGCTTTCAATTAAAAATAATACTGACAGTTAATTTTGTTTTTCTTTTATGCAGGAAGTTCCCGCCAAGTGTCGAGGTGACGCCCGGAAAATGAAGACACGCCTATGGATCAAGGATCACTCCGAGTCGTGTATTTCACGGTGGGCGGGGGCAAGGAAGAAAGAGCCGAGTTTCCTTCCGATATCCCCCCAGACGAACTCAAAGGTAAGTTTTTCCTCCATATTATATTGCTTCCATTTTCATATCGCCTTGTTCAACTTTTCTTCTCTTTTACCCTGTATCCCAACAATACGAGAACAAAAGACCAAATCATAAGATGAGCGAAACTCTATTTTGTGCTGGTGTACTTTTTTTTTTCATTCTTTCTGAGAAATGAAATTTAGACACGCATACGGTGTTTTTGTTGTTAGAAGATGAACATCTTTTATGCTTTGAGCGTGACGAAGAATTTCTATCGTTTCCCTCGGAATAGATTCATTATATTACTTTGATTCGTCTTACACATGAAAGAATTTAATTTACTTGTCTTTAAAATGTAGTCTCTGTAGAATGCTATCAGCTACGAAATAAATTGAAGCTTGTACAGAAGTAATCTTCATTGTAGAAGTCCGTAATGAGCCTGTAAAACTTTATAAATAACCTACACACATGCATAGTGGCGTATTTAGGATTTTGTTTCTGGGGGAGGTTATGCACAACACGAGGAAGCAGGGGAACAATTGGCTATCTGAGTTTGAGAATTAAAATATATTTTAATTTATGCATAAATTGGAGTTTTAATGGCAAGAATTGAAGACTGGTGAATCTTATGTGATATAATACACACAAAGACTTAACAGTGAATCTAACCCTTTATTATATTCATAGAAGAAACAGGAAGCATCCTCTTGGCCTACCTAATTTCTCGGGCTACTTTTTCCCCCTCTTGATTTTCTTTAATTCAAACATTTACCTTTCTTTATAACTAAACGATGTAAATATTCCTTTGCTATAATAATTAAAGTTCCGTTATGTTGATATCCGTGCAAGTTGTTGTGAATCACAAGTTTCGCTTATCAGCTCCTCTTAATTTTGGTGCCACTGACGACGGCCATCTTGAATCACAACTAACAACGGTTCAAAATATGACAGGAGAAACGAAAAAAAGTTACAACTAAGAAAAAGAAACAGAAGAGTAGAATGTATGAAAGAAAGAAAAAAGAACGCAGTTTTCACATGGAATGAAATTTGACAAATACAGTATTATTTTGTGAACAAGGAACATAAAAGAATGGAGTGTCAATGAAATTCTTAGAAGTGATAAGAAGGATTATTGTTGTACGTGGAATGCAAAAACTAATACATTTATTTCGTAGGGGACTTGAGCCCGATAGCTCCTCAATACCCCACTGCATATGCATATAAGTATATATGCATACGATGGCTATGTTACAAATCTCTGGAGGTGATCCAATGATCAAAAGAACTAGTATTGGAATCAAGGTATAATCCAATATTTCTGTTTTCTGCAATTTCTTCGCCGCATCTAAATTCGGCCAATTCTAAAGAAAGGGATTTATATCTTCCTCCCCCCTTCCTCTACAGTGACCACTATCAGCAGCGAATAACACACTTTCAGTTTCAATATTTTGTACATTCAAGAACAAAAGTTCTTTCCATTTGGTAAAATTTATTTTGGAAATAACGGTGGTGTGCGCGGAACGTACAGAAAATTCTATTCTTTTTAATTTAGTGAAAACTGTACTCAAATTGTCTTTCCATTCTGAAGTTATTTACGAAACTAATTTTATCAAACGGAAATAACTTCTGTCGCTGACTGTACAATTTATTACCTGGAAATCAGGGATAAATTGTACGCAACTCATTGTAAGCTTAAAAAAAAACTCTATCCCATAGAAGCGTTATGTCATTAAATAGTATCTTCTATGATGGCTCTGTGTGGTAGAGCGCTCACTTCTGATGCGTGAATCCCTGGTTCGATCCCAGCTCGTGTCAAGTGGGCTTTGCAGTGGAAAAGGGTTTTCTAGGGATTCTCATTCCTCCCACCCCACTTTCTTCATTTCATCATTGTCATTCAATGTCCTCGTCACCGTACCCCTTAGCATCGAGGCATAGTCCTGGAACGTAAACTAGCCAGATCAATGTCTTCCATGAGAGTTACATAAGTGAACATTTCATATTCGTTGCTATTAACTGACCCTTTTCCTCTCTTCACGGTAATTTTGCTCAAGTTTAACGTATAATTTGAGAAAAAAAGATTAATAAAAAATCTCCTTCTGAACACTCCTGATTATAAGGATAAAATCAGGTTGAAATTTATACTGTACGCCAGAAACATTGTACCCTACAAGAAACACTTAATTACCTCTGTAAAATGAGTAAGTTTAGAATAAATGTAGCTGGATCTGGGTTCGAACTGCATCACTTCTGTACGTGCCGATATGAAGAAAATGTAGAGAATTATCTCTACATTTTCAGCCAACTGGTTGCAACAAATCATAACTTATATTGGCTGAAGCATTTGGTTGTATTTATAATGTAATCAGTTGGCCAAGTTTCTGGAAATGCTTTCAGAATGGGGAAATTTGTTTCAAGAACTTGGCAGATTCGATATCATAACTTGGCTGAAGAATTTGACTGTATTGATAATGTAATCAGTTGGCCAAGTTTCTGGAAATGCTTTCAGAATGAGGAAATTTGTTTCAAGAACTTGACAGATTCCATATCATAACTTGGCTGAAGAATTTGACTGTATTGATAATGTAATCAGTTGGCCAAGTTTCTGGAAATGCTTTCAGAATGAGGAAATTTGTTTCAAGAACTTGGCAGATTCGATATCATAACTTGGCTGAAGAATTTGACTGTATTGATAATGTAATCAGTTGGCCAAGTTTCTGGAAATGCTTTCAGAATGAGGAAATTTGTTTCAAGAACTTGGCAGATTCGATATCATAACTTGGCTGAAGAATTTGACTGTATTGATAATGTAATCAGTTGTGGCTAAGTTCTGGAAATGCTTTCAGAGTGAGGAAATCTATTTGAACTTAATTGGTATCATAACTTACCGTGGCTATATTGATAACTTTTCCCTTTTGTACTCGTTTGGAACTTGACTTCTTGAATTTGGTATATTCTCATGCGCGTATATAAACTACTTAAGACACAAATACCCGTAACAGAGTAGCCTACGATTACTTTTTTAAATGAAATAATACAATACAGTACAGTACGCAACGAATGTCTTTTTCTTATGTCATATAATAGAACATTCTCTTTTCTCATTTTTAATCTGAAAACTCCTCGAAATGAGCCGCGTACAGGTTATGAAGTTATTTGGAAGGGATCTTTTACATTCTGAATATTCATACATTGCTTCAAGCCATCCACATTTAACGTTTACTTAACATTCTCATATATATTATTTGTTTCTTTTCTTTCTTTTTTCTTTTAATGCTATAGTCACAGTGCACGTTTCTGACAAAAGAAATTTATAGACACACTGATTGCTTTTAATTTTTATGGCTACGAAAATGAATGTTTATTAGAGCAATTAAAGCAAGCTTAACTCCATCCATCTTGCCTGATTAATAATTTTTCTTCTGTTAGTTTGTTGATGGTTTATATTGTTCAGGAAACAAGTGGAATAGGAGGATTATATATATATAAAAATTACAACATACAGTTTTAATGTTCTACAAGCATGTTTATTTATCACTGCACATCACGAAACTAAATGAAGTCAACTTTAGAGTATATATATATGTACGCTAATGGTCAATATCCTCAAGGTATTTCATTTTGTTGATCTTCACGCAAAAATATTCAAAAATTGAGTTCTTTTTTTAAGGGGTGTAAGTCTCCCATCATTTGCAACAGACAATAAATATTGGATAGAAGCTCGTAAGCAGTAGTTATACAACTTCTGTGTGTGCCCAGAAGCCAAAAGTTGACTTAATGCTGCACGAGTTCATTATGGCCAATTCTCCGAGACGTGCCAATAGTGGTATTCGCCTCAGAGGCTTTTTTTTGCTAGCCATGCATCTTGCTATCCAGCCAATCAGAAGGCTTAAAATAAGAGATTCAGAACTGAGGCACGCGAATGGTCTTTCTTTCCTCATGTTTTACAATTAACAAAGTAAAGGAAAAAAAAAAAAGGAACAAAGTTCAGTGTGTTTCGTCTCTAGCTAAACAACTGATAACGAAAATGCGTTTATGACGAATACCATAAAACGATTTGCCACTAATGGAGACAATTAAAGGACTCTATAAAATAAACTCTACTACTTTGTCTTGCATGTTACTTAGATCCTAAGGCCAACATGTTAATGACTCCGAAGATATGTTTGTTCTTTATTTTTTTTACAGCCACACTAGTGTAGTAAAGGAGTACTCAAGTCACGGAAAATTCTCGTTCAGCTACTAAATATAATTCCTAATAAAGCTTATATAATCGCTCCACCATTTTCCGGATAAGCAACTATGCACACAAAAATCCGGATAAGGCCAGGGTTTCCTGCTCGCTGATAAGAATGGGTGATATCTAGCATTTATCTGATAAGATTGATTATAAATGAGGGTACCAAGCATCGTTGGTACCCTCCTAAATTATCAACTTGCACATGATAAAATTTAGTTTTAATTCTTAGTAACAGAAGTTCTAACTTTCTTTTAGCCAATAGCTACAGGTCTGTGTGAATATGACATATTATATCCGCTTTCTGTACTGCTCCTGCAACATTTCTATCCACTGTTCTCCCTGTTGGACTAGTGGTTATTGTATGTGCCTCTGCTGTACGGGGTTCCGGGTTGGATTCCCGATGGGAAACCCTTGAAATTTGAACGCATTACGGTGGTTCGAATTCACGTAAAACTGTGGATTCACATCTCATATAATCTCAGTGCTGAAATGGGCGCTAAACTTCGACCAACGAATGAACAGTTATGTGTCCCAAAAGGTAAGCAATAACTAATGGTCCTTCAGTAAATAGTCAGGGAAATTGTTCTTTCACCTTCATCCGCAGAGAAAATAGAAATGTTTCAGCAAAACGTATATTGATGTGGATATATCCCTATATATCCACATCCGCACAAACCTCTCGTTAATGGGCCATCCCAATCTTTATTTCTTTTTATTTAAATTTATTACAAACTTGGGTGCTTGAGGTTTGAGTTCGGTTGTCCCTGGGATTTAGATCGGTCAGATCCTGTCTCATCGAGCTGAAAAATGGCATCAATGTATAATATTTTTCCCCTTTTGGTTATTTTTCGAAGTTACTGTTCCGTACTAACACCCTGGCTAATTAACTCTATGGAATCCGAAGGTTCAATACCGCATTCACAAAAGCTCTCCATTGACTTCTGTCCCCGGTCAACTGGATCCGGTTTCCACTTTTTAATCCTGTTTCTGCGAGATCCTTGTTAATGTTGAACTCCCATCTGTACCTAGGTCTTCTTATGTCCTTTCTTCGATTGAATTTCCAGTTAAAATTTTGAAACCGTTCCTACTTCCTTCCATTCTTGCTACATGACCTGCCCATCTGAGCCACGTAAACTTAATTACCTTACCAATATTAAGTAAACGGTATAAAATGTGCAGTTACTCGTTATGAAGTTTCCACCGTTCTCCATTCCCTTTCTTCTTGTGTCGGAATACTCGCCTCAGGGTTTTATTTTCAAATACTGTCAGCCTGCATTCTTCCCCTGAGTAAGCGTCTATGTTTTGCAACCATACAGCACAATAAGCATAATTAAACTCTATATTAGTGGTTCTCAAACTTGTTGTTACCGCGATCCATATTAAATACTAAAAAGTACTTTGTGGCCTACCTACTTTTATTCAAATACATATTGTCATTCTACGAAATGATGGTATTTCAAACCAATTAAATTTTGTAAATCATATTTGTAATTTTTTCATATAAAGGTAACACAGAGCTAACACTATTCTCAACGCAATGCGTTACCCCGTGATAGATTTTGACTCACCCATTCTCTTTCCATTCTAAGGCAGCATCTCTACTTATTGTACAACAGGGCAGGGCTCTAAGTACGCACTTACTCTTCACTTCATTAACAAACGCTTTCAATTTTTATTTTCTGAATGATACTTACTTTACAACATATGTTTCTGCGTTAAAATAAAATGTTCACAATTAAGAGGAAAAACTTCTCGCGACCCACCAAAGAAACAGCCCATGACCCACACTTTGAGAAACACTGCTCTATATCTTATAGGAGCCGGAGATTCAATACCGTATTCACAACAGCTCTCCACAGTAGCTTCTGTTCTTAGCCAATTGGATCCAGTTTCTACTTTGTATTTCTATTTCTGCGAAATTCGTCTTAATATTATCCTCCCATCTGCACCTAGGTCTTTCTAATAATTCTTTTCCTATTGGATTTTCCAGTGAAAATTTTGAAAGCGTTTCTACTTTATTCATTCAAGCTACATGTCATGCCCACCTGAGCCTCCTAGACTTAATAAACTTAACAATGTTACGTACAATGTATAAATTATGCAGTTCCTCGTTATGAAATTTCCGCCATCCCCCATTCCCGTCTGTTTTTGGATCGGAATATTCGCAGGATTTTATTTTCAGATACTTTTAGTCTACGTTCTCCCTTAAAGTGTACGATTATGTTTCGTAACCGTAGGTCTACAGTACAACAGGTATAATTATGATTTTATTATTTTAAGCGTCGATAGGATTCGCGAGGGCAAAAGTTTTTGGGTTGAATAATAATGCGAATTTCCTGCTTTCAGTCAACACTTAATTTCTTTGTAGGTAATGGATTTGATCTGTTAATGTCAATCTTAGATATTTGAAAGTATCCACTTTGTCGAAAGTATTATTTGTTATTTTAGCGCATTTCATAATTTGTCGTATTACGGTCACGGCGAACTTCCATGTGTTTAGTTTTCTATCCATTTACTTCTAAACTTATGACCCTACATGCATTTAATAAAATTTCTGCATTTCTTTCTATTGTCCTCATATCATCCCGTACAATTGGCATAATTACCGTTTTACTGTACGTGTATCTTATAAGCTTCAATCAACACACTATTACATAACCCTATAACACGTGAACTTACAAGGTATTGCGTGAAATTGCTTGGTTGTATTTATGTTTTTTGTCAGTAGAGGGGCTAAATGGAACGAGAACTACAGTTGAAAGCGAAATCTGAACCATTGTAGTTCATCCGATGTTTTCCCGTCCGAAATTGAACCCAGAACTTAGAGCAAGAAGTAATTGCGGGATAGCAATTAGCAGCAGGAAGAGGTGAACATGGAATCCAAACCATAGCGACTAATAATTATTGTTGTTAATAGATTTTAAATTTTGAAATAATAATAATTGTCCATTTAAAATTAGCAATAAATCAATGCTTAAAAGTATCATATTATATGTGGTTTGCATTAAACTAGTGCCGTAGCTAAGGAGGGGGACTTAGGAAGCTATAGTCTACGATTCAATATTATAAAAGTTCTTAAATATTAAATTATATTTTGACAGATAGAAATAAAGTTATTGTGTCACTTTCTTCCCCCAACAGACCCTAGTTGCGTACTGGTTCTTACGTTGTATACAGGAGATCTAGGTTCCATTTACAGAGCCATCCAATGTAGCGTCTTCTCATCATACTTTACTTACAAATGTCGAGTGATACCTTGAAATAGACTACTGTAACTGCAGACGACAGAGACAACACTGATACCACTGGTTGCAGGACAACGAGGTAACAGCAGTGCCAACGCCTCTCCTGGAGCACATATATATACGAGAAGATTCCAAGGAAAGACATCAGTCTGCGACTGGTCATTCCTCCTCTAGCTTGCTTTGGAGCTCTAGGAGATACTATCCCAAAACCTCTAGTTTACTTCGGAACTCTAGACTTTCCATCTGCCCTCTTAGCTTGCTTGGTGCTCTGTTGGGCATCCTCATTTTGTTCACTTAGCTTGCTTCGGAGCGCTGTGACTCTTAAGCCCCTCACTGCTTGCATGGAGCATTGGGGATCCAAAATCCAATCCACCTAGCTTGCTTCGGAGTTCTGTGGAGATCTTGCCCTAGACTGCTCGGATCTTGGGTCACCTCTATTTACCCAGTATTTGAGAAACAACAATATAGTAATATTTTTATAATATACTGTTTATTAGTAGATTTTGTAATAACAACCGATAGTGGGAGAAAACGATTCCGGATTGTAATTTGCTCTTATCTATACCTGCACAAGCAAAACTTTAGAATATGCTCTCCATTTGTTGTAATTTTGTTTAGTAAAATGCGTATAAACAAGTGTATGGAAAACATTCTAAAAATTGAACGGGATATGGAAACTGTTAATAATAGCTATGATACATTAGTAAATATTGACACTAGAGAGACCTTTCCAATGGGTTTCTTTTATTTCAATCGACAAATCCGTCATTTGTGGAGAGTACCGTTTTAAAAGGTAACTAAGTGGGACATCGGAAATTCGTTTTAGTGGATGTGGTTAAACTACGTATCTCTTTCTGTCTGTGTGTTTGTGTTCATATCTAGTGGGAAAATATTCTGGGAGAGCGTTTATATCTGTTGAAAAACCACTAATTCAAAAGCACCTGTCGTTTGATTTCCATTTGAGCCAGCTCGGAGCGTTAATAATAATAAAGCACCGAGCAATATTTAACATTTGCAAATACATAAACTAAATACAGCTTTAATGATTGAACATACTTTTTTTAAGCTGATTCATCTGGAGTAATGGTCAAAGGTCTGCATATGAACGAGATTAATTATGTATTTTATAGTACTCTTCAAATAGAATGGTAGAAAGTGGATGGATGGTAGTGATAGGAACTTAAGTGATTCAAAATAGAGGGTTATTGCACTGGTATATATAAATCTATAATGTACTACTGAGCATTCAGAATGAGATGTATTGGATAGATGCTAAATACGTTAGAAAACACACACACACACACACACACACACACACACACACACACACACATATATATATATATATATATATATATATATATATATATATATATATATATATATATATATATATATATATATATATATATATATATATATATATATTAACTGTGTAGCTCTTTTATATGAATATCTTTCGTGCTGTGCGTTTCATCATTAGTGAAATTAGCTTAACGTTTCGAATAAACAAGAAACTTCACAGACAAACTTGAGCAGCATGTTCACGATAGATGCACTGTTTCGGCGACAAATGTGTAGATGACAGAAGTAAAGGAAATCTTTTGGGTTTTACGTCCCACGTTTCTACTGTGGAGACTAAAGAGAGTTGATTTGAGTTGATTTTAACGTCCCCTTCAGCAGGGAGGCTATATGAGACGGGAACTACTGATTAACTTGGAATCCGAACCACATGAGCTTCCACTGGGAATCGAACGCGGGACTTCCACGCCAAAGGCGCGTACGCTAACCGCTTAGCCGTGAAGGAGCTCATGTGTAAGCTGAAGAGAATAAATAAAATGACAAAGAAAGTGAGAGGAAACGGGAGAACCCCAAAAAACTCATCCACATAATGTGTATCTATCACAAATTCCACGTGGCCTGAGGTGAATCGAACCAGGGACTCTACACGCCAGAGATGAACGCTGTACTACTGACCCACCGCGCCGCTCACATATTATAAGTAAACGTGCACACGCAATCTTTGTGACCCTTGCAACACTGGGCAGTAGTATGCTAACAGTCTGCAAGGTTGGAAATTGGCAACTGGAAAACTGAAGTTGAAAACTCCGTTGGCCCAACATAGTTGAAAGTGTATGTTGGCCAACCAACAATTTCCCGTCATTTATCCAACCGTTTCGAGCTCCTACTCCAAGTCGCAATTGAATTGGTTTGCAAATGCCAGGCAAAGTGGCCAATTCTACGAACATCCAACGATGACAGATTGTGTAACCGATTGTTTCCCATTGTTGGGCCTACTGTCTGTGCTGCCTGTGATCGTCATCTGTTTTCTTTATGCGCTTTACGACGGAACAGTGTGTTATCAATTTACATCACGGTGACTTTTTCGGTGCCTGCGCTATTCGGCGGTCCGTGACTATCAACCACAAAGACAGCAAATGAAAATCGTGTAAGGTTCAGTGCTGCCAACTTAATAGAACAAAAATGGCGGGCATTTCAAAAGTTGCATTCTTTATGGGATACCCTTTATATGCCAATTTGATACACCAAATAATTGTATACAGTAGTGCAAAAGCTGATGACACCTATTTGCGATATAATAGGCGTAGTCATTTCAAACTTATTTGCATAAAACAAACTGCCATTACTGTATTTGTAGCAACGTATGACTTGTGTATTCGAGACTTACGTGCTTGCCAGACCTAATCCACATTTTCCTCAAACTAGCTCAGTGGTAGAGCGTTCACCTCCGGTGCTTGGGGTCCCTGGTTCGATCCCAACTCGCGCCGTGTGGGCTTTGTGGTGGACAAACATCGTGCTCGTGGGTTTTCTCGGGGTTCTCCCGTTTCCTCCCACTTTCTTCATTCCACCATTTCACTCATCTCTCATCATCACCGTCTCCTTTAGCCTAACCGGCATAACCGTGGGACGTAAAACTTAAAGATTTCATTTCATTTTTTTCCCTCAAACTAGTTCAGATGTGAAATATTTAATAATATTGTAATAACTTTGTGTAAAACTTCGTGAAATTGTCTGAGGAACACAAACTTCTAACCAATCTTCGAAGTACTAAATAACCACGGAGGGAAACTTTAGGATTAATTTTTACCTTCGCAATATTTTGATCATAGCAACATTGCAAATGTAGTCCTTTAATGAAACATTGAGAATTTAGTGTATTTACAAATATTTTATAACGAAATTTCGAATTGGATTTTTCCTAACAAATCCGACTTTCTCCTCCTTTATGGTTACTCAACAGTAAAATTCAAAGTCCTGAATTTGTAATTGAATTTGAATCTGTATAAAATCATATCTAAGTTAGCTGTTATTAACTCACACGTATATAGCACAGATAACCGGATGGATAACAGTTGTTTAGTCAGTGTTATAACTAACTAACTAATTCTATGGCCTATGGAACCCGGTGGTTCAATGCCGCGTTCACAAAAGCTCTCCACTGACTTCTATCCTTAGCCAATTGGATCCAGTTTCTACTTTGTATTCCTATCTCTGCGAGATCCATCTTAATATTGTCCTCCCATCTGCATCTAGGTCTTCCTAATTGTCGTTTTCCGATTGGTCTTCCAGTCAAGACTTTGAAAGCGATTCTACTTTCTTCCATTCTAGCTACATAACCTGCCCACCTAAGCCTCCTAGATTTGACAACCCTAACAATGTTGGGGTTATACAAGGTTTAAATGTTTTATAAATTTGTCGCACTTGTTTTGTATTTTGATTTATTTTGGGAAATAGATACTTTTCGACCTACTCTTGGTGAATTTAGTGTCATTTCTCTATGCTGATCTTTCATTGGCTAATTATGATACTGGGTCGAAAAAGGCCCGGGGGACAAATACATAAGCTTTAGCAATAGCAAAATAGTAAGTGGATCATTTGCGACCCGGGGGGGGGCGTAAATCGGTTAATTGGGGTATACAGTGAAAAAGTATTTATTCTGGAAATTTTAAGTTGTTCCAATATGTTTAAAGCGTGATTATCAAGCGTAAAATGAAAACTTGTAATATCAGAGTGCACACCGCGTGAAGGAATTTGGTTAACCACAATGTGGTGAACACAACTTGAAAATTGTAATGTACTTTGAGAGGAGACTGCAGACAGTAGTACAAATATAGTCTCCAGTTTTCTCTCAGCAATGGTACCCTCTGTTCTTCATTCAAAAATTTTTAGTGTTGCTATGACAACAGATTTTTATTATATTTTACATTACTAATGTAATGACATTTTCTCAATTAATACTGAAATCGGAAGAGCTGGTAGTAGATGTATTTCACTTCCGGTTTTAGCACAGAGATCAAATATATTCTTGAGACGCTTAATTGATTGCACAAAACCGCTATTCGGAATGTATTAGCGCCTGTACTCTATAGTCATCAACCTTAAAGCCGGAAGTGATTGATTTCTACCATTTCTGGTTTGAATAGATGATTAAGAGAGAAGGTGGTACCTATTCTTAAAACACTAAATCGATTTTTGTAAAAAAAAACAAAAACGCTTATAGCTACTTCTGATTGTTTTTGCTCTATGTAGATCAATATTGAAACCGGAAGTTGTAGTGGGATTCTATCACTTCCGGTTTTAGTATAGAGTTAAGGTTGGGTGTAAAATGTATTCTTTTGTATTGATTGCAGAAAGCCGCTTTTCGCTATCTGTTACCGTTTTCGCTTTATAGTGCGGGTAACATTAAAACCGGAAATGGTTGATTTCTACCACTTCCGGTTTGAATATCAACGAATGCGATTCCTAACTCCTGACCTTCTACCAAAAATCCTGGCCTAAATTGATGGCGATTTATCAAGTAGTTCTTGAGAGCTTTTGTCTCGCCGACGGTACTTGAAGCTTGTGTAAGCATCTAGTTGGACATGGTAGACCCTATACTAAAAATGGAGTAAGCAAATTACTTAATCCACCTCAAGGAGGCTATACAGAAGGTTTCTTTTAGTCAAACTAGAATAATGGTTCTGATGTATACTAATCTAATCTCTCAGAACGATGCTTTTATAGAGTCTCGATCTCTTTCTGTAACTAATGAATAGCAGAAACCTTATGGTTCGTTAAGCTTCAGATAGAAATTGAATTTAATTTAAAATTCAGGACACAATGATGGCTATAATATGATCATCGTATGGTATCAAAATTATGAAGCGTGTAGAACACCAATACGCAGTGGCGTATTTACGATTTTCTTTTGGGGGGGCTTTGCTAACTTTCGGGGAGGGCTTTGCCTGAAAATGTGAAAATTCTGCAAGATATTTCATATACTTTACTATAGTAAGTAAGATTTCGGGGGGGGGGGCTTAAGCCCGGAAGCCCCCTTCCCTAAATACGCCACTGCCAATACGTGTTGTAAAAGAGCTTCTAGATAGAGCGAACAAGCTTAAAGCTATCTCGTGCCAATAACATATTAACATCGGAAGACAACTGGTCATCGAAACTCCTGCTATTGATAATTGTTCGTGCAGTCAAAATAGGCAGTTGCACAAAAAAAAAAAAAAAAAAAAAAAAAAACTTTCCAATTATATTTGCAATTAAAATAGGCTTTAGATACTCGTAAAGTGTTACACAATGGTAGATATATAGCTTACAATTGTGTGGAATAGAAAGAGAAAAAGATATCACTAAGTGTGCACAGAGGTGGATCTAGAAATTAAAAACTGGGGGACAGCCAGACCTCAAGCTTAAATTATTTTTGTAATTCAAAAAAGTGGTGGCTTAGGCCCCCCGACCCCGTGCTAGATCCGCCACTGTGTGTGCATGTGATAAATTACTAAATATGTATATAATACACGTTTTGACGAAGAAGAAGGTACTAGAACAGGTGACTAGTTTTAGGTACCTAGTTAGCATTATTAGTAAAAAAAAAAAAAAAATCTGAAATGTGAAGAGGGAATATGTAAAACTAACTATAGGAACGGTGATACAATCCTTGAGGAAGAAGATTGATAGGTTGATTCGAAGTTTAGCGTACCATAGGAACTTGGAGAACAGTCAAAGAGTTCCCACGGTCTTTTGTGGGTCTACAGTAGAACTCACAATGAATTACGCTTTGTAATTCGATGCCGAACACCCAGATTACTGTGCTAGGCTACTGTTCTCTCAAAGTAAAACCATAATCCAAACTGATTAAAAATTTTTAATAAGTAATATATTTTATTATCAAATGCAGGGACGAATCCAGGACGGATTTCTGGGGGAAGGGGGGTTGTAATACTGCTACTTAGAGCTACTCCAAACTCTGGGATGGATTTTAACATTATTTATATATAAAATAAAAAAGTTTCCTCTTCTGGGGAGGGGCGCGATCGCCCCGATCACCGCCCTGTATCGTTCCCTCGTCAAATGTTTATTTAATTATCATTGTTCTTAGCAGTACTCCATTATCTCTGTACACAACATCCATTAGTATTCAGTGTAATATGATAATCTTATCTAGTCAAGCCACGTTAATATGACATTTTCATTTATTTTTTGTTAGAAGCTGCCATAATTTTCACAGATTTATTTAGAATCATAATATTAGACACTGCACAGGTATGTAAATACCAAATGATTCTTTTAGAAAAGGCCGAATAGGTTTTTTCTTTCATGATTAAACAATTATTGGAAATTTAAAATTCGTATTTGTGTATTAGCTTTTAACCTTAACGAGTTTTCATTAACATTTGTTTACACACTTTTTTTTTATCTTGCCTATTGCGTTTGAAGAGTATTGTTTTCAGGTATTGTTCGTTGTGGTTATTTGTGTATTATCTGTCAGGAAAGTAAATGTACACCTATTTTTCGAGTCTGGCATTCCTGCGCTCCATCCGTGGAGAGTATGAGAATTAAATCAATCAAATATTTACTGAGGGGCAAAGAGAAAAGTTTAATCTGAATAAGACATTGCAGAGGGGCACAAGCTGTGAATACGAATAGTGCATCGTGTAAATAAAGAACGACACCGAAAGAGAAAGCCACAAACAGCTGTTAAACTTAGAAAAAAGACTAAAAATTGTCGAAGTGGGAACATAAAACACAAATACAACAAATACGCCGACAACTAAACGTTCACCATGCTACGATCTTGGTGTAGTGGTTAAGGTGCTGGCTTACAAATGCAAAGGTCACCAGTTCGAATCTTTGGTGAAGACATTCTTAAAATTTTTTGTTAATAATACATGCAGCTCATGAGAGATGGGAAAAGAGGTCGTATTTAGTTTTTCGTAGCAATTATTATTGGTAATGTTTAGTACTCATAATACTTTTTGTCTTTGCGTATTCCTTTTATTCTTTTCTTCATTTCAAAAGAGAAGAATATCCGAACAAATGCCACCAAAATTCCTCATATTTTGAATGTAAACGCCATTTGCAATTAGTAAAGAATAAAAATTGAACGTTCCGATGTAGCTGCAATAAGGAAAAAAGAAAAACATGGAAGTGGATCATACTCATGGTTATTAAAAATACAATTTCTACATGCCTTACACCTCCCTACCACGTTTCTACGTTAGCAAGTAAGAGGTTTGTGTTTAGGGTAGTCTGGTCAATACGTTTTGCAAAGAGGCCCGGTTTAGCTCTGACGCACAACAGGTGCGAGCAGGGAGCAAAACACTTTTCCTCTCTGCCTCTGTGAGTCTATTTATACATCTATCTGTATATATATATATATATAACGCTATTTGTGAATGCCATAACCACCCTAATTTTCAGCGGATTGAGACGAAACTTGGCACAAACATTAATTGTTAAAATATCTTTATGAGTTCGTTAACCAGAATAATCAGATGAAAATGTTCAAAATGGCGGCCCTTCAAACTCTTAAAAACTTCCAAGGGAACCAAATTTCTCCCATAAATAGGTGAAATATTGGACCCGATTAATCGCATAAAGAAGGTTCACGCCCTTTTGCTACGGTCAGCCTTTTTTTTTTTTTTTTTTTTTTTTTTTGCAGGAGGGGATTATTTTCGTATCGGAACAAGATGATTGTTAGTGATGGTATGAAATTACACATTGAAAGTGAAGTAACTTGTGAAACGTGTTTTTTGAAAGAATATTATAATAAATGTGCTTTCCCCTAACACAGAGAACTGTAAATCATGTATTTAGAGTTCGCGAGGGTGAATGACGAGGAGTGTTATTTGATTTGGTTTTTAGTAACACATTGCATTGCAAATAAAAGTAGGCAACATTAGTGGTAAGTAAAACAACAGCAATAATAATAATAATAATAATAATAATAATAATAATAATAATAATAATAATAATAATAATAATAATAATAATAATAGGTGATGTTTGTGGCAAGGCAATATCTTCCTCAATTCTTCTTCAAACGTAATGATTGTAACGCCATATCTCCCTTACAAACGAAATATTAGCAATTTATATCGAGAGAACGGGAAACTGTTGAGTGATGGGAACAACGTTGGACAGTATGCACTCATAGTACTCAGAAAAATAAGAGATTTCAATGCAAAATGAACGAAGAGTTTTTGTCATGGGTAGTCTTGGAGCCACGGCAGAGCCCTCTTTAGGCAAAATGTCGATAACTTATATCGAGAGAACAGGAGGTGATAGTGGGATGGGACCAACGTTGGACACCGTGGACCCATAAGGCGCATCGAAAAAATTAGGAAGGCGGACGCCAGCCAGCCTTACTTATTTCCACATAATAATATAAAATCATATTGTCGAAATACACACACGAGTTAGCTACTAATATTTCATATTATTATTATTATTATTATTATTATTATTATTATTATTATTATTATTATTATTATTATTATTATTATTATTATTATCGACAGCATCTTTTCATTACGTGTGCATGTTTGACATGAAGCCAAAGAAAAGATCCATCATTCGTAGAAAGAATAAGAATAGCCAGTCACTTTAATTGTGAACGACAGCGAAAAATACGAAAAGAGTGATTACCTGTAGCGAAAACAAACAATACTTTCTCTCAAATGGATAAAAAATCAAGCCGAAATAGATTCGCACTCGCATGGACGGCGTGAAAAGTCAGTGCTTTGTCCATTTTTTCTTAACTGACTCACCGAACGTGTTTTAGTTACTTACTTATTGCTAATTTTACTTGCTTCACTCGTTTAACTTGCTTTTTCTAATAACTTATAACAACAGGGACACGAACACAGAAACATCGAGGACAGTTAAAAATCATAGATGCTCTCCCGCCGGGAATAGAACCCGGGACACCAGACACCAAAGGCGCACGTGCTAGCCACTAGACCAGAGGGGAGAGCACCGCTCACTTCCTGTGTCGTTAGGGATTACGACCACTGTATTGCCAGCTATCACTTCTGTTGGTTGTATACTATGATCACATGTTTCTTCTTTGCTGGAAGAGTTAAACCTACATTCTATGTAATACATGAGGTATTTAGACCTACATGCTCTTCATATAATGTAATAAAAGGGCCATGCTGGGAATAAGAAAAACAACATTCCTTGGACAAAACGGAAACTATTGGCATCAGAAATATTTATCTACGAGGCATGCGCAGTAGTATATTTCAGAATAGTTACTGTTTAGTTCAGTAAACGAAGAAAGGGGTATAAAAAACAAATATGTCGCGTCAACGAGATCGACCAGAGTTGACAGGCGGAAGCAGATGTGTAGTAATACAAGAACTTGGTTAAATTGATAATTGGTTCTTTATTCTGTAGTAGATCGTATCACAACTTTACGGGAGAGCAGAGAAAGAGTTACTAACGCTGTCATATAATAAGGTTTAGTAACACGATCATATAGACACAAATGGATGTAACTGTGAGTACTACAACTTGGATTCAACGAAAGCCGTTTAGATATTCAGTGGTTTGCAGGGTTGTATAAGTCACAAAAAGATAAGACACAATACAATTCTTCATACCTCAGCTTCCAGTAACTAGATACATGCAATTTCTGGTTAGATACTGAAACTGCTGTCGGATTTTAATACATGACGTATTGCAGGATACAAAATGGTTTGCATTACTTGTTTGTTTGTAGACAGCTACTAGCTTATTGTTCTGAAAGGTTGTGTATAAACTAGGGATAGCCAATTCCGGAATTATTACTTTTCGGACTCCCGAAGGTAAAACCGGACAAATTCCGGAATTCGGAAAATTCCGCATTCCGGAATTCGGAAAATCCTATTTTTTCGAAATCCGGAGTTTTTCTCAATTCCGGAATTTTCTAAATTCCGGATTGTTTCCGAGTTCCGGAATTCTTCTGAATTCCGGAGTTTAACTGAATTCCATAATTTTCCGAAATCCGGAAAGTGAAAGTTCCGCTTCCGAAAAATGAATTTATTTTGGTTAATATGAATCGTGGCGGAAATAAGTCTTTGAGCAGGTAATGGCGACTGCTTTGAAAGAAATGGGGTGTATGAGAATTCAATCTGTCATATTTGTAGTTTCGTGTGAAGAAAAAACAAACTTGTGAACCAGTGGTTTAAGAAAAACTCAAGTTATTAATGTAAACTTTTCCGACTTCATAAAAGAATACGAAAGACATTTTGAATCGAAGAAATATAATATATAAGTTTGCAAGCGGAGACAAAAAAACCTAACATAACCAGACTAAAAACGAATCTTTTACCGCGTAGCGATCGCGGTTCAGTGCCCAAGGTGCTTGTGCGAATGCACATTGTAGTTTTTTTTTTTTACTTTAGGATTTTTGATGGCGATTGATTGGCGATAACATACGTTTTATTATATTCAGATATTTGAATAATAGGATGTTTCAATACTTGAACTATCAAATCTTCAGGAATAATAATAGTAATAATAATAAACTAATAATAATTATTATTATCTCGTAGAAGATTAAAAGCTAGGAGCTAATTATCGCTCAGGTCACACCATTACAAGCAGAAACGTGACATTTGGAAAGAATATTTCGGTTTGGTTTAATGTTGCTCACGAGAAGAGAAGTTTCTCATCTCGTTTTTAAAACAAATAAAATAACATGAGAATTAACATTTTACATTCGAGACGGGTCAAGGCTAACTCAAAATTTTCGTCTCTCTTTGGAGATGAGAATCGAGACGAGACGAAAAGTATCGTAAACATTTCCCGTCTTGTCTCGATTCTCGAAATAGTGTATGTCCATTCTTTAAGTAACAATTGCTCTGTAGACTGAATCTCACAGGCTATTTCGTTACATTATATTTCAGAGCTCATTAAATTATGCTCTGTGTAGGTATTTCGTAGCAAAGCTTTTATATTTACCTCTGCATATCCTAAAAATTAGTTTATTATATGCCTTACTGTTGCGTGATATTCAGTTATATTTATTACAGTTATTTTCCTTAATACATACAGTAGAATACTTTCTACATGAAACTTCAACGTAACATTGTAGTTTAAAATGTTGGTAGTTGCAGAGGTGTGTCTTGAAGGTACGGAACCCTTTCCCCGAAATCTCTACTTTTAAGTAAGTTTTGCCAAATTTCAACGGCAAGTTTAAAACTTTTATTATTATTATTATTATTATTATTATTATTATTATTATTATTATTATTATTATTATTATTATTATTATTATTATTATTATTATATCAACACCGTGTATAATCTTTAAAAGATATACGGTTTGTATCTGAATAGTAAAAGCTAGTTTACTGTCGATCTCGGTCGTCGAGAAGTCTTCAGGAGGGAAGGACATTGGTCACGTTCTGGGTTTGAGTTCCGAAGGGGCAAGTATTCGGGCTCGAGCCAAAAATTGTTAAAAGTTATAGGCTTCAGCCAAACATGTTCAAAACAGCTGGGACCGGGTTTAGGCTTCTCAACGGCTTGTGCGGCTCGGGTTACAGCTCATTCACTATCGAACCAAACCGAGAAGTGAGCCGAGCCAGCAGCTCACCCAACCGAGCCGATTTGAGCCATCGGCTTAGTTGAGCTGAATCGAAATGTGCCAATGGACTAGTTTCAACTTAGCTTTCTTGAACCGGTTCACATGAGCCGAGTAGGGGACCCATCCCAACCGAGAAAGTTCGAGCCATCGGCTCAATTCAGCTGAGTCGATGGCTCGTTCTAACTGAGCCGGCTCGGGTCATCGGCTCATCCCAACCGAGCCGACTCGAGCTGTTCGCTCAGTTGATACGAGCCGAGCCGGTTGATATCACTACCCGAGTTGGTCTTCTGCTTGGGCTCAAGAATTCGACAGTGCAGGTCTCAGCCTTGATTTTAAGAACTACAGTATATACTTATCGTGAGCAACTCTGTCGTGAGCAACACTAAAAGTATTCCACATTACTGCTTATATTTCTCATGGCTTTCGCTTTCCAGTCTAATCAGGCCATTATTTCAAAACGAGTTAAAACGAACTGAACGAGCGAGCGAGCCATTATCAAACTCGACTCAACTCGAAACTCGCCCTCGAAAACAGCTTGACCTTGATCGCTACGCGGTAAACGATTCGTTTTTAGTCTGGTTACGTTAGGTTTCTTGGTCTCCACTTGCAAACTTGTATATTATATTTCTTCGATTCAAAATGTCTTTCGTATTTCTTTTATGATGTCGTCAAAGTTTACATTAATAACTTGAGTTTTTCTTAAACCACTGGTTCACAAGTTTGTTTTTTCTCCACGCGAAACTACAAATATGACAGATTGAATTCTCATACTCTCTATTTCTTTCAAAGCAGTCCCAATTACCTAGTCAAAGACTTATTTCCGCCACGATTCATATTAACCAAAATAAATTCATTTTTCGGAAGCGGAACTTTCACTTTCCGGATTTCGGAAAATTATGGAATTAAGTTAAATTCCATAATTTAGAAAAATTCCGGAACTCGGGAAGAATCCGGAATTTAGAAAATTTCGGAATTGAAAAAACTCCGGATTTCGAAAAAATCCGGATTGTTCCGAATTCCGGAATGTTAACGAAATCAGAAATTTCTAAATTCCGGATTTTTCCGAATTCCGGAATTATTCCAAATCGGAATTTTCCGAATTCCGGAATTTATCCGGTTTTACCTTCGGGAGTCCGGAAAGTAACAATTCCTGAATTGGCTATTTCTAATTTATACACAACCTTTCAGAACAATAAGCTAGTAGCTGTCTACAAACAAACAAGTAATGCAAACCATTTTGTATCCTGCAATACGTCATGTATTAAAATCCGACAGCAGTTTCAGTATCTAACCAGAAATTGCATGTATCTAGTTACTGGAAGCTGAGGTATGAAGAATTGTATTGTGTCTTATCTTTTTGTGACTTATACAACCCTGCAAACCACTGAATATCTAAACGGCTTTCGTTGAATCCAAGTTGTAATACTCACAGTTACATCCATTTTTGTCTATATGATCGTATTACTAAAGCTTATTATATGACAGCGTTAGTAAGTTTTTTTCTGCTTTCTCGTAAAGTTTGTGATACGATCTACTACAGAATAAAGAACCAATTATCAATTTAACCAAGTTCTTGTATTACTACACATCTGCTTCCGCTCTGTCAACTCTGGTCGATCTCGTTGACGCGACATATTTGTTTTTTTATACCCCTTTCTTCGTTTACTGAACTAAACAGTAACTATTCTGAAATATACTACTGCGCATGCCTCGTAGATAAATATTTCTGATGCCAATAGTTTCCGTTTTGTCCAAGGAATGTTGTTTTTCTTATTCCCAGCATGGCCCTTTTATTACATTATATGAAGAGCATGTAGGTCTAAATACCTCATGTATTACATAGAATGTAGGTTTAACTCTTCCAGCAAAGAAGAAACATGTGATCATAGTATACAACCAACAGAAGTGATAGCTGGCAATACAGTGGTCGTAATCCCTAACGACACAGGAAGTGAGCAGTGCCCTCCCCTCTGGTCTAGTGGCTAGCACGTGCGCCTTTGGTGTCTGGTGTCCCGGGTTCGATTCCCGGCGGGAGAGCATCTATGATTTTTAACTGTCCTCGATGTTTCTGTGTTCGTGTCCCTGTTGTTATAAGTTATTAGAAAAAGCAAGTTAAACGAGTGAAGCAAGTAAAATTAACAATAAGTAAGTTACTAAAACACGTTCGGTGAGTCAGTTAAGAAAAAATGGACAAAGCACTGACTTTTCACGCCGTCCATGCGAGTGCGAATCTATTTCGGCTTGATTTTTTATCCATTTGAGAGAAAGTATTGTTTGTTTTCGCTACAGGTAATCGCTCTTTTCGTATTTTTCGCTGTCGTTCACAATTAAAGTGACTGGCTATTCTTATTCTTTCTACGAATGATGGATCTTTTCTTTGGCTTCGTGTGAAACATGCACACGTAATGAAAAGATGCTGTCGATAATAATAATAATAATAATAATAATAATAATAATAATAATAATAATAATAATAATAATAATAATAATAATAATAATAATAATAATAATAATATGAAATATTAGTAGCTAACTCGTGTGTGTATTTCGACAATATGATTTTATATTATTATGTGGAAATAAGTAAGGCTGGCTGGCGTCCGCCTTCCTAATTTTTTCGATGCGCCTTATGGGTCCACGGTGTCCAACGTTGGTCCCATCCCACTATCACCTCCTGTTCTCTCGATATAAGTTATCGACATTTTGCCTAAAGAGGGCTCTGCCGTGGCTCCAAGACTACCCATGACAAAAACTCTTCGTTCATTTTGCATTGAAATCTCTTATTTTTCTGAGTACTATGAGTGCATACTGTCCAACGTTGTTCCCATCACTCAACAGTTTCCCGTTCTCTCGATATAAATTGCTAATATTTTGTTTGTAAGGGAGATATGGCGTTACAATCATGACGTTTGAAGAAGAATTGAGGAAGATATTGCCTTGCCACAAACATCACCTATTATTATTATTATTATTATTATTGTTATTATTATTATTATTATTGTTGTTGTTATTATTATTATTATTATTATTATTATTATTATTATTATTATTATTATTATTATTATTATTATTATTATTATTATTGCTGTTGTTTTACTTACCACTAATGTTGCCTACTTTTATTTGCAATGCAATGTGTTACTAAAAACCAAATCAAATAACACTCCTCGTCATTCACCCTCGCGAACTCTAAATACATGATTTACAGTTCTCTGTGTTAGGGAAAAGCACATTTATTATAATATTCTTTCAAAAAACACGTTTCACAAGTTACTTCACTTTCAATGTGTAATTTCATATCATCACTAACAATCATCTTGTTCCGATACGAAAATAATCCACTCCTGCAAAAAAAAAAAAAAAAAAAAAAAAAGGCTGACCGTAGCAAAAGGGCGTGAACCTTCTTTATGCGATTAATCGGGTCCAATATTTCAATAAGTCCCTGCACACAAATATCTCAGTAAAAGAGGAGAAGTTATTCAAACTTTCTGAATACCTATTTATGGGAGAAATTTGGTTCCCTTGGAAGTTTTTAAGAGTTTGAAGGGCCGCCATTTTGAACATTTTCATCTGATTATTCTGGCTAACGAACTCAAGATATTTCAACAATTAATGTTTGTGCCAAGTTTCGTCTCAATCCGCTGAAAATTAGGGTGGTTATGGCATTCACAAATAGCGTTATATATATATATATATACAGATAGATGTATAAATAGACTCACAGAGGCAGAGAGGAAAAGTGTTTTGCTCCCTGCTCGCACCTGTTGTGCGTCAGAGCTAAACCGGGCCTCTTTGCAAAACGTATTGACCAGACTACCCTAAACACAAACCTCTTACTTGCTAACGTAGAAACGTGGTAGGGAGGTGTAAGGCATGTAGAAATTGTATTTTTAATAACCATGAGTATGATCCACTTCCATGTTTTTCTTTTTTCCTTATTGCAGCTACATCGGAACGTTCAATTTTTATTCTTTACTAATTGCAAATGGCGTTTACATTCAAAATATGAGGAATTTTGGTGGCATTTGTTCGGATATTCTTCTCTTTTGAAATGAAGAAAAGAATAAAAGGAATACGCAAGGACAAAAAGTATTATGAGTACTAAACATTACCAATAATAATTGCTACGAAAAACTAAATACGACCTCTTTTCCCATCTCTCATGAGCTGCATGTATTATTAACAAAAAAAATTTAAGAATGTCTTCACCGAAGTTTCGAACTGGTGACCTTTGCATTTGTAAGCCAGCACCTTAACCACTACACCATGATCATGGCATGGTGAACGTTTAGTTGTCGGCGTATTTGTTGTATTTGTGTTTTATGTTCCCACTTCGACAATTTTTAGTCTTTTTTCTAAGTTTAACAGCTGTTTGTGGCTTTCTCTTTCGGTGTCGTTCTTTATTTACACTATGCACTATTCGTATTCACAGCTTGTGCCCCTCTGCAATGTCTTATTCAAATTAAATTTTTCTTTTTGCCCCTCAGTAAACATTTGATTGATTTAATTCTCATACTCTCCACGGATGGAGCGCAGGAATGCCAGACTCGAAAAATAGGTGTACATTTACTTTCCTGACAGATAATACATACTTTCCGCGATGGTAGAGCAGCTATTGCCCCCTGGTGACAATTCTGGTGAATTTTACGCCAGAAGTAGTCTGTGAATATGTTGTTTTGCAAGCAGTGCTGAAAGCAGACAGAAAAGATAGTGAACCGTTAAGGTTTAAAAATAAATGTTAAATAGGCTTATACGTATATAACACTATACATGAAGGTATAAAATAATACTAGACAGTTAACTTGCCATTTTCAATAAAGAAAAATTAAAGACGAAGAAAGAAAAAAAATAAACTTTTGTAAGGAAATGGTATTCTGAGCTTTAGCAATACCCCATATAAAAGGTTAAATCTAATTTTAAAAGGGAAAGATGTCAATTTGTGCGTCGCACTATCCTAGAATGTTATACAACATTGCTTAAGATGTTGATTGCAGAAAGACAAGGAGCACAATGAGAATTTCTTATTATAAACGTCAAGCGTCTCAGTGTATCATCATGTTAATTGCTAAACAGTCACGCTAATAGATCTCGCTACTTGAGCTATCACTTGCATGCCTGACGTTAATAGATATTGGCACATGTGCTATCATTTTTATTGCCTGACGCCAATAGATGTCGCTACGTGCGCTATTATTTGCCTGTTTGACGCTAGTAGATGTTGCTACGTGAGCTATCACTTGCTTTTCTGACGCTAATAGATATCGACACTTGCGCTATCACTTGCATGCCTGATTCTAATAGATGTCGCTACCGGCTGACTGATTATGTATAAATGAAATCTTTGAGTAATTCCGTAAAACGTATGGTATGAAGTTTGAGGAGGTTGGTGGACAAAGTCAATAAATAAATAAATAAATAAATTTGTTAAGTGTAAAGAATTAGAACTTTTAATTAAGCACGATTTTAACATACTGTACAGTGGGCCGAAAGCTTATATTGGAGTCAGTGTTGAATTCAGACATTTTCACCCGGGGGGGGGGTATGTCAACTCCTCGGGAGGGAGAGTTGTTTTTCTGTATTTTTGAAAGAAAGCAGCATATTTAACAATTCCATTCACATGCACATCTTACTAATTGCTGATACATATTGAGACTAATTACATATTGAGACTAATTGCTGATAAATATTAATGCGAGATTACAATTTAAAAAAACAATCATTTAGTTTTATCTAAAACATTAAATAAAGACTGGCAAAAATATTTTACACTAAAGTTTAACTGCTATTTACAGTAGCTATTTTTGTTATTATTTCCTATATTCAGTAGTTACTGTTTGTTACTAATGTAGAAGTTTTTAAAAAGATTTAAATTGACTCAAATATTTTTTGTCCTAAAACAAACATACATAGGAATATCTTAACAAAAGGTTACCATTCTTTCTCACACTTCTGATTCTAAATCAAGCATATTAGTCTTGGTTTCTTCACTGCATACACATCAACAGTTTAGTTTACGAAATCTTCAGTAGGATTAGTACCCGTGTCATGGAAAATCAGCGCTTGGGGCGAGAGTATACGACGGCACCCCCGTACATATGACTGAGGTAAACAGACCAGCCGCGAAAGGTGAGAAAATTTTAAAAAGTAAACCCTGCTTTTCCTTGATTTTGAGCACTTTTCATTACTTTTTTCCTTTTATTTTATATATGTGCACATGTGTTTCATTCCTCTGTTTTTCTTTCCTTTTCTTTTCTTTTTCCCTCCCGAATTTTGCGCCCCTTACTTCGGCGCCCGAGGCCGTTGCTCCGCTTGCCCCTCCCCCCGCACGGCACTGAGCAGGATCTTCATCACCTTCAATAGCAATCTTTCACTTATATACTACTGTCATATTGACAAATTCTATATAAATCTCTAACCCAGGAGGGATAGCTGTTCCCCCCTCATCCCTCTAAATAACGCTCTCTGAATCTCACACTTTAACTGACTTATTTTTAATTAAAGACAGGTGTGTTTACTTTAACAAACGTAAATCACATTTACGTCTGTTACTTCCGATGCGAGAAATAGGATTTAGGTGTTCTATTTCAAATAATGCAAGAACTGTACATTTTCAAGAATTGAAGTCTGTTGACATCAGAGATCATATGGAATGATCGAAAGATCTTCCCTATCTTTCCTTTCCTATCTCAATCTGTGCTAGTGCTACCTACTAATATATAATATAGGGCGAGAATACCTATACAAGATATAGTACCTACTAAAATACAAACCTTTCTTCAACAGTTAACAATTTCATGTGCTGCCAAACTCGGTCATAGCGTTAAGAAATACGGGTTTTATTGACTATTCGGTATTCTATCTTAGATGTTACATGTTTAATATTTATATAAAATGGGTCTGCGTCATTTATATGTATATTGAGAGATCGGATTTCGTCTGCACGTGCACGGAAAGAAAAGCAAATAATTGGGTGAAGTAATTTCTACATTTTGTGACTGAAATATTTTGTTTCTCCGGGGGGGAATGAATTTTCTTCGGGGGGGACATTCCCCCCCGGGCTACCCCCTGAATTCAACCCTGATTGGAGTAAACCGAACTGGCAACTCTGACACAACTTGGTAATCGAACGAGAATGACGGAAGTTCACTGATTCCGGCAAAGAAAGACAGGTCTTTCTGTATAATGCAACTATTACTACGTAAATATAAGCGTCGGTCTAAATGACATGGTTGTACGAATGAAATATATTGTATTAGTTAGTTGTTATAATTACGTCATAATAAGATTTTACCTGTCTTGGTTATGTAAGAGTCAATGTTTCAATGTTTTGAAGGTCATGACACTTAACTTACATGTTATGGTTATATAATTATCATCGTGACGGGTTCTTGCGAAAGTCACTGTCCTCATCAAACACCGTTTGGTTAGTAGTTTATCTCAAGTGGATTTATTCAAGAGATATCTGCTTGGATTGAAGGACGAACACGAGAGGTTTCTTAAATACCTCTGCTATCCCGATGCTTCTACACTCTGATAATGAACAAGCAGCGAAGTGATTTTCCGTAAATACACATCTGTATATCTTGATAAACTCTGCTAGCCCTTTTGGGCTTTTTGGTAAGAATTTGTACCATAGAGTAGTGTTGTGTTTAAACGCTTATTAAGCTCATATTACACGTATTGAATCCGGTATTTTTACTAGCGAAGTCAAGCATGGACCTAAGAACATCCCAGATGCGTTTTGGAATCGGATGGTCAACTTGGCGGTTCCATGTGGGAGCGGAGGGGCGTGACTTTCTTTCTTAAGGCAATTTTTTTTTTTAAAAATTCCCGACCTTAGTTTTCAAGATAGATTGAAATTTTGCATGTGCATGTTTGGGTATTTTCAATTGTTTTAGATCTCTACGTGAACCCGAGCTCGGGCCCGAGGGGTGCTTTTTTTAAAAGAAAAATTCCGGCCTTTCCCGAATGTCCGAGTTCAGGTGTATGATATGAACATGTGAGTGGTACCGTTGGAAAGGGCGCGTAATACTGAAAAACATGGATCTACTCGTATATATATGGATCACCTTTAGACTTTCAAAAATTGTTCTGCCCTTTGTTTTCAAGATAAAAGATTGAAATTTTGCACATGCATTGTGTACATAACTACTTCCTTTTAAAGATACTTTCAGATCCCTACGTGAATCCAGCAGCGAGCCAGATGGGTGCAAAAATTTTGAAAAAGATTTTTTCGAAAAATCTCCCGGTTTTTCCCGACTTTCCCGTTTCTATGTATAATACGGACAAGCGAGTACCGTTGAAAAGGATGCTCCATTCTGAAAAAAAAAAAAAAAAACGCGGTATGAACTATGACCCTACGACAAATACTAAGAAAGCAGTAGCTCTTTGACTGAAAGTCTAAAATTTACCTCAAAAAGTGGAAATCCCAAAAGGGTTGCCATCAAATTTCTCGATGTGTAACTTCTAGCGTTATACACTTATACACTTTTGTTTCAACAGCAGAAAATGGGATATGCATAGTCATCATGAAAGGATTTAGGATTTAGATTTCTGGTCTTTCGGCATCTATGGCCACATTAACCCGTCACGTATAGGAAAAATGAAATTAAATCTTTGAGTGTTACGTCCCACTGTTATGCCGGTTACGCTAAAGGAGACGGTGATTATGAGAAATGAATGAAATGGTGGAATGAAGAAAGGGGTAGGAAACGGGAGACCCCCGAGGAAACCCACGCACACGGTGTTTCTCCACCACAAAGTTCACTTGGCGGGGTTTGAACCCGGGACCCCATACATGAGAGGTGAACGCTCTACCACTGAGCCCTTGCGGTCCCCCGTCACGTATAGGGATGATGTCCTTGGGAGATCACACTTTCCAGGGAATTGGATAGGACGAAAGGAATGGGGAAAAAAAGGAAGCGGTCTGGGAACATTCTGTAGGTCCAAAATGATTGTCGCATGTCCAAAATGATTGTCGCATATCTATAACTGTTTTCTTGTAAGAATATAATTTGATAATGATTTTGCAGGGTACTTTTAAGACTGATACTATGTGTATAATCGGAAAATGTATATTTGTGGTAAATTTCATAGGAAAAGAACTTAGAATGAATAAAACAAAATGTTGTTAAATGAACAAGGAAGTTTTATTTTCGTCTTATTGTTCTTATTTACTGCTCTTTTGACATGAAATTTGTCACATACGTGTCTTTGCCGATTATACAGATACTAACATTATAAGAAATACCGCGCGAATTTGTTATCAAATTATATTCCTACAAAAACATATTTATAGACATGTGACAATAATTTTGGACATGACTGTACAAAGGGCGTTCAATAAATTTTGCACAGATGAGTATAATATTGTTATTAGTTGCAATGTGAAGATGAAATTTTAGGTGAACATAGTTCGATTTCGTGGCTTCAAATTGTCATTTCTTATTCTTTATATGTAAATCACAATGAGCACTGAAGTAGACATCAGGAGCCCACAACGGTCAGTAATAGAATTCCTGTTCAAACCTTGGTGATGCATCAGCCATGTCAATTTATAGGAACTTGTTTCCGGTTTATGGGAATCACACATTGGACTGTGCTAGAGCCTTTTTATTTCAAGTATGCCCCTGCTGGCAAGGGCGCCCATTGGAGGGGACAAGGTGGGGCGATCGCCCCCCTTGAGGAAATTGTACTTCGGAAAACCCAATTGAATTTTTACAGTACAAATAGGAATGCGCACGAGACGAGTCGAGACATAATTTTTCTGACAAAATTCGAGTCGAGACACAGCTCTTCCAATAGAGAAGAGTACATTTTTTCGAGTCGAGACATCACTTTTACAGCACATTTTCGAGACGAGCCAGCCTTAATCTTGTCTCGTGCGCATCCCTAACAGCAAAATTTGAACCTACCGTATATTTGAAATGTCGCGTATACTTGCCGTCCCCCTTGGAAACCACAATATGGGCGCCCTTGCCTGCTGGCGCTAAGGTCGATGTATGTTTTCCCTCGAATAGGGGTGGGGACAAGTTGCTATAACCGAGAGGCTTCAATAGTAGGATGTGGACATGATTGCCATATTGAATTGCTTCATGGGCTTGAACCTACGATCTTCACTCACCAAGACCAAACGACTGAACGACAAATTGGCAACACAGCCGAAGTCATTCACTTCTTTCCTTAAAGCAAAGGGAAGGTTTCCTTCGTAAGAGGGCGTCGGTAGTGGGGCCGAAGTGTTTCACATTTTGTCCGAGGGCACACTTGAAATAGAAAAGCTCTAGTATCCAACGTTGCTTGCAGCGGTTTAAAAAACCGAGACTTTCCAGATCCGTCCAGAAAATAATGGTCTCCTTTTTCAGGAATCAGTGCGGTGTCATTTTCACAGACTTTTTAGAACATGGCTTCACAATTAACAAGGAACGTTATTGTTTGTCACTGGATAAGGTACGATTTGTTCTTCAGACCAGGAGGCCGGAGCCGCAATTTAAGGTCATCAAAGTCCATCATAACGATGCCAAGCCTCAGACATCCATGATGACACAGCAGAAAATCATGAGGTGCTGGAAAATAAAGTTAAATTCTTATCAGATAATCAAAAGACCATGTATTAGCTGTTGATGCTCTTAAGAGACTGTAAAGTCTGATCTATCAATCGGAAGAATATATATGCAGGGTGTTGGTGCGAAACAGGAAAGTACATGTATGGGATGGGATATCATCCTCTACTGTTGATAGTTTTGCCCTTTCTCAACTAGTAACATTTGCATCTTCTTGGTGCTCAGCTTTGAATTAGTTGTAGAAACTGTTTTCGAGTTTCCAACAATTTTCTTTTGCAGAGGAACTCAGTTGCTCTGTTAACAATTTGTTGTTTAATTCTGTGCCCGGGGAGTAAAAGTATTTTATTGGAGAAACCTGATTTCATTTTTTTCGTTCTGATGTTGTACTTGTGAGTTTGAGTTTACTCTGTGGGTTGTAAAGAGATAGAGAGAGAGAATTTTCCTACAAGAAGTGCAAGGTACAAACCTGGACACAATAGATGTTTACCAATGTAGAGAAAAAGAGACAGACGGGATGGTTGAATTGAAGAAAAGAAAAAAAAAATTGAATCTTCCGGATTTCGTGGACGCCATTGTCAATATTGTTAGGCTAGTTTAAACATAGCTCAGGAACATCTACAAATATTGATCTATGATATAGCTCTCTATACCTATATAGATTATAAAGAATTATTCTGTGTGCTTGTGTATATCTCTCTACTTCGTTTGCTTTCTGTGGTAGGAAATAAACGAAAAAAAAATAGTGGAATACAACACATATATATAAGCCAGTTCAAGAGGAAAAGTATTTTGAAAAAGGAAAGTAAGTATCAGTATTCTGTATAGACTTTTAATGTTTATATTTATCGATTTCGGATATGCATCATTAGAGTTTTGTTTAAAAGCGCTATCGCATCGCAGTTTGCTACTCAAAATTATAGAAATGCGGTGCAAATAGAAAATTGGAACGCAAAATGCGATTCATGATCACTAATTTATTACTATATATATATTGTGGCAGTACGCAACGGTATGGTATACCGGCACCTTTTTAAAAGAGAAGGGAATATCTCCCCTTTTAAACTGAACTGAACTGAACTAAACTGAAAGCCAATACGAAAATTCTATTGGAACTCCATCTCTATACTTTCTCCACATAAAAACCCTTACTCAGCTTCCATTTTAATGTATCCAATTATTTTTTTTTTATTCACTATTAGGAAGAGGATGAAGTGAAAACACCCTCTAGATTATTTTTTTTCGCAAAGCTTAACCATTAATTTAGTAGAGGTTTGTATAACATTTTGGTAGTATGACTATTACTCTCAAAAACATTCTGTATATATTTCCTTCGTTATTGTTACAACATACGACATTCTTTCCTTTATAGCAGAACGATTCTCTTTCGATGTCACGTGTATTCCAATTCAGAGATAAATATCCCATAAATTTTAGGTTCTCAATAACTTAAGCTTATCTATTGACTACGGATAACACACCATACTACTGGAGACTGGCCATAGAATTGGCATCCAAGATACAGTATTGTGCACACTTTGTCATTATATTGCAACTGCAAACAAAGGCCTGAAGTGACCTTTGATATGCAAGATCCAAACTTACTTTTCGGAGACTAGACACTAGTAAAAACACAAGACTTAAGCAATACCTTTTTTTCTTATGCCGGCCTATCTTTCTAAAATTGTTCCAAACTCTTGTAAGGAGTTCATAAACGACGCTCGTAGGTTGTATTATAGCACTTGACTAGAAATATATTTTTTTGCTAAACCGTCTTGTTTTTTCATTGAAAATAGAGAAATAAAACCAGTTGATAATGCTTCAAGAGCATTGCCAGAACGAACTTTAAAAACAATTAATTTTTCTTATTAATTTCTACAGGGTTTATACCAATGGTTCCATGTACTTTATTATTATACTTACTAAACAATTATCGTAATGCGTCTTTCCATTTATACTTTTCATGAGTACTACGTTTTTTTCATATGTTTTGTTTAAGAGTTCTGTTAAGACGTTCTATATGATGTTGTTTTACGAAAACACTTGCTCAAAATAGAGGAATTTAAATTGAAAATTTCGCAAAATATCATCTCTCTGACTGATGGTTCTCAAAATATGGCTCTTTAAATCTCCCGAAATCGTAACTTTTTTTTTTTTTGCCAATATCTCGGGAACGGTAAGAGTGACGCGAAAAATTCCATCACTTTCTGAGATAGTTTTTGATGGTCTATCGAATGGAGTGCTCAAAATTGGAAATATTCCCAAATAATAGACATACACACACAAAGACATAGAGAATTCAGTAACAATTTTTTAAAAGTTCGTTGACTAGTGTTCAATTTAATATTTTTTAGATAAACGAGAAAAAGAACTGGTGTAAATAGAATTTGGCTACAATTATGACTTAGGCCATTAATACGTATTTGTGTGAAATTAAGTTGGTTTTTGTCGTAAAAATGGAGACTTCACTACGTAAACTGTGTACAATTTTGCTTCATAAATCCAAAACCGCATTCCAATTGCAAGGTACACTAGCGAATATTTGCTGTGTTTCTTGAGGCGTGGCTGATATTATCCCGGATGAATTTAAACCAGTAAACATAGTCCCATAAATCTCCCATCCTTCATTGATCATTTGCCACAAACCGTATGAAAATCGGACTTCAGTTAGAAATTCTAGACCCAAATGAAATCCGTGAGTTTTAAAAGAATCACTCTGTACTTTCATGCTCACAAGAACTCGCAACAAGATTATTAATTTACTCCTAGCATCCACCGGCTCTTAATTATTGTCAAATATACAACAACAACAACAACAACAACAACAAAAAAAAAGTAAGAAAGATAGAAAAAAGTATTCCGACATAATACACTAGTCATTAATACATCAATACGAACTCATTTCAATCAACAAACATTCGAATGTTACGTGATTGAACTCTTTTAGTCTATGTTTCAACACTAACTACGTTTTTCTTGCTACTACTTCATATGGCACCAATTCCTATCGCGTTTTTCTCACCAAAAATTCTCTATTTTTCCTCTCTTTTTAACTATTCTTCTTGCCTTGTGTACTTCTTTTTCCTCGACTTTCTTTCCAGTAACTTCCTGTTTCACATCTGCTTGGTTTTTAACCAATCCATCTTCCACCTCCCATTCTTTCGGTTACAACTTCTTTCTCTTCGACTTTTTTTTTTTTTTACTTCTTCTACCTCGAGATTATTTGCACATTATATTTCCAATTATTGTCCTTTTCATTATCTTCGGTTATAACTTCTACTTTCTCTTAAATATCTTTTTATTCTGCTACCAATTCTAACTTAAGATACTCTCTGTTTGTCTTGTCCGTTGTACATAGTTTTTCATTTAACTTTTTTTTGTCTGTTGCAACTTCCTTTCACATATTAACTTATTCATCACCATTACTATGGACAGTTTCCAATTTGTTCTGATTTGTGATACACTGTACTAAATCATCTTAGTGGTAGAGCGTTCACCTCTGGTGCATGGGGTTCTTGGTTCGATTCCAGCTAGTGAACTTTGTGGTGGACAAACACCGTGTGCGTGGGTTTTCTCTTAGTTCTCTCGTTTTCTCCCACTTTCTTCATACCACCATTTCATTCACTCCTCATCATCACCGTTTCCTTTAGCCTGCAACAGTACTACTGTTGTTACTACAGTAAAGTATATTAAGTTGTATATTTCTAATCCGATCAATTATACGCACGCAGCGTAAAGGTGTCCTATGGACGTCTACGAGACGTTAGTCTCGGGATATCGAGATGTCCAGATATACAAGTGACGTGTAGGTTCTTCAACTTCTTAGTTTTTCACCCTTGACACCAATAAAAACGTAAAAACACATCGAAACTAAAACATTTTCTTGACTGCTTGGAGGTAAGATATTAATTAATTTATTTAATTAATATACATTCCAGCATTTCTTTGAGTAATCATCATGGGACGTAAAACTGAATAATAATAATAATAATAATAATAATAATAATAATAATAATAATAATAATAAAGGTTCACTTTAGCAAAGCGTTGCTCGACAGCAGAAATTGCTGTAAATTTGAAAGGCAGAGCTCTGTAGTTTCTTTAGTGCACATATGAGATAAGTTGAACAAAGCACTCCAGTGTAGTAATATGAACCACTAAAATGCTTTAACCTGTCTATCTCGTAGAACCTACCCTGGGAGGTCTACTGTTCCTTACATTCTGTTTTGTTTGACGTTTTAGCTTTACAAAAGGTAGAAATGCTCTTTCATCTTTCATGGTAGATGAAGAAATAGAACGCAAAAAAGAAGTACGTAGATTAAACCCCTGGCTTTATTATAAATGTATGAATGTGGACTGCTGTAGTCGGGATACAGATTTCTTTTTTGCTAATTCATATCCCGGGAAGTTTCACTTCTCATTTTCTTGCGGTCTAGTTTCACTTAATAAAGTTCTCTTATAGACTCAGGCAGCTCAGTATAAGGGAAACTGTCAGGGTATAACTGAAAGTTTCTCCAGTTTATATCACAAGAAGTTATCAACGAATGGAAGGTTACTGTCGAGACAGTACAAAGGTTGAAACGAATAACAAAATTGTTGCGTACACATATAAAAATATATGAAGACTCTTGTTTCTTTTTTTAAAAGTATAATTTCATTCACATCTGAAGATGGGCTGGCCGCAGAAGGTAACGCCTTCTTTTGGGCCATGAGTATTCTTTTATTTGTAGTTTTCATTTGGAAAAATCTTTTTAAGTTTAACGTCCCATGGTTATGCCGGTTAGGCTAAAGGAGACGCTGATAATGAGAGATGAGTGAAATGGTGGAATGATGAAAGTGGGAGGAAACGAGAGAACCCCGAGAAAATCCACGAGCACGGTGTTTGTCCACCACAAAGTCCACACGGCGCGAGCTGGGATCGAACCAGGGACCTCAAGCACCGGAGGTGAACCTCTACCACTGAGCCACCGCGCCCCCTAGTTTCATTTGGAGATAGGTAACAAGATTTATTTGTTTGTTTGTTGGTTGGTTGGTTCGATTCTTGTTTATTCATTCATTAACAAAGCTTCAGTGTCTACATGCAGTTACAGTGAGAATATTTTACACTCTAAGATAGTGATTCCCAACTGGTGTGTCGCTCGCTCTTATAGGGTGTCCCGTTATTTTTTAAAAATTAAAAAAAAAATCATGAAGCTTTTAATAATAAGCAATTAAAACCAATTTTGAGTCAGACTGCTACAATAATTTTGAGTCAGCGCCTCCGGTGGCACCAATAATGCTCAGTAATAGACAGAGTCACTACTTTGAAACTTACATTAGCACAAATTATATTATTACTAAGAGGCCTAATCACTGCGAAATTGAAATACCGCTAATTTTACAATAATTATGTGATATCTTCAAATAGATAAAAGATAATCGAAATGTGGAACAAGAGCGCACTAGACAATATTATTTTACATGAGGTACCGTTATCATGAGTCACCTAGTAGCTTTTCGTTTGCAGCCATTTAAAAACGCGAAAATAAATGCCGATTTTCTAAATGGCTGGAAATCGAAACCAGATAAGTGAGTTGTGATAACGGTATCTCATGTAAAATAATATTGTCTAGCGAGCTCTTGTTCCACTTTTCGATTGTCTTTTATCTATTTGAAGATATCACATAATTATTGTAAAATTAGCGGTATTTTAAGTTCGCTGTGATGGGGTCTCTTAATAATAAATGAAACAAGTTGTTATATATCACTGCTCGCAGTTATTACGCATTCGTGTTCTTTTAACTATCCATGTAAATACCTCCTATAAAATCATTTTATCCACCCTTTTGTAGAAAAAGGACAGTATAATAAATTTTATATCCCGACAAATATATGACGGTCAGTCAAATGAAAACCGAATACACACAAAAAAGTACCAATGGAATGATTTTATTCAAAAGTAATCGCCAGACGCGTTAATACATTTATCTGACTGGTAAACGAGATTATCAATTCCAGTCTTGTAGAAGGAGTTAGGTCGCTGAAGGATCTACAACTTCACCCACGATTGCACTTCCTCGTTCGACTGAAACCGACTTACACGAAAGTCTTTCTTCAGGTCACCAAAAATGTGAAAATCACAAGGGGAAAGATCTGGGCTATATGGAGGATGTTGAAGTGTTTCCCAATCAAAGCTCTGGAGCATATCCCTTACCGCATTGGAAGTATGAGAATGGGAACGGATATTATCATGCAAAATTTCGTCCGGTACCATTCCAGGTCACTTTGACCTTATGGCGCGTTTCAGTTTCTGCAAAGAGTCTTCATAATCCTTCGCATTTATTGTGCCCCACGCTCGAGGAAGTCAAGAACCAGAAGGTCCCTGAAGTCGAATGGCGGGTGAAAATTAGGGTGTTTCCATTGTTTGCTTTGCCGTTTGCTCTCGGGCTCAAAATGGTGGCACCATGTTACGCCCTATGTGACGATACGGGACACAACGCATACTCTTCCTTGTGGTGCCGCTGCAGACGCATCAGACTTCAAGCCATTCAGTCAGTCTTTTGTCCCTCTGTCAGTTGATGCGGAACCCACTTCGCACAAATCGGAACTGCAGGTATTCTTTGATAATGGCTTGCACGGAGCCATAACCAATTCCGATCTGAACACGAATTTCTTCCTCTATGATTTGTCGGTTTTCTCGGATACGACCATCAATCCACGCAATCACAACATCGGTAATGGCTCAATGGGCCTGTCCTGGGTGCGGATCGTCTTGCATTGATATGCGTCCTTCTCGGAATCTTTTATGCCACTCCTGCACACATGTCAATGACATGCAGTGTTTGCCATACATAGCAGACATGCGATGATGAGTTTCGCACGTTCCAACATTCTCAGCATCCAAAAAAGGAACCACACCTCAATGTTCTTCTTTGCTTGCCTCCATTACTAATGCTGAAGAAAACACTTTTCATTACGCTCACCTATAGAGCAATAAACAAACGACTGTGTGTACCTGTGAATCACTATGCATTTCTCCTCCCGAGAGATGGCAGCATAGATAAGTAATAGCAGTGTTGCTAACTTTTGCGAGGAGTGTGTTTTTATGGAGGGTGTTCGATTTTCATTTGACTGCAATATTGACCCAATTGCGACACCGTCCCATTAATGATTGAAGAGATATTTAATTCTTTGTTACGTCATCATCTGTGTTAAAAACCTACCTTAAGAGCAATACAAATTTAGCATTTAGCAAGGAAAAATATATATTGACGCTAAATCCAGAATGATAAACAAAAGGTAAATCTCTTTAAAGAATTACGCAAGCTCTCCAAACGTTTGACAGAAAAAAAATCCAGTATCAAAATTAAACAAGATACATACCTTCATGTGTTTAACTGCCACTTTTTGTGCTAAAGTAAATTGTTACGGAATTTTCACCTCAAAATTATTGAAAATTTCATCAGATAAACTCTTCTACGACTGCTCCAAATTCTCATATGTTAAAGAAAATTTGATATCAATGGTGGTGTTCAAAAACTCAGAATGGCAATGGAGGTTTAGAACACATTTTGCATTAAGCCGTGAGTGCTGCTCATGAGTTCTCTAAGTTACTTCAAAACTTTAAAAATACCCTATCTCCCTTATGACTAAGCGATTAACATAAGCGCCTTTGGCGTGGGCGAGCTGGGTTCAATTCCCTTTGGGGGTTCATGTGGTTTGGATCCCAAGTTAAGCCGTAGGTCCACATCTCATATAGCCTCGCTGCTAAAAGGGACACTAAACTCAAAATCTTCATCATCATTTAAAAATAGCCTATATGAATAGAAACCTATTTTAACATATATCTTGTAAAATTACTATTACTTGATGTCAAATTGGCTGTCACTCAATCATTATTAACATTCAGCGATTGGCTACACAAGAAATTCGCCGTAATTTTCATAGTAAATCTTACAGTACAGTACAATAATAGTTGTGTGCGTGTGTATATTTTTCAGAGCAATTATTACTGGCAATATTTCTCATCTGTATATCTTTGTATAACTTGAAATCAATATGGAGTTGTGTACTTGTAAGAGCAAACAAAATTCAACATGAGATTAGTGGAAGATTATATAGTGAAAGTGTATTGGATATTTTTAATACAGGAATTAATATCCTCTGTGAAAGAAAGAATGTTTTCATACATTCTCGTTAGTTTTTTCATCCTGATATACCTGCAACCCTCAAGCCTGTTTGGTTAGCAGGGATTGTAATCATTTCAGGATAATACACATATTTAAAAAAGACTCTTTTTTTTTTTAGAAATCATGCTTTTTTAAACTTTATAAACAAAATTCACTTTGCTGACATTGCATGTGTTTACCCGGAATTTGATCGACGATTTATGTGTGCGTGTTTGTCTTTGTGTGTATTTTCCGCCGGCGTGTGGGAGGATATGGGAAATCCGCAGTTCTATGCTTCCTCGCTTACAAGAGTCTTTTGAAGTCCTGATTTCAAAATAATTTTTTCCATGATAAAATGTAATGGATCTATTGAGTAATATAAATATTGAAACAGCTAACATAGATTAGTTTTCTATGCATTTTTTTTTTCACGAAAATCCTATGGAATCGTTTAATTACTTCTCTCGATTTGCTTCCTACGTGAAAAAGAAAATATCCCATGTTATTGTCGCCTTCGTACGATACAGTAATAAATGAGCTTATTCAGTAATTTTATTTCATACGTGCGGAAATGATTTTCTTAAAGCAATGTAAATTGATTTGTTATTAAGAAGTTCCGATAACATTGAATTTCAAGTAAGTTGTTTCGATGTTATGACCAGACTTTGACGCTGTTGCAAAATTCATCCTAGAACAATGATATCTTCTCTATGTCTTTGAGGATCTCTCTCGTCCTTTAGGTCTTTCAAAATATCTAGATCTCTCTAGGTCAAGGTTTTTCGTTTTTCTTTTTTTACTTTTTATACCAAAACTGATATTCTTCCATATAGATGACTATGACAGTCATTCAGCTATGACAGTCCACAATTCAGTCACTGACTGTGTTCTAGTTGTGTGACGACCAAAATTTTTGACGACTGTCTCACAGGACACCAGGCTCGAATCCAGCCACAGAGGGTTGTGGGAGGCATGAATATATTAGAGGGAGCCGTCATTAAAAATCCTACAAGTATCTAAATTGTGTTTTTGTATTAATAATATCATTTTGTATTGAGGTTTGGAGGGGCCACGAAAATATTAGGGGGGGGCAGTCTCACAGCCCTCCTCTGGTTGCTTGGCTACAGGATACTTTCCTCTGGACAAGATTTTTTTTGTATCTATGTCTGTAGAAGGTCGGCAATAATTTGACTATGTAATTGGACGCCTTATCGTAATGCAGTTCCATCTTGTTGGTATCCGCTCTGTACGTTGCAGGGCTTTCGTTGTAAATAACTGTTAAAACATGTTCCATTTCGATAATAGTAATTTTCACGTTGTTAGCTATGCAACGTAGCGTACTTTTTTTCTCTCTCGCAAGATCAAACCATAAAACGAAGTTGAAATCTAAAGATTGATAGATAGATAGATATAGATTTGTGTGTGTGTGTGTATGTACGTATGTGTATGTAACAGCTCTACACTCAGAACACTCTTGACAGGTGGGACCGAGATCATTTTAGAGGGCTGCCATGAGCCCACGTTAGATTCATATATATATATATATATATATATATATATATATATATATATATATATATATATATATCCTATATATATACAACAACTAGAAATTTCAGAGGAAAAGAAATGAAATGAAAACTTTGAGTTTTACGTCCCACGGTTATGCCGGTTAGACTAAAGGAGACGGTGAGGACAAATGAATAAAATGGTGGAATGAAGAAAGTGGGAGGAAACGGGAGAACCCTGAGATAAGCCACGAACACGATGTTTGTCCACCACAAAGTCTACACGGCGCGAGCTGGGATCGAACCAGGGACCCCAAGAACCGGAGGTGAACGCTTTACCACTGAGCCACCGCGCCTCCAAAAATTTTCAGAGGAATTAAGGGTAGTTGCAGGGAGGGGAGTCTTAGACCGCCGGCCACCCCAAACCACGGGCCTGACATCTACACGTCACTTACGGAAATTACAAACTTCCACTGATCGCCCAGTAGGTGGCGCTCATGCACGTTTCTGCAGTTGGTTTTCCGTTAGACGACATAGCTCACTCACTTTGAGCGCATGAATATTCGTATTATGCAGGGTGCGAATCACCAGGGAGGATGAGGGGGATTGTATGAATAGTATGGTGGATGATTGGTTATGATCATGTGCTATTCGACACTCCATGACTAATAACCACAAACACAACAGATGAAAGCTGTGTAACGTTCAGTGCTGCCAACTTACCAGAACAGAAATGGCGGACATTTGCGTTGTTTATGGGACACCCTTTATATACTCTAGAAGAGAGAGAGAACACGTTTTTTATTTTTTTATTTTCGTAATATTAGGTAGGCCTTACTTACAATCGAAGATAATGCCCAGTACCTTTCAAGTCTAGTAATGTTTACAGCTGTTGCCATTAAAAAGTTAATTGTACGTTATTTTGTTCCTTGTTTGTGTTTGTATATCATAGTTCCCGCCTTTTTGTCTTTCTTTCTTCTTTAGTTTCGATTTCTCATTTCTTGTGAACACATATTTGCTTTCTCGCAGTCGAGAGTGTTAAGTGTGAAGTGCTTGAAATGGGCAAAAAGACTCTCGCAAGGATTCCTGCCGAAATAAACCATTTAGAAGCTTTCGATGGCTCCACGGGGAGTCTGAAATGTTGATGACGAAAACATGTTCTCCATTCCTAATGATAGGGATCAATGATACACGAAATAATGCATAAGAGCCACTCTGCAAACCGATAGCTGCAGACGTAGTTGTCTCTTTTATGTAGTTCTTTGCCTGGATTGATCAAGCACTTGGAAAATGTTTCACTGAGAATTTGCAAGACTAAGCACAAACGTAGCTATAAAGTCAAGCTAATAGGAAAAGGTATATTGATTTTATTGGTGTTTACGTGCGTGATCACGAGTATGGGCACCAGAAGGGGAGGTTAGGGTGGGGCCCGGGCTCCCTTGTCTCACGAAAATGTAGCAAACCACGCAAACCAGAAATATCAGACGTAACATAAAAACCATGGTGATAGGTCTACCTAGAGAATTTTCTTCGGGCGCCCCTATGATCACTAACTAGCAGTGTTTCTTTCAGACATGTTTATTGGGGGGGGGCAATGCCCCTGGAACTCTGAGAGTGCCCCCCGGACGAGACCAAAATAATACTTATATAATAGAATAATAAATAAAATAATACCAGCAGTGCCCCACGGAATATTACGTGAGCTCCCCCCCACCGGAACACTTTTTCTGAAATACCGACTGCTAACGAGGGTATATAAGGATGAGATCGATACTTTAGAGTGGGATCCGAACCACTGTAGTGCATTCGAATCCAATCTGGGAGCTCACTAACCAAAGACACCCGCCCTAACAACTAGACCAGCGAGTAGTTATAAACCGAGTATATCGCCATTCTCAAGGTACTGGAGTATTGGTTCCCAGGGATGATGGAGGTCGTAGATTTTCACAGCGTATACGTTACATGCTAGCTTGTTGGCTTGTCGTAACCAGGGGAGCACCCAGGGGTGTCCAACGGGTCCAGACCTCTCAAAAATTACGTAGCTCGACATACATTTCTACTCTTTCTTAATAATTCTAGACTAAGAATTTGACCTTTCTCATCAGCTGTACTTTTCTAATAAAATAATCTAATCTTATCATTTTTGTGAAAATATAGGCGTCAGTACTTAAAAATTACTTATCGTCTTCTTTCGGCTACAGAATAACACCCTTTCGATACAACATAACCATAATGTATTGTATTATAGGACCTCCTCCCCACAAAAATTTCTAGTGCGCGCATGGCCTTAGCAATATTACTTTAATCATATTTGGTATCAATACTGTCCATGGCATATCTCAATAACATATGTTAACAATACCTCGCAGTAATACCAGTGGCATGTCATAATGATACTACCAAGTGATATTCGAAATGAACATCGTCCATGGCATATGATAACAATGTCGCCCAATGATTAAGTTGACAATATCGTACAGTGACATTCGATAACAGTAACAGTACCAAATGGTACCACTCGATAACAATACCGCCCAGTAGCAGAAAATAATACTACCGCTTAGTGGCATGTAATGACACTATTACCCAGTAGTGTTCGATATTAATATTCTCTACGGCATCGAATGATAAAAATATCTCACAATGGTATACGTTAACAATATCCCACAGTATCACTGGCATTATAATAACACTACCTAGGATATTCGAAACCAATACCGTTCATGGCATACTATAATAATGTTGCCCAAAGCATAGATTAACAATACCTCCATTCCATAACAATACTGCATATTAGCACTCAATCATGATGCCGCCCAGTAGCAGATATTAACAATACCGCCATTCCATAACAATACTGCATATTAGCACTCAATCATGATGCCGCCCAGTAGCAGATATTAACAATACCGCCACAGCATACAATAACAAATGTCGCCCAATAACAGCAAAACCAATACCATCCATAGGATGAAGCAATAATATCACTCAATGACATATTTTAACAACACCTTCTAGTCCCATTCTTTAATACTACCGTCTCGAGTCATACGATAACAATGTCACATAGTGGCATTCAATAATTGTATCGTAAGTATACGATAGCAACGTCACGTAGGAGCAAATTATAAGAATATCAATAACACGATATCGAGAAGCGATTTTTAATATGAATTCAGTGTCCTACGATTAGTTTTCTTTTATCCACGCTCGTGCTTTTATTAGGATCACTCTAGTGAGGCCTTAATATGATATTACTACGTCCATATGTTACTACACAAGATAACTCATGGACAAGAGCGAATTTTTGAATTCTGTTTTTTCTTTTTGCAATAGGTAGCCAGAGTGATAATCTTGGTAGACTTCGTTAATGGAGTTAATTCGTTAACATTTTCACTGGTAACATTGACTTTAATGTACCGTACTGTATCGTTTAAAATCCATTACATTCTTTAGCTTCTATGCAACCTGTATAGCACAAAGAATTGTTGGTTGCCTAAGATAGAAGGATATGTAACTTACGCGCTCAAGCTCGTTAATGGAGTTAATCCGTTAACATTTTCACTGGTAACATTGACTTTAATGTACTGTATCGTTTAAAATCCATTACATTCTTTAGCTTCTATGCAACCCGTATAGCACCAAAGAATTGTTGGTTGTCTAAGGTAAAAGGATATGTAACTGTTACGCGGTCGAGCTCGTTAATGGAGTTAATCCGTTAACATTTTCACTGGAAACATTGACTTTAATGTACTGTATCGTTTAAAATCCATTACATTCTTTAGCTTCTATGTAACCTGTATAGCATCAAAGAACTGTTTGTTGTCTAAGATAAAAGAATACGACTGTTACGCGGTCGAGTTTATTAATGGAGTTAATCGGTTACATTTTTCAGAGGTAACGGTGACCTTAATAGTGGATATCTGTGTCTCATTCATTCATAAATATACGATTCACGTCACGCTAATATATGTATCCTCAAACCATTTAAGAATTTACGGGCTGAATAAATATCTAGCCGAAAAAAGGATACATTCTTATTTTTATTAAAACGCAATCACATTGATGTGTAAATGTACGCTTGGCGTTGTCCTCTTTCCTGCGTTTAGTTGGGTTAGTTTACATTGGGAATGGTAGAAATAGTGGTCAATTTGCCAATGTTGATCCAGTAGAAAAAAAAAACAACAAGAAATCGTGAAAAACTGTTTTCGTTTTCTGATATGGATTCAGGGTCCAAGAATTGGGTTCCACCTCCACCTTTATTCCTCCATTGGAAACCGGAATTTGTTTATCTACCACATCCGGTTTCAATGTTGGCCTCCTATGATTTGACACTCTACTGTATTTTCACAAAGGGAAACGAAACTAACTTGTTGCTTTAATATAATCACTTTTGACATATTATGAATATTAAACGCACTGACCTAACTCTTCTTTAATTAGCTGCCTCCCCCCTAGCTCAGCAACTAAGGCAGTCGAGTCATGTATGATGCGAACTATCCTAGTTGGGTGAACATTCAGAGATCCACTGATGACGTCATTATCTTAGAGGTCACACACCAATTCTTAAGGTGTATATGCCAGAGAGAGGGGAGAACAGTAGCTCAGTGGAAAAGTACTTACCTCTAGTGCATAAGGTCCTTGGTTTGATTCCCGGTTAAGTAAGTTTGTAGTGAACACCGTCATATTTATGAATTTTCTCGGAATACTTCCGTTTCCTCCCACATTCTCATTTCAACCAATTCTTCCATCATCATTCACTTGCCTTAATCATCCGCCTCCCTTAGCCTAAAGGACATAATCGTGGGACGTTAAACTGAAAGATTTCTATGCCAGAGAATAAAAAAGAAGTTTAAACTCCAAAGAGGGTTATGCGATATGGAAAATTCACGTTGCGTAATGTGTAATGATGGACTCAGTACTATACTTCGAAATTTCTTTCCAAATATTCTTTCGTAACCACCGAAAGTTTTCGCCCTTCTCTCCCTATTCTCAGTCCTTTCTCCCTCCCCCCATCCCGCAATTCAGAATTTGCGGGGTTGTAAGTCACGCCACTGATATATATATATATATATATATTTTTTTTTTTTTTTTTAAAAAAAAAGAAAATTTAAATGCAAAATTATGGAAGACAAAGGAGAAAAAGAAAAAAAAAAAGAATGAAGAAAGAAATGCATTAAGATATAATAAAAGAACTTCTTTATAACAGAAGCAAAAAAAAAATTAACTTAAGAATTTGAATATTCGGTAGATGGAAATGATATATTTTCCGCTTCAATGTTTCGCGAAATTATCTATTCTCAAATCAACATCTTCCGTCCCCACCCCTCTCCTGTTACCAAAAGAATCAGATAACTGTTTTTGCTCTTTCACATCCAGGAAACCATCAATGGCGTACCATAATAATGTATGCCTTTGCACCACCGACTACATAAAAGCGGGTTGTTTAAGGTAGGTAGGTAACTCTGGAGGCACCCCTTTTATATAGCTCCCTTCCATGGTAACCAAACTGTCTCTGATGCTAGTAACCATGGCGACCAAGAAGTTCACCTTTTCTCCATAGAAATGTATTTGACCTTTTTTTAAAAAAAAATTAAAAAAAGTTTTCCTTGGTCCCGCAAAAGAGAATCACAAAACAAATAATAAAAAAAAAAGCTCTTATGTTTTGTAGCATTGACTTAAAAGAATTGTAAAGAGGTATGGTGAAAAATATTTTCCCCAAACGTGTGTATATATTCCTTTCTTATTTATCTTTGAAGAAGATGCAACAACGCGTTTCTGTTGCCGGTTTGTTTTTCTTTCAATTTCCTAAGAGGATATTGTTAGGTCTAACGTAAGAAGAACATAAGAGTACAAACATGTCTTCACATATTTTATAAAAGCACTTTTCCAATTTTTTTAATTCTTCTTTTCATAAATTGAAAAGAAGTAATTTGTTATTACTTAAGAAATACTATTTTAAGAGATTTAAATTCCCAGTTTGTTTCTTGAACTCCCACACACTGTTTATACAAAGACTGTTTTCTTAATATTGCGAGAATTCTTTGTTTGCTGTAGAGCTTATTTCCTTATCAACAGCATATAGCTATTTACCATCGTCATTATCATTATCATCATCATCGTAAGAATTAAGCCATCACTTGCCGCATAATAAGTGCAAGTTGTCTTACTGAGTTCTACAACTCCAAACTTCCATAGTTTTATCGGTATGGGATCCATCTTTTACCGGGAAAGTGGTAAGAGCTTATTGATAACGCTGGTGATTATACACAGTCCTAGGTGAGTCACATTTTGTGTTATTTGCACTTTCATATGCACCACGGGTAGAGCTAAAGAATGAAAGCTTCATATATTTTCAGAAAGCTATATGCAAGAATTAAAATGCTACGCAAGTTTTGTCCACTTACATTGTAGCGATATTTGTTTCTTTTTACCAATGTGACTTTTGTCAAATTTCGCCACTGGTAAAGACGAGGAAGGAAGTTTTCTTAGGTCTGTGATATCTAAAATCTTCTTAGTTTCGGGAAAGTGGCCGGTCAATAAGGGCAGAATACCTGTGATTATTAGATGGCGAGTATGCAGTATATTGTACAGTTATGTTTAGTTTCTTTTGTTAAGGGGCTAATCAGTGAGAAATTAAAATACTACCAATTTTACAGTAATTATGTGATGTCTCCAAATAGATAAAAGATAATCGAAATGTGGAACAAGAGCGCGCTAGACAATATTATTTTGCATGAGGTACCGTTATCACGAGTCACCTAGTAGCTTTACGTTTGCAGCCGTTTAGAAACGCGAAAATAATTGCCGATTCTTTAAATTGTTAGAAGTCGAAAGCAGATAAGTTAGTCGTGATAACGGTATCTCATATAAAGTAATATTATTTGGAAATATCTTGTTCCACTTTTCGATTATCTTTTATCTATTTGAAGATATCACATAATTACTATAAAATTAGCGGTATTTAATTTCGCCGTGATGGGACCTCTTAAGTGGCTTGCTTATATATTTTTTGCACCATATAAACTGTTTTCCTCAACTTGTACTTTCTAGAAACCATTAATTTGTTTTCATTCTTGAGTGATTTTGTCCAGTTACATAATTTATGCAATAATTAATATTTTTTCTTT